>NC_044009.1:35693685-35996716 GCF_900496995.4 Aquila chrysaetos chrysaetos
GGCACAGGGCCCGCTCTGGGGATGGGGCTGGCATTGGGCAGAGGTCTTCCTACCGTAGCTTTGTTTCCTGCAGGAGCGGAAAACTTCGCTTCCATAGGGGCAGCAAGAGAGAGAGAGACATCAACACCCGGTTATCTGCCCGGCCTGCAGAGACGCGGGGGGGCAGCGGGGCGGGACCTTGTCCCCAGCATCTCCCCACGCTGCCATGGGGCAGGGACCTGCCAGGGCAGCACCTGTGTGGGCCATGCCAGCACGGAGAGCCTGGCACCCTGTGCCAGGCTTCAGGTCCAGGGATGGGTCCAGGATTGGGCGTTTGCCCATCTCAGGACTCCACAAGGAGCACCCCATGCCCTGCCCAGCCCCATGGCAGGGGCCAAGCACCCACAGAGTGTAGAAACAGGTTTGGCACCCCCAGACTTCCCTACCACATCTCCACTCCACACCCATGTTCACTGCACGCCACTCCAGCGCTGCACACAGACCCTCCTCACCCACACACTGTCCCACCTGCGCAGTGAATGGCACCATCCCCTCCCCATGCCATGGCCACATCCTGCCCGGCAGGACAGCCACCTCCTGTCCCCGGAGCTGCTGGAGCTGCCCCGCAGGATGGCATCACCATTGTAGCATCCACACATCCACGTGCTCCGCAGGGCACTGCAGCTCGGGGCTGGACCCCTCAGCCCGTGCCCCAGCTGGGTGCTCCTGGGGGTGCTGGGGCACACGGACACATGAGTCCATGTGCAAGCACCCTCTCTCTGGCATGTACAAGTGCATCCCCTACTCCATCGCTGGCAAGTGCTGCATGATATGGCCATGCCCCACAGCACGGCCCCGGTTGATAAAGCAGGGATGCTCAGGGCAGGGCATGAGTGAGAGCCTCCCCACACACAGGATGCAGCCAGGCCAGATCAGTGCCACCCTAACGTCCCATCCCCGGAAAGCCGACGCTGCGCAGCCAGAGAGGGCCAGACTTTCCTCCCCGCCGCTGCCCGAGCCCTCGCAAGCTGCTGCAACAGACTCCTGCGGCAAGGGACGTGTCCCCTGCCCACCACCGCTCCCCTCCACTGCACTGCCATGGGGCGGTGGGGGGGCCACGCGGCTCCCCTCAACCCCAAGCCACCCCTCCGCAGCCCGGCACACTGCCAGCTGCCCCGGGCACTGCCACCGCACCAGGGTCCCCAGCCCGGCCACGACAGCTGGCAGCCCCTGAAGAACCGGAGCTGCAGGGCCAGGAGCAGCCCAGCCTCGCGGGGGACACTGGGAACCCCTGGCTGACCGGGACCCCATTCGGGGCTGGCGAGATGCAGCCCAGCCCTGCCCAGCCTCTGCTCGCTGCCCTCCCGCGGCACAGCGGTGGGGCTGGACCCCGTCTCCGCGCACTTGGGGCGGCGGGGGGAGCCGGGTCCTGGTAACTCAACGCACCATGCGTGAAGCGCCCGAAGCGCCGCGAGTGGCCGGTCTTCTGCAAAGGAAAAGAGAAGAGAGTGTTACCCATGGCATGGCGCTACGCGCCTGCTCACGCACGCACACTGCTGGCACGGCACACCCGCACGCACACACCCCATCATGGCACATGCAGCCCCGCTCACACCCACAATGGCTCACACGAGCACACTGGCACGGCACACGTGGTGCCGCTCACACCCTCCCGCTGGCAGGGCACACCCGGCACCGCTCACACGCACACTCACACACACACATCCCCCGGCTGCACACCCACGGGGTACCCACAGGCACACACCCCCGCGCACGCAGACAGGGATGGGTGTAGGTGGACACGTGTAGCGCATGCCCAGCCATGCACACACACACTCACACACACCTGTGCACACCCCCCCCCCCCCCCGTGGTGATGGTGCTGTGCACCCCAACCTGTGCCAGGGGGGGTGACACTGTGCCCCCCAGTCCTATGCCACTGCCCGTGCCTGGGGAGTGACAGCCCTGGGCAGCCTGGCTGCCCCGGCACCACTGCCTGCAGCCAGCACCGCCTGCAGCAAGTTCTTTGCCCGGGCAGGTGCCCAAATGCTCCACAGCCTCTTCGAAGCCACCAACCACGCCAGCGTGGGGATGGGGCCAGCAAAGCGTCTTCCAGGCGCTGGCCGAGACGCCACCATGGGCACCGGCCCAGCGCGGGGACAGCATCCCCCATCCCCGGCGGAGGCCGTGCCAGCTGCGAGAGAGGCTGCCTGGCACAAGCGGCATGGGACCGGCCCGTCTGTGCGGGGCTGGAGGCGTGGGGGCTGCACTCGCCCGCGCCGTCTAGGCAGGCAGGAGGGACCCGAGCACCGGCAGAGGCGCGGGGAGCTCCCTGCCAGCTTGGCTGCCCTCTACGCTGCAGCCCAGGGCCGGGCACCCGCTTGCCAAGGGAGGGACCAGCTGAGAGCGACCCGGCTGCCAGGCCCGGCGTGCACCAATGCCACCGCTGCCCAGGAAAGCAGAGGGATGGGGTGATCTCCAAGGCAGGCAGGAGCAGGGATGCGGCGTGCAGACAGGCAGGGTTGGGCTGCCAGGACTGAGCATCCTTCCCAGCCAGTCTGGGTGACAGGGTCTCCCCAGGACACTGACGCCCCATGTGCTATCTCCCCAGTGTGCAGCCCAGGGCTGGACACCCAGCTTTCTTGAAACCCTTGGCTTTGCCAGCCTGTCCTGCCTCCCCACAGCATCCAAGCAGGGTCACAGACAGCCAGCCCCCAGGGACAGCCAGCCAAGCGTGGCCAGCAGTTAGCTGCCCTTGGAAGAGCCACTGGATCATTTTGCGTGCCCCAAAGCTGCTGCCACTGCAGCGGTAGCCCCTGCTCATGGGCAACGCCTGGGGGCTCCCACCAGCCCCCTGCCTGCATGCGGTGCTGGCCGGAGGGCAGTGGCTGCACGAGACACATTTGTATTCAGGCTGAGCCAGGCTTCACCTCCCCTCCTCGGCTGACTGTGCTGGTTCTGGCTGGCAGCCCGTCTTCCAGGCCAGGGAAAGATAGATGAGTGATTAACTGCACCATCGGCGGATAATTCCCCCATTAAAAAATGAAAATGCAATTGAGTGCCATTATCGGGTGCTCTTGTGGCTTCCCCAGGGACTGGCGCCATCAGCTCCCCATCAAATATGGTGACTGCACCCAGCGGGCCTGGGCCGGGCTCCATCGCCCAGAGCTACGGGGTGGCTGAGCCCCCTCCCCTCTGCCTCGCAACAGGTCCCTGCGGGATCGGGGCACCCCACAGCCTTGACCCCCCTCGGGCGCAGCACCCACCCGCAGCTCATCAGGGAGCAAGTGCTGGGTGATGCAGGGTCACTCCGAACCAGGAGGTGGAAAGGGGGCAGGAGCAGCTCAGGGCTCGCTGCGGGGCTGGGCTCTGGGCGAAGGGGCCAGCCGGAGAGTTGGGGGTGTGCTCCCTGCCTGGATTTCATTTGCACCCTGGGAAAAGGGGTAGGGGAGCCCCAGGACCCCGCTCTGTGCCCAGCCAGCCCGGGGCGGGGAGAAAGGCTGGCTGGGATCAGCACCCATGGGGCAGCAGGGTGAGACCTGGTGCTGCCTCCTTCCCCTGTGCCAGGCACAGATCCTCCCTGCCCAGGCTGGGGTCCTGCCCTGGCCATCCCTAACCACGGCCACGGGGCCAAGGGGAGTCAGGGGGAAAAAGGGGCTCCTGGGACCATGGAGCACAGCCCTTGCAGCCTGCCACGGCCTGGCACGTGGAGCCCAGCACCACACGGCACTGGTGCCACTGGTGTGAGACAGGCAGACAGGGAGCAGGGATGGTGTGTGGTGGGGAGGCAGTGGGTGGCTTGCCTGACGCAGAGGGACAGCTGCTGTGGGTGTCCTGATACCCCCGGTGCTCGGGCAGCGCTGCAGGACCTTGCCCCACCACGCAGGCAAGCCCCTGGCCTTGCTGCCCCCAAGGGCAGAAGGGGCAGCCGGGCAATGCAATCCACCCTGCCCCGGAGGGACCCCCCACCACGCCCGGCTCCCAGCATCCCTGGGGACCTGTGTCCCCCAAAGCATCCCGCACCCCTGGGAAGGGGCGGGGGGGGTGACAGCCCCTCCCGGGCCCCTGCTGGGCCACCAGACAGGGTGACAGCGGGGAGGCCAGGGGCCCAGCGCCCAGCGGGGTGGGCTTGTGCACCCAGGGGAGCCGGGGGGTGGGGGCCTTCCTGGAAGGATGCCCCCCATCGTCCCCCCCTCCGCCGAGGCCAAGTGACGTCCTTGTTCCTTGCTCGGCGGCGGAGCGTGCGGCGGGGCCCGCGGAGGAGCCTTGCCTGTGCCAGGCATGCTCCTGACGCGGAGGGGATGACGCATGCAAAGCCTCGTCTCCAGCTCCGTGACCACCGGCAGCGGGGCCGGGGGGAGCCATGAAGCAGCCTCCATTTGCTGCCCCGGCTCCGGAGGGCAGAGAGGGGAGAGGGTGGCGTGGGGGGAAGGCCCCGGCGGGGGTCCCAGCCCGGCTGCTGGCACAGGCGGTGCTGAGCACCTGCCCTCTGCCCCTCCTGGCCGGGCTGGCGAGGACAGACAGGCAGCTGGCGGCTCTGCGAGCGGGGCTGGAGCCGGTGACGGGCAAAGCCTTGGGAAGCCCCGGGCGGCAGCGGCAGGGCCGGAGGGACACCCCCATCCCCATCCCCATCCCGATGCCCTCCGGCTCCCGGCACTGCCCCCTCCTCCCGGCACCCGCCGAAGCCCTTACCTGGAAACGCTTCTTCACCCAGATCTTCTTCATGCTTCTGCAGAGCCCCGCTGGCCCGGTCACACCGGCTCAGGCCCGGCAGGACGCCAGCCCGCTCCCGGCGGGGTCCCCGCTGTCAGCACGCCGGGGGGGCAAGCGATGCTCCGAGCATCCTCCACCGCCGGCAGCCGGGGACGGCGGAGGGGAGAGGAAGGGGCTCGCCAGGTTGGGCTCTCGGGAGGGCTGGAGCTGTGAGCATGAAGCATCACTGGAGTGCTCCTCCCTCCATCCTTCCCCCGCCTGCCTCCGCCTCCGCCTCCCCGCCAGCCCTGGCACACAGTGACAGCGGCGGGGGACGGGCAGGGCACAGGTGGCGGGGGGCGAGGGCAGCCGCGGGGCGGGGGGGGGGCGCGGCTGGGGCGGGCACACGTCCTCCCCCCCCGCCGGCTTTGGCTCCACGGCACCCAGGGGTGCGAGCCCCCTGCCCGGCAACGCGGCTGTACCACTGTCCCCTGCCATCCGTCCATCCTGCCCCACCGCCTGGGCCGGGGGCCGCTCTTCTCTCCCGTGCTCAGCACCGTGGGGCACAGCCCACCACCGCGGCTCCCACACGCAACCCGACGGGGACAAGAATAACACAACACACCACGCCAGCGCTGCACGCGACTGCCCTCCACGCGCTGCCCCCAAAGTGCCCCTGAATGGGGCAGCTCCACAGCCACAGCTGCCAGAACCCCGCACACAGCAGCACAGCCGCATGGTGTGCCATGGCACGGCCCAGCCAAGACCCAGGCTCACCAGCACTCTGCCAGCCTCCGCTCAGTCCCCCACATCCTCCAGCCATCGGCAATGCAGAAAGGTTCCCTTACCAAGACACGGGTGTGGGTCCGAGCGCTGCTAACCTGCCTGCACACGAACGAGAGCTAATACAGGCACAGTCTTTCACAGCAACCGCCCTGGCCCAGCACAGCACGCGCCACGGCATGAGCCCCCCTTGCAAACCACGCAGCCTCCAGCCCCAGGCACCCAGTGCCCTAAGGCAGACCTTGCACCCCACTCCTCGGGTGCCTCAGGACCCACGTGGGATGGCAGGGCTGGACTGGTCAGCCCTGGGCTAGCATCAATGCTTTGTGGCTGGTGGGGACGCAGGTTTGACCGGGGGAGGTAGGCCGTTGTCCCCGTCCATGTTGCATGACACACACAAGACCTCCCGTCGTGCTGGGGTGAGGACCCACGGCACAGCTCAGGGCAGGACTGGGTGCCCAGAACTGAGCTGCGATGGGGTTCCCGGGTCGTGGGCAGAAGCTGTGGTTGGGGATCCCCGGTGAGGCTGGTCAGGGCCATAAAGACCTATTAGTGCTCCGGGGTGCTGGCACGAGCCTTCCCCAGCCGAGCGTCCCCAGCCCTGCTGGCCTGTCCCTGTTCTCTGGGTGACGCTGCAGATAAGCCAGAGGGGCAGTCCCAGCCCCACAGCCTCAATGGGGCCTTTCCTGCCTGCCATGCTCCCATAGCTCTCGGTACCCTGCATCGCCAGCTCACCAAGCCTTTGAGCCCCACGGCACCCATCAGCCCCCTTTCCAGGCTCCTGGAGAGGCTGCCAAGGTCCCAGGCCCACCGGCTGTCTGCGCTGCCCCCTCCCACTGCAGAGCATCCGTAGGGACGCTGCTGGAAGCCTCCCCACCCAGCGCGTGTCCCTGTGCTGCTCACCTGTCCCCTGGGGAGCCGGTCACCCCATGCGGGGCTGCACACAGGCATCACGCTCCCCACGACGCCTGGCAGCTCCAGCAGCTTTTCTCCGCTTCCCCTCCCAGCCCATGACTCCCAACGTGAGGCTTTTCATGGCTCCATAATAACTTGCAAATTACCCAGTACAAAAGGAGCTGTTTATACAACATTTCTGACAGTCCCACAATTTGAGTGATGCTGCGGGGTTTCCGTGGAGACCCTGCACGTCAAGCGAGTCCCACAAATGCCAGAGCTGGCACTAAGGGAATCTCCTGTCAGAGCCAGAGGACTCTGCTGGGCCCCCCCCCCAGCCCTGAGTGGGGACAGAGATGGGTACCCCTGAGCCAGGGATGGGTAAAGGGCTGGGCTGTGGGGCTCATGTCTGCCAGGGTCCCAGCACCCAGGGTCTCCCTGCCAGGTGCTCTCACCCAGGCTGTGCATGCCTGTGGTCCTGCCGCAGACCTGCATAGCCTGTGCCTTTTTTTTCACAATCAAGTGGGATAAAAGCCTGGTCAGGGATGCCGGGAAGGAGCACTGAGGCTTGGGCTTGGCACACAGTGGTGCCAGGGCAAGGGTGCTGCCACCGCAGCACCTGCAGGGACAGCCCCAGGGCTGGCCCCAGGGAGGGACCACAAGTGCCCAGCCAAAACGCAGTCATTTGGGTATCCTCCGACTGCCATGTCTGCTGCCCCCTTGGCCACGGCTCCTGGCTGGCGGGGCACACAGCCCTTCCCAGCAACTGTGGCTCTGCTGCTCGGCTATCCCTCAGCGAAAGCCCCAGAAGTGGCTGTGGGTTGCCCCAGAGATGCCGTACCCCTGGAAGCAGCTGGGTCACCTCTGAGGGGCTGTGGCTGCAGTGGCGCCCAAAAATCCTTTCCAGAGGCAGCAGCACCTGCAAATCCCCCCGCAAGGGCAAAGCCGGAGTCCCTGCAGAAGGCGTCCGGTGGGAGGTGATGGCAGTCTGCACCCAGCGCAGCCCCTCTGCCATGCCCTAGCCCGGGGGCAGCCTGGGCACTGCCCTGCTCCACTGCAGGACATGGACACAGGGCAGGGGAGGGGGGCCAGCGCAGCCACGCCATGGACAAGGGGCAGAGCCAGACCAGGTGGCCTCATTGCCACCCAGCTCCAGCTTTGCCTGCTGGACACGCACTGGCCCCGAGCGAAGCAGATAGCAAACACTTGCTCAAAATGCAGCATTAATTACGCTGCTCAGAGAGCCTCGGCTCCCCACACCTTGCTGGGCGTCCCCGGCAGCTCTGCACGGATCCTGCCCCTGCACTGCAGCACCAGCTGGGCACTGGCCACCCGGCCCCAGCCACCAGCCCCCTTGTCTCGGCGCTTGAATAATTGATGGCAGCGGGTGTGTGCAGCCATCTCGGGTAGCAGGAGGTCTGGGCATGAATCTTTCATGTGTTTGCGACTCCTGGAGCTGCTGGGGAGGGTCTGCAGGACATGGGGATGTGCTGGGAGCCTGGGGAGGTGGGGACCATCCCCAGCCCTGTCCCCAGGGGGAAATAAATGCAGCGGGATGGCCCTCATCACAGGGCAGGGCAGCACCGCAGCAGCTTTCTGGTTCTGGGGAAGAGCAATGGTCTGCTGTGACCCCTCTCCCAAGGGCCAGGGACACCCCAGGTGCCCTCCCCACCATCACCTCCCCTTGCCACCACTAGAAGGATGCCCAAGCACACGGTGCCCGCTGCAGGTGGAGGACACGGGGATGCAGGACAGCAACGTGACCTTGGCTCCGGGTGCCTGGGCATGGAGCGGGATGGTGGGCAGCAGGGTAGAAGCAGCTAGCCCCTTAGCCCCTTCCCAGTGCCACTGAGTCAAGGCACAAGCCAGCAACCTGGTGTCAGGAGGCAGGAGGAGCACTGGGAGCGCTGGGCAGCCCTGGGAGGAGGAAGAGGCCGTTGCCCCATCACACAGCCCCGAGCGGCGGTGCTATATTTACCTACCCGCAGGCCTGGGTCTCAGCCTCTCGCCTGTAACACAAGCCCTGCAGCCCGCCAGAATCCAAGGGGACGGCACATTCCGTGGCAAAAATAACCCCCCGGCAGCGGGCGAGAGGGCAGGGGTGGAGGTGACTGACTGGACAGCTGCACCCTCCGCTCCGCTCCCCAGGGAGCAGCCCTCCCGGTCCGCAGTGCCCCGGGACGGGGAGCTGGCACACATGGCCACCGCACCGGCCCCCTGCCCAGGTGGCTGGGGGCAGAGCTGAAAGCCCAGGTCTCCGGCAGCTGCCCATGGGCTGGCCCCGGTGCCACCCCCAGGGCCAGGGAACGGGCACAGTCCCAGGGCGCCCGGCTGTGCTTGGGGACTGGCGGCGGCACAGCCGGTCCAGCCGCCGGCCCTGCTGGCTGCGGGCATCCTGAGGGCCAGGGCCAGCCCTGTCCCCCCCTGCGCTGCCCAGCCCGAGGGACCTGTCCCTGCACCAGCTGAGACCAGCACCTGGGGTGGCACCCCAGCTCTGCAGAGGCAGCCCCTGCGCTGGCACTGCTGGGCATGGTGCCCACCCCACGGTGGGGCATGGCAGCCTGGGCTGGAGCCTTGCTGCATCCCAGGCTCCTCTGAGATGCTACACGCTGCTGTGCCCTGGGGCTGGGGCGAGAGCTGGGGACAGCAAGGGGAGACTGAGGCAGCCCCAGAGAGACCCACAGGAGGGAGGAGATGGCAAAGGGAGGCTTTAGGTCCCATTCGGTCCCCGAGCAGGGCTGGCAGGGGCTCCAGAGGGAAGGGGCAGTTGGCATTAATCATGGGCGCTGCGCTGCAAAGTAAGGGACTAAAATTAGGCGCTGAGTGAAACGGCCAGAGGTGCTGGGCCACCAGGGACACCGTCAGTGCAGCCATCCCCACCAGGGTGCCATTGCTGTCGCCACGCACCACCAGCTGCAAAAGCATGCCCACGCTGTCCCGCTGTAACTCTGGGCTGGATGGAAAGGGGCCGTGCAGTGCCGCCATGCACAGGCAGCTCCTGCCCCCTTCCCTGCCCCCCAAATCCAGGCGGGTGCAGGCTGTTCCCTGGGCAGAGGAATAGTTCCAAGGCAGTTTGATTGCTGAGTGCAGGTGGAGGCGGGTGGAGCAAGACCCTGTGCTGGGAACCCAAGACGGACACATGCAACCTTGAAACAAGAGGCAGTCCCGGCAGGGAGAACCAGGCAGCGCCAGCATGGCGAGGGAGGGCTGGGATCTAAAAGGAGATTAGCTTGGGTTCTTAAGAGGTGATTTAATCTGGTTTACAGGGAAAAAAATCAGGAGATGCAGCTGAGAGGTGATAGAGGCTTTAGTGAGCCTGGGGGCGATGGAGCCACAGTGGGAACCAGGGCTGGCTGGAAGGGTCTGGATGGTGTCTGGATGGACCTGGGAAGCCCCTGGACCAGCCTGGTGCTGGTGTGAGGAGGGCCAACGCACCCCACCTGCGCCTGAGGAGCCAGAGCATGAGGGCGAACCTGCAGCAGGAGTGGGGCAGAGCAGTGGGACACAGCGGGGATGGTGTGCCCCTGGGAGCCTCTGCGGCTGGCTGCCCAGCCAGCCCCACACGTGCGCTCCCCATGCCAGGCACTGACGCGCACGGGGGACCTGGGAGAAGAGCAGGAGAAAATCATTAGTGGGGTGGAGCGACAGATTCAGGGCAAGGGATTAGAGGAGCTAAATCAGGCTTGTGCAAGCAAGAGGGAATGCTGAGCTAGTGCAGGAGGAGCTGCCGGGGCTGCGCATGGAGCTGGGCAGCACAGAGCCCCCCCACACCACCAGCAGTGACCTGAGCCACCTTGGGGAGAGCTGATGCTGGCCCCACAGAGAGCTGCAGTCTGGCCCGCATGCCGGGGAAAGAAGGTGGAGGACCAGGTTCCGTGCCCACTGGAGACCGTGACCCAGCAGAGACAAATGGAGCAAGGGCATCCCAATACGTCCAGACACAGGGGGCCAGGACCCCGAACACAGAGAAAGACCTCATCCTGCCCAGGGCACCTTGCACCCGTCCCCCTTACCCCATAACTGGCTGATAACCCATCTCACAGGGCCCCTCCAGGGAACAAGGACGGGGTGTCCCTGCCCAGCACAGGGACAGTGCAGCCACCAGTGGAACTTCCACAGTCCTCAGAGAGCTGCGTCTCAGCAGGGAGCGTGGGGAGCCCCTGAGCAGCAGGGGCCTCCATGCTAGAGGCCAGTGAGCCACAGCACACAACCTGGCAGGGTGTCAGGGCAGGCGGGTGCAGAGCGGTGGCACGGCTCCTCCATTTCACACGATGACCCATCTCACCACTCCGCTGCCGGCATGGAGAAAATGGCCTCAGGGGAACAACACGCTGAGTGCCTGCGCCCTGCAACGGGGCCAGGCAATAGGGCTGGACCTTCTACCACATCCCATCACCTCCACACCAGCACCCCTCTCCAGCACCCGGCAGGACTTGGTGCGCCCCGGGCGCTGCCACAGCACACCTCAGAGATTGTTCTGCCCCAGGGCAGGGGCAAAAACCACACTGGAGGCTGCCACGCTCCTTGCCCAGCCCGGTGCCCTGGAGCCTGCGTGGCTCCGGAGGCATCTCTGCCCCAGGGCTGGCTTTGTGCACCCACGGCCAGCCGGGAGGAGCGCCTGGAGCGGGGTGACATTCACCCCGTGTGTTAGGCAGTCCTGGCTGTGCCATCCCTCCCTCAGCTGCTCCAGAAAGGCAGCAGCGAGGGCCAGTGGCTGGGAATCGGGAGCAGGGACAAGTGCGTCAGCACAACGGGAACGGGCACCTGGGGAAATCAGGCAGCGCTGCGCCCTTGGGCAGAGGCAGGGGGGTCTGGGCCGGCAGTGCCATGGAGAGGTGCAGCTGTACACCAGAGTGTGAGAACAGGGTGACCTCCCCCACCTCGGGACAGGCTGCTCGCACCCTGTGGGGCTGTGCACGTCTCCCACTCTCTCTGCACACATAGTGCCACGCGTCCGACTGCACAGTGCCATGGTCCCCAAAGCGTGATGCACGGTGACCTTGCACAGACCCACCATAGGGCAGGACCCCTCCTGCACACTTCTCCGCTTCCCCTGCCCTCCCTTCAGGCCCATGAGCAGCACATACAACTTCCTCCATCCTCCAGACACTGCTCCACCAGCCTCCTGGCTCACACAAAGCAACTCCTCCTCTTCCTCCATTGCTCCCCTCAGCACCGCGAAGGCTCGTTCTGCCCCCCCCCACCGCCACCCTGTTCCCACCTCAAGGTGCAGCATCTCCAGCTCGCCTCCTGCGCTACAAAGCCCCAGGTGCAGCTCCTTCCCCAGAGCCCAGCACCACCTCCCTCACTCCCTGCCCTCGCCGTGCCCACGCAGATGGCACAGCTCACATCCCAGAGCTGTGCCACCAGCCAGCACCACACGCTCCCCAACATTCAGGTCTGCAACACCCCAGGGAGGTGGCATCCATCCTGGGGCAGAGAGGCCGAGCCCCAAACCTGCCTGGCTCCTGTGCAGGATGAGGCCCACCCATGCAAGGGCCCACAGCAGCCCCCATACACTCCCTGTGCACCAGACAAGGATGCCTGGCTGCTGCACCCAGGAGCGATGAGCCGAGGGGCAGCCGTATGGCTCTAAGGGGCCGGCAAAAGCTAGCTCCACCCCTGCTAATTAACCATCAGGCCCCGCCCACTGCAGGGCACAGGCCCCACCTACTTGACAGCCCCGCCTCCTGCAGTGTTAGGCTCCTCCCCCCGGCCCCACCCCCGGAGGGTCCCAGTTCTCCCAGTGCAGTCCCAGTGCCTGGTACAGCTGTGATGGCGATGCCACGGGCAGCTCTGCCCGCAGGCATCTGGCGCACGAGTGGCTTGTGCAGGGGCACCGGGGGGTACCGGGGACCGTGTCGGTGGCTGCGGAGGTGGCACCACCGGTGACGTGCACCCGAGCCACGTCTCTCTCTCTCCTCCTGCCCCGAGCAGGCTTGGCATCACATGTTCCTGACACTTCAGTGCCCGGCCCTGGCACCCTGCCTGGCCTGGCAGCAGGTACAGCAGCCACATGCTCACCCCAGCCTGCAGCACGGCAGGCACAGCAAAGCTCAGCCCTGGCCGGCCCCAGGCATGCACTGAGGCAGGAGCCTGCAAAGCACCGCTGCCACCCTCGGCGAACTCGCGCCCGTGGCTGTGCCAGCACAGCCGTGACAGCGGCCAAGCCGCCCTTACCTTCCATGTCAATGATGGCCAGCACGGCACTCGTCATGGCCTCTCCCCTCTCGTTCTCGGCGATGCAGGTGTACACGCCGGCATCCTCCTTCTTGCTGTCCCGGATCCAGAGGGTGCCGTACTCCTCCTCGCGTGGGGCCAGCAGCTCCTCATTTCGGTACCAGCGGAGGCTGGGCCGGGGGTTGCCCACAGCCACCACCCGCAGCCGGATGTCGCAGCCGGTGCCGATCGCCGCGTTCTTCAGCTTCCGCGCAAAAAACGGTGCCGCCGGGCGAGCCGGGCCCTCCTCGGGCGCCCCCGGCTCCGCCGTGACCTTGGCGCGCTTCGGGGGGATGCCGGGGCTCGGCGGGGCCGCCCGGGGCTCCCCACCGGCCCTACTCGTGCCACCGCGTCCCTGTGCCCGGTGCATGGTCTGCAGCTCCCCTACCCCTGCCCGCCACCCCCGCTGCCCCGAGCCAGCAGCGCCGTGCCCCTCTTCTCCCCCTGCCTGCAGCCTGGGGGTGCTGGGTGCCTGCCAGGGGTGCCGGGGCAGAGGCAGCCCCCCGGTCCAGGTGCCCTCCGGTTCGGTGCCTCCCCCCCACCGGCTGCAGCCCCGAAGGTCGCAGCGCCGTGGGCAAGTGAGGGGCTATTTTTAGGCGGGGGCTCGGGTTGCCGCTCACCGAGCCACCGCTCACCGAGCACCCGGTGCGGCGCAGCACCCACACCCCATGTTCCGCTGCGACCCCGAGCCCGCCCAGCGCCTCGGCACCTGCTCCTCCGCCGGCCTGGGTGCGAGTCCTGCGGGAGCCGGCTGCTCCCTGAGCTGTCCCGCCACTGGGGCCGTGGCGTCCCCCCCCTCGCCCGTCCCGTCCCGCGCGGCCCCCGGCGAGCTGCGCTCCCTCTGCCCCCTCTCCTGAAGTGGCAGCTGCCTCTGATATGTCACATTCCTTGGCCGGGCTCCCCCTCTCCGCACCCGCCGCCCGGGCCCTGCAGCCCAGCTCCGCTTGCAAAGATAGAAAGGGGCCAGCGCCTTTCCATATTAGCAGCGAGACTCGGGGGGGACCCAGCCTTCCTCCCCCCCTTCCCCTTCTCCGACGGTGTCACCGGATCAGGACAGAGAGACCCTGGTGGCATGTGGAGGGAAAGGACACCGTCGTGCTTCCTGCAACGCGAGACCCCGGGCAGGAGCCAGCCCCACGGGGCCCCTTTGCCCCATCCCCAGCAGGCAGCGGACAGAGGGATCCCTGCATCCCTGCTCACCCCAAATCCAACCTGCCAGGAGGCCGCAAGCACAACAAAACCCCATTTCTCTCACCGAGCCCCCGCCTCACTGCCCCGGGCAGTGTGGGTCCCGGCCAGCCCCCATTCAAGCCCTGCTTAGAGCAGGACCACCTCGCTGTTGGGGTTTGGGGTGCCCCACGAGAGCTCCCACATGCTGTGCTCCAGGCGGCGAGCGACCAGGGACTGCCTGTGTCATGCGCTGCCTCGCCACCCCCGGGCAAGGCAGGGCTTCCCCAGCTCCCGGCGCGATGGCACACGTCTGGGCACCTGGCCCTGGCCGCCCTCGCCGGGGGCCGTAAATCTGGGTGAGCAGGACGCGAGCGACAGGGCAAGCCGCTTCTCAGCTGCAGGCCAGCCCCGCCGGCTTTGGCACAGCCCGTTGTCACCAGCCCAAGGGTGCTGGCATCAGTGGAGCATCACTGGCGAGGAGAAGATCCCAGGATCCCCGCAGCTTGGGTGGCTGGGGTAAGCCGGAGCGGGATGCCCTGCCAGACCCACGGCCCGGCTGCAGAGCAGCTGAGCAAGCCCCAGGGTCTCCGGGGGCTGGAGGAGAAGCCTGCGAGAGGCTTGGGGGGCTCTCCCCTGCTTGCGCTGCCCGGCGGGCAAAGGGCTGCCCTGTCCCCTGCCTGTCCCCCCTTTGCCCCCCGCCCCAGGGGCAGAGCCCTGGCCCAGCCAGCCCGGGCCGGACAGGGAGGGAGGTGTCATCCCTCCCCAGGGCGGCCCTGGGGACCATCCTCGATGTCACAGGGCCACCTGCTGGAGACAGCCCTTGAGATCCGACACCCCCCCGGCCCTGGCCGGCCCCGCAGCCAAAACTGGGGTTCGCCACGCTGGCCTTTCCATCAGGGACTCCCCAGCCCCTACCCCACTGCTGGCAGCAGCACCCGCCCTGTCCCTAAAACGCCCCCCCCGCCAAGCCCTCCCAGGGCTCTGCTGCCTGCCGGGGGGACGGACCCTCCAACGCCTCCCCGGGCAGAGCAGCCCTGAATCTCTCTCTCCTGTGGGATGCTCGACCCTGGGTTCCCCTGCTGCATCGCCCATCGCTGGGGCGAAGGAGACGAAGCCAAGACCCCCACACCCCGACCACAGGGAGGGGGGCACGTGTGTTGGGGAGGAGAGGGTGTAGGGGCCAGGTTGAGGCTAGGGGTTGAGTGTGGGGTGGGGGCAGGTGTGGGGTGGTGGGGCTGATGCCCACGGGGTACTGGGGAGGAGGTAGATTTGGGATGAGGGGGGCTCTGCTTGCAGGTCAGTGGCAATGGGGGGGCTTGATGAGGTCCCAGGCGGGTGTGGGTCTGTGGCAGGACTGGCCCGGCTGAGGGCAGAAAGGGGACAGCTGTGGGGCTGAGTGCCACTGGGCCATGGTGTAAGGCCCCTAGGTGTATAGAGAGGACAGGGGATGGTCACCCAGAGCCCGTCCAAACCTGCTCAGGGGTCAGGTGTCACTGCCTCCAGTCCCAGCAGGGCTCTCCCACCCAGTGCAACTGGGAAACCCACCACCACAGGCAGAAAAACGCTCTGGGGCACCTTCAGTGTAAGATGAGGGACACACATGTTTTGGGGGGGACCAGCAGCATAGGGAAGAGATGGCTCAGGTGGATGCTGGCCCCCTCATCCACCCCAGCCCAGCCCCGGAGGCCCGTGTGATGCCCCCTCAGTGCTGCCTCCCCACCACCCCATCCCATCCCATCTCTGCTCCAGAGATGCGCTGGGAGGAAGGGGTGATGCTCCACTGTTTATTTCAGCCGCCTGAAGAGTCACGTAGACGCAGTGGGGTGGGGATGCAGTGGGGTGAGGGGTGGGGGCGCCTGCCCTGGCCCCCGGGCCTCTCTCCGGCTCCTCTCCTTCTCTCCCCCCTCTCTCCCACTCACTCACTCCTCCTCTCTCCTGTGTCCACCTACGGGTACCTTCTCGGCTCACGAGCCTGGCCCCGCACAGCCTCCTGCTGCTGGGGGTCCCCGCGATGGGGGGGGTGGGCGCTGCCCTCCTCTGCCCCATGGGGCTGCCTCTCGGGCTGGGGGGACCGCAGGGCCCCAGCCCCCCCGGGCCAGGAGGGGGACGCAGGTTGGGAGCACCCTGGCTCCAAGCCGGGCAGAGAAGGGGGGGCTTGGCCCAGACCCCTCTTCTCCCCATCCCCAGCATCACCGCCATGCACCCGGAGAAGTGCCAGCTCCGGGGAGGCCAGCGGTGCTGGTGCAGGGGGACAGGTCCCTGCTCCCGTGGGATGAACCCTGAGCCCATGCCCGGTGTGGGAACGGGGCTGAGGGGGGATCCAGAACCCGCTGCTGGGATCATCCGGCTCTCCAGGGAGCTGGCCCAGGCCACCACCGGCTCCCCCCAGCCCCTCCTGCCTGTCCCCTCCCTCCCTCCTGCCGCCCCCCTGGCCCGGGCCTGATCCTGACGCTGGCGTTGCTGCTGCGAAGCTGCGAAAGCAGAGCGAGCCTTTCAAAGCCAAAGGAGAGAGCCCGGGGGGTGCGGGGGGCCCGGCGGCGGCTGTGCAGGGGGGGACCCCTCGGGCAGTGCCGGGGGAGCACCGGGGGGCAAGGTGGGGGGCAGGAGGGGGGCTTGGCGGCAGGACGGAGGCAGGGACGGAAGGTGCCAGTGGGCTGCTGGAGCAGCCTCCTCTACAGCACTTCGTGCTGCTGCTGGGTCGCCTCGCTCACCACCTGCCAGGAGAGAGGCACCGTGAGACGCCATGCCGTGCCAGCACCGGAGTCCCGAGCGCGGGGACAGGTGCCGTGCTCGGCCCCCCCCCCCCGCCTCCCCACTACCCCCCGGTACCGCCCTGCACTCACCTCCCCGTCGCGGGTTTCGATGGTTTTGATCATCACGGTCTTTTTGGTGTGCACCTCGGAGCCGCGCTGCTCTGGGCTGGTCTCTGCGGGCGGGAGGACACAGGGGATGGGACCGCAGGGACATGTGGCACGGGGGCACAGCAGTGGGACTGGCTTAACACCCCCCTCAGCTCATGGCAACACCCAACCGAGTGCCCCCACACCAGGGGGTCAGTGTGGCACCCCTGGGTCCCCAACCTGCCAGCCTGGCTGCAGCCCCCCAGGAGGGAGATTTGCCCCCCACTCCAGGGACCCCTGGGGACTGGTCCCAGGTTCTCTTCCTCATGGGGCGATGCTCACCTCGGAAATTGAGTGCGGAGGCAAAGGTCTGGTGCATGGGGATGCTGATCCTGTGGGGACACAGACGGGAGAGCTCAATGTCAGCCAGCCAGCCCCAGCCCTTGGGCAGCTGCTCGTGGGGTGGGAGCCCCAAAAACCAGCTGAGCCTGCTGATCCCCCCACCTTGTCCTGCTCCCCTGCCACTCACCGGTTCTCCTCGCCCTCCAGCAGCTTGCGGTACGTGGCAATCTCCATATCCAGGGCCATCTTGACGTTGAGCAGGTCCTGGTACTCACGCAGGTGCCGCGCCATCTCCTCCTTCAGCTGTCGGATCTCCTCCTCCAGCCGGGCAATGGTGTCCTGGTACCCGCCGGCCTCCCCTGCGAAGCGCTCCTCCATCTCCCGCATCTGGCGCATCAGTGAGTCGTTCTGGGGAGACAGGGGGGCTCAGCAAGGGGGGGACCCGGAGGGGACAGGGCTCACCCGGGGTGAGGATACTGGGGGGATCCTAGGGGAGAAACAGGGACCTGAGGAGAGCCGTGGTCAGTCCTGGGCTGGGTCCAGCTGATGTGGGACCGTGATGGGTGGCTGTCACCCTCCGTCTGCCCAGCGCTGGGCAGGAGGGTCTGGCAGTGGCAAGCTGGGCAAGTGCTGGGCAACCCCAGCACCCTCTGCCCGGGTGCCCAGGCCCCTCAGCAAAGCCATCCTACCCCGGCAGCGGGGCGCAGAGAGGTGCAGGAGCACCGGACGGCTGCCTGGGGGTGGCACTGCCACACTGGTGGCTGCTGACTGGCTCCTGTGACTGTGACCGTGCCAGAGCGGGACTGTTGTGCCCTGTTTGTTTGCAACCACCTTCCCAGCCTGCAACCAGACACCCCGAGCCCTGCGCCCGCCTGCCTGGAGCCTCCCGGTCTGGGGCACCTTTTGCAATCCGTGCCTTGATGCTGGGGCTCTGCCAAAACACGTCGCAGAGGCCCAGACTGCCACTGGGGGAGGTGCGGCCCAAATCTGGGGGATGAGTCCCCCCATGGCAGCAACTCAGAGAGCTGGGAAGAGCCTTCCACCCCAGAGATGTCCCAGAGGTCCCCGAGCAGCCCCAGCGCAGCAGGTCCTTGCAGGGAAGCTGGTGGTCTCCCCGACACTGCCCTGCAGCTCACCGTGCCCTTGAGGGCATCGATCTCGCAGGTGTAGGACTGGATCTGGTGCCGGTACTCCAGCATCTCCTGTTTTGCTTGCCGCAGCGCGTCGTTGTTCTTGTTGGCTGCCTGCGTCAGGTCAGACACCTGGGGAGAGGCCAGGGTCAGCGGGCATGGCCACCGGGACAGCCAGGACCCACCACGCTGGGGCCAGCCCGGAGCCCACCGCCACCCGCACCTTGGACTTGTACCAATCCTCGGCTTCGGCAATGTTCTTGGCGGCGATGCTCTCGTACTGGGTGCGGATCTCCCGCAGCGCAGCCGTCAGGTCGGGCTTGGAGATGTCCATCTCCACCTGGATGTGCTGCTCCTGCAGCTGAGCCTGCAGCTCACGGATTTCCTGGGGGGAGAAGGTGACACCTCAGGGCACCCGCTCCATCTGCCGGCCCCATGGGTGCCCGCAGGAAAGGGGCCCACCCCGACCTACCTCTTCGTGCACCTTCTTGAGGAAGGCGATCTCCTCCTGCAGGGACTCGATGCGTCTTTCCAGGTCGATGCGTGCCAGCGTGGCCGCGTCCACGTCCTGGGGGGACACGAAGTGAAGGGTAGCGATGTTGGGGGGGGGTGCGGGGAATGCACCTAGGCTGGAAGGTGCAAAGCTGTGCCCAGGGCCATGCCCTGGTGCTGGGACTGGGCTGCTGGGGGGAGATGGGGAGTGGGAGGGGAGGCAGGGGTCCCAGGCCTTGCAGTGGGGGACAGGTACTCACGGCTCTGAAAGCAGCCAGATTATTCTCAGCCTCCTCCTTCAGCTGGATCTCCTCTTGCAGCCTGCAGGCAGAGAGGGGAGGTTAGGGGGGTCCGGAGGAAGCCCCGACCCCCGGCAGCGATGTCCCCCCAAGCTGTCCCTGAGCCCAGCGTGGCCTGGTGGGAAGACGGCGGATTGTTCTGCATTCCCAGCAGGCGGCGGGAGGGCTGGCGGGGGGCCAGGGGCTCTTCCTCCCGTTCCCTATTATAGTCAACGCCAGAGAGAGCACAAAGGCATGAGGTCAGCTCGGTGCCACACGCGCTGCCCCGGCCCTTATAGGGGAGAGTGGCCGGCAGCCGGGGGGACGGGGTGCAGGATCCGACACGGGGGGCCCAAGGGATGGCCACCAGCTGTGCCGTCCCGGGGAGAGCCGGAGGACAGACGGGTCTCAGCGGCGCTGTGCGATGGGGGTACGGAGCAGGGACCGCTGGGGTGTGAGCCCAAGGTCACGGCTGGGGAGCCCGGCTGTGCCAGGGGACGGGGCAGTGCCACAGGCTGCCGGTCAGGGGGAAGGCGGCGGGGAGGAGGCGGAGATGCCCCGACGGTGCTGGCACACCGAGTGGCAGGAAACTGACACCCGTTTGTTCTGGGCCCTGTTCCTCCCCTGACATTGAGGGGTCCTCCACGCCACCACCCCCAGCCTCCCAGCATCAGGGGCTCTGCCCCACCAGGACCCCAGTGCTGGCCATCTGGGGCAGAGGCTGGGGTTGCAGGGGGAGGCAGCAGCCTGTGTCACCCCCGGGAGATGGGGACTTGGCGTCCCCAGGGCACAGGGGCCAGGAGGGAAGGTGCAGACCAGCATCAGAAAAAGCAGCTTCCCCTGAGCATCCGCCCCTGCTGCCAGGTGTCCCCATGCTCGTCAGTCCCTTGGGGGTCACTCAGCCTGGGTGCCCTTGTGGCTATTCCCCCCTGGCCCCAGCCCCCTCCCCGGCACCAGCCAGGCCCACGCCATCCTTGGGGGGTCCCCTCTGCTCCCGGGGCACCGTGGACACCCACGGCAGCCCTGGAGCATCCCTGGCCTGCGGAAGTGTGGCCTCTTCCTCCCCTCCCTCCTTTGCGTCGGGAGCACCCCCCCGGGTCATCCTCCCCCTCGCTTCCGCCTGCGTGGCAGACTCCGTCCATCTGTCTGTCCCGCAGGGCTCAGTGCACCCACGGGCTGGCCGGCCCTCCCCGGTCTGAGTGAGGATGGGGACCCTGGAGCGGAGCACTCTGATCTCCCAGCTCTGGGGGTCCCATGGCATCGCAGCCCGGCCTCGGCCCCGCTGCAAGGGAGGACACAGGGGACACCCCTACTGCCGGAGCCATCCTGCCCGCTGGGTGCTGCCTGGGCGCCTGGTGAGTGCTGGCAGCGGCCGTCCAGAGTGCCCTGCTGAGATGCCCAGGCTGTGGGCTCTTCCCTTGCCCTGCCTCATGCCGCTGGGCCAGCTCCCCCCAACCTACCTCACGCTGTGGGTTGGGGAGCACCCAGCACTGGTGTAGCAAGTCATGGGTGCTCTTCTCCCTCCCAAAACTCGCAGGCACCGTGCCAGGACCTGGCACCCTGCAAAGTGCCCTGCATGCAGGTGCAGCTAGCGACAGGCATGGCCGGGGTGCTCTCCCACCCTGGGGGACGGCATGAGGGGGACAGAGGAGCGGGGCCACAATGGGCTCCGAGCACAGGGCACAAGGACAGCAGTGAGCACTCAGGGGGCTGCCAGGGTGAGCTCTGCTACCACCCATCCCTAGGGATGGAGATGCAGGAATGGATGCCCACAAGGACACACCAGGGCCCCTCCTCACCTCTGCTTGAGCTTCTGCAGGTCGTCCAGCAGGTTGTCACGCTCGACCTCGACACGGGCCCTCTGGCTGGTGAGCAGGTCCACCTGGCGCCGGAGCTCCCGCAGCTCCTCCTCGTACATCTCAGCCACGCGGGTGGGCTCCTTGCCCCGCAGGCGGTTCACCTCGGCCACCATGAGGGCATTCTGCTGCTCCAAGAAGCGCACCTTCTCGATGTAGTTGGCGAAGCGGTCATTGAGCTCCTGCAGCTCCACCTTCTCGTTGGTGCGGGTCTGGAGGAACTCCTGGTTCATGGCATCAGCCAGGCTGAAGTCCAGCAGCTCGCCGGCTCCTTGGTAAGCACTTTGGTAGGAGCGCAGGGGAGTCACGCGAGTGGCACGGAAGCTGGACAGGCTGGGGACAGCCGAGCTGCGGGACACCTGGTAGACGCGGGAGGTGACGGAGCTGCCACTGCTGCCCTTGCCCCCGAAGGAGGCACGGGAGAAGACCGGGGAGGCACCGCCGAAGGTGCGGCGGTAGGAAGAGACCCGCTGGCTGGAGGAGTAGGACTGGCTCATGGTGGCGGCGTGGGGCGGCGGGGCTGGAGCAGGGAGCAGGCAGCAGGGCTGGCGAGTGGCCGGCAGCTCGGCGAGGCGCCGCTATTTGTATCCTGCTGACATCACCCGCCCCTCCTGCTGCCGGGCAGCTGGGGGATGCTGCTGCGGGGGGGGGGTACGGCCGCCAGCCACCGCCCACCACCCCGTGGAACCCCAGGCAGGCGACGACGATGCCCGTGGACCCCGGGCACCCCCAGACCCCATCGGTGTATCAGCCTCCCCCCTGGCCCCCAGTGCACTGCCCCGTCCCTGGGGGTGTGAGGGGGGAAGTGGGGCAGGCTGGTGGTGAGCCCCCCAGCACTGCCCAGACCCCCATCGGGGCGCAGTGGCACCCGCGGGGGGCCCAGACAGAGGGATGAGCTGGGCTGACGCCAGGGGGCAAAGAAGGGGACTCAGTCCTTCACACCATCACTTGCTTCCCCCTTGAGCCAGACCCCATGCCCCAGTGGCCCCGCTTCCCAAATTGGCCTTGAGCACCCCAGAATGCCCCTGATGGTGCCCTGACCAGGCTCAACTCTCCATGTGGGGCCAGACTCCAGCCCCCCACACAGAGAGGGGCAAGGGAGGGCCCTGGGGAGGGGGTGATGTGGGGGGATCCCTGTCCTGAGCACGCTTGTGCTGACGCACCAGCTAAAGCCCCTCTTTCTCATACGGGGGGCTGAGCGCCGGCCCGGGGCTGGGCGCTTTCGGGGTGCTGCTGAGTGACCCCGAGCAGGTGCTGGGTCCAAGCGGCCCCTGGTGATGGTGATGTCACCCCCCAGGTCCTTGCTCTGGCACATTCCCAAAGCAGCAGGCACCCAACCAAAATAGTCTCCGGAGCTCATACACGTGGGACAAACGTGGTATTTATAGCCCGGGGAGGCACCCTGTTAACCCTTCTTGCGCCAGGCATGTGGAGAGTATGGCTGGATGGGGACCCTGCCCAGAGCAGCCCCAGCACCTCTCTGGTCCCCATCACCCCAAGAGCAGGACAAGGTCCCCAGGTCATCCTGGGGCACTGCAGGCTCTGTCCTGTCTCCTCAGCCTCCCCCTTGGCCCAGCAGTACTTTGGGGAGCAGAAAGCCCAGCCCGCCTCCCCAAATCTTCCCAGAATGAGGAATACCCCAGTTCACCCCAGGACCCCCACCACAGCTTCCCACCTCCTGGATAGGTGGTGGGCCAGAGCAGGGACCCCTGGGGCCATGCACAAACCCAGGCCAGCTAAAGAGGACACCCTGAGGGAGGGGGGCTGTGCTGGGGTAACCCCTCGGGGAGTTGCCCCTTGCCAGGGCAGCACCCCTCCTCCCCAGGCCCCCCGGCACACCTGGTGACCCCCAGCCCTGCCCAAGCTGGGCTGTTTTGGCTGACATCAGCTGGCACAGCCCCAGCCCCTCTGTCCCTGGACGCCCTGGCGGAGGGGACTGCCGTGCCACTGGGCACCGGGTGACTCAGCACCAGGAGCAGCGCTCAGCCCTACCCGGCCCCGCACCTCCCAGCCCTCTGTCCGGGCTGCAACCCAGATGCTGAGCGGTGCCAGGGCTCGCCTGTGGCAGCATCAGCATGGTAAAGGCTTGGGCTTGGTCACGGCAGCATCCTCAACGCCCCCGGCTCCGGGAGGCACTCCTGCCTGCTGCCTGCCTGCTCCCTACCACCTGGGGGGACAGCAAAGGTCTGGGCCCCACAGCCATGCAGGTGGGCAGAGGGTCGATGCCCCATATCCCTTCTGCCCCCCCAAGCCCCCCCATCCCCAGAGTCCCTCCCGGCCGCCTAGTCGCAGTGTAATGCAGTGGCTTCCCAAAGGGTGCACACTGCCTGGCGGAGCGTGCCTTTAAAAGGGAAGGTATTTCCAGATGGGGTTGTTTCATCCCAGCGCAGGGGGGAGGATGGAAGGAAGGGGGGCTTGTGGGGTGGCGGGGGAGAAGATGGAAAAACAGACAGCATCCTTCCTCCTCCTGGCCCTGCTCCGAGAGCACCCTGCGCGTCCCTGAGTCCCGCACGTGTGCCCTGCCTGCCCCATGAGTGCCGGCAGGGTGGCATGCCAGCCCTTGTCTGGGGGGGGCAGGTGGGTGCCCACAACAGCACGGGGGACCCCAGGGGTCTGGGCCAGCACAGTGCCAGCCGTACTGTTCAGCCGTCCTTTCCTGTGACCCCATCCCGCTGCCCTGCCAGCTGGGGGTGTGGGGAGGATGTGCCCCCCAGGGGTGGTATGTCCAGCGGTGCTCAGCACCCTGCCCTGGTGCTTCAGGTAAGGCGATGCAAACCCCACCCCAGGCCTGGAGAGCCCTTGTCCCCATCCCACAGAGCAGGGGCGTGCAGGGTTGGGGTGCCCCGGGGAGGGGAAACGCACTCTTGGGCACTGCTGCTAGGAGGGGAAGCAGCCCAGAGGGGTTAACCAAGAGCATCCTCCTGACCCTGCGCTAGGACAGTTTGAAGTGGCCTTTCCTCAGCTGCTGTGACAGCCTTCCGGGATGGCTGTGTGCAGGCAGGGGCCCCACGGCTGGCAGAGAGCGAACGGACGCCTTGGACTTTCCACAACCTCTTAGGAAAGCCCCGTCTGCATGCAGGACCCGGCAGCACGGGAAGCAGGGGGTGAGGGACAGGAGCCAGGGACCCTGCCAGAGTCCCATCCCAGGGACGGGCCCCAAGCACTCTGCCAGCTAAAGCCCCAGGGGCTTCGAAAAGCAAGGAAGCTGCAGAGAGCAGTGGTGCAGGGGTGCCTCCTGTCCTGTCCAGCCCCGTTCAGTCTACCCGAGGCTCCATCCCAGGCCAGGCTGACCCAGACTGGCGGAGCCTGGGAAGCAGCCCCTCAGCCCCCACGCTGGCCTGGCCCCAGCTCCCACCAAGCCCTGGGATGAGGCTGCTGCCGGGAAGGCGTCAGGAGCTGGAATGTCAAACAACTCCCTCCGGTCATGACATCCCCGTGAGCGAAGCCAGCTGCATCCCGTGGCTGCCCCTCCTCCCTGGCCTTCCCTTCCCACTGCTCCCCCAGGATTTAAGCCACCCGGCGAGCCGGGCATAGCCTTCCTGGACTGCGGGCATCTCACGGCTTGGAGGTGGGCAGGATGCGGGGATGGGGTGCCGGCCCTTCCTCGGCCCTGTTCCCTGCCGCTGGGGCCCCTGCGCCTGCCTTGCGCCTGGCCCTGGCTCAGGGGTGAGCAGAGGGATGGGAATGAAACAGTGAGGGCATCCATCCCCCTCCCTCCTGGCCCCCGGCCGTCTCCTTCTGTCCTGCTCCTTTTACAGCCATGAGCCTCCCAGGCGCCTTTACCCTAACAGGGAAGGACCAGGCAGCCCATTCCCCGGCGCTGACGGACCCAGGGCACGTGCTATTGTCTAAATAGGAGATGGTTCTCCTTCCCTGCCTGGACCATGGCCCAGCCTGGCCCACCGGGGCCCTGGGAGCTTGTGGGTGCCCTACAGGCTGCAGACCCCCACCCATTGCTCACCCCAGCTGCCCCCATGCCTTCATCCACCCTGGGGCTCGGGGCCAGCAGTGTGGGCACACAGCCCGTCTGGCTGGCCCTGGTCCCCACCCCTGTGCTCCCAGGTGATGGGGATGCTGGGGACGATGGCTTGTCTCCAAATGGCACGGGGATGCTGGGGTGCCTGGCTGCCCCGCAGCATGCATGGATACTGGGGGTGTTCAGCTAGCCCCTGTAACCTGTATGGATGTTGGAGGGTGTTTGCTCGACCCACTCCCCAGGTCTTTGTAGGTCCTCAGGGTGAGTTGTTGCGTCTGTGGTCCACGAGGATCCTGGGGGTGACCTGTTGCCCCCAGGGCCATGTAGATGCTGCAGGACACCAGCTACCTCCATGTCCACGCGGATGCTCGAGGCATATACCTGCCGCCATCACTCATCTCCAGCTAGCCCTGCAATCCGTGAGGATGCTGGGGGTGTTCACCCATCCCCGCAGCCCAGAGGCAGGCTGAGATGTCCACCTGCCCTCGTGACCCATGGGGATGCTGGGGCTGCCCAGCTGCCTTCGTGGTCCATGAGGATGTAGGGATGACTGGCCACCCTCGTGGTCCATGAGGATGCTGGGGTGTCTCTCTGCCATCCCGCAGGCCTCGATAGCATCACCCATGCCAGTGAGATGAGGTAGCCGTTACCCGCTGCATCACTGGCGGCTCATGTAAGGCATGGTGGCCATTCGCTCAGCCTCCAGCAATGCCTGGGCAGTGATTTCACTTTCTCATGCTCAGACACGTGGGCCGGGATGGGGGGGACCGCCTCGATGGGTGCCATCCCTGCGCTCATCCTGGCAGGGCAGGCAGGGAGGGGGTCCAGGCAGCCTGGCAAGCAGCAGGAGAAGGGGGCGGCAGTTCCTGGAGCTCCGGCTGTGTTTACAGGCTCTGTCCTGGGCCATCTCTCCGTTAACCCTTTCCAGCAGGGCTCAGCTCTGGCTGCCCATCCCCGCAGCCACCTGCCGCCCCAGGGAATGCTTCCTGGAGCAAAGCCTGCGCGTCACCCAACCCTGGGCTGCCAGGAGATGTGGGAAGGGGCACGGTGCCCTGTCCCCACTGATCCTGCCCCTGCCAGGCTCCCCTGGGCGCACGCGTGAGCCCAGCAGCGGGGTGCGAGCGCCCCGAGGAGGAGCTGATGCCGGCTTTGGGGGGCTGCCTGGGGCTCCCTGCTGCACCCAGGCGTCCATGGGGCAGAGAGGGATGGGGACAGGAGCAGTGCCTTCCCAGCGGCGTGGTGATGGGGTGGGGGGCGGCCGCGGCAGGTGCTGTGCAGCCCCCGGCACCCAGCCAGGGGTGAGTCAGAGCCCACCCGGAAATAGCCGGCGGGAGCTTTTTCTGGAAACCCCGCTGCTCCGGGAATAGCTGTGGCATGCCAAGGCGCTGCCCTTTGCTCGCGCCTGCAGGGCTGGGCAAGGGCCGCACCCGGCCCTGCCACTCACCCCCTGCTCCGGCCACCCCAGATCCGGGCACCCCCCTGCTCCTGCACCCACCCACCCCCGGACCCATCTGCCCTGGGCACCCGTGTCCACTGGTTACCCACCCATCCGGGCAGCCACCAGCTGGGGGGGCCATGGGCTCCGGGCACCCATGCTGCAAATGTCCCCAGATGTCCCCCAGGCATGGCCTGGGGACCACCCAGCAGCATCCAGCCCTGAGCTGGGTACCTGCAGCAGTGGGGGGTGATGCTAGCAGGAGGAGTCGGGGGGACGGCTGCCTGGCACCCATGTCCCTTCGGCAGGAGGGTGCAGGGCGGAGGGTGAGTGTGGCCCAGCTCCGGGCCAGGGTGCTGGGTGCCTGCTCCCAGCCTGGTCCTGTCTCGGCAGGGCGCTGGCCCTGTGTTTTGCTATGGTGGCTGTGGTTGACATGGAGACCCTCCAGCTGTCAGCTTGCAGGGTGCCAGGCACTGGGGGTACTTGTTCCCTTTTGAGGGGGGGGAGAGGCAGGTGCTGGGGGGTGGGAGCATAAATCCAGAGCTGTCGTGAGCTGCCGGCACGGCAGGTCCCAGGGTCAGGGGCAACAGGACCACCAGTTTCCAGTCCCCAGGACACGGACAGCGTCTCCAGCTAACAGTGTTCCCACGCTGGTGACTCAGGAGCTGGGAATCTGGCTCGCACTGAGCACCTGGGCCCCAAGCACCGCTCACAGGCTGCCATCTCCCTCCTAAGGCCGCAGACCTATTGCTGGGAAGACAGGATCTTCCTAGGAAATCATGCACGAGCAGCGATGGAAACCCAAAACCCCACCGCCACACCCAGCCCACGTAGGGGACCCAGCCAAGGGCGGGAGCCACTCCGATCCGTGCGAGGCCCAGGGGTCCCATCCCCTAGACGTGCCCAGGCCGTGCCCCCGCTGGGGCTGGCAGGCAGCTGGGGTGCTGCCCGGCCACCGTGCCAACTCCCAGCACCCCTGCGCATCGCTGTCACTCAGGGACATTGGTCCCCAATATGGCACCAAGGGCTTGTGCCTTGTTTTCCGTGAGGGCTGAGCACTGCCGAGGTGGGGGAGCAGCAATGATGGGGGGCTGCAGCTTGGCTTACACCAGTGACTCACCCCAAAGACACCCCGCCTGCGGGAAGCGTGCGCATTCCCCTGTGCACTTGCACCCATGGGCAGCGCAGGGACAGCTGCAGGCGGGCCAAGCCCTGTTTCGGGGCGTCCCCTACTCACCTAGTGCCCAGAACTGGGGCACCCCAGGGTGACCATCCCTGGGGAGCCCATCCCTGCCTCTTGGCTGCCACCCCAGCCCCTCCTGGCTGCGCCCAGCTTCCACCCACCCGGCCCCCAGCTCTGTCCTGGCTTTGGCAGGCGCCGGCTTTGCCTGGCCCTGGACCGGGGTGCAGGGTGCGGGGTGCGGGGTGCAGGGTGCGGGGTGCAGGGTGCGGGGTGCGGGGTGCGGAGTGCAGGGTGCGGGGTGCGGGGTGCGCACTCTGGGGCCGCCTGGGCGCATTCCTCCGCGCCAGCAGGGGGCGCGCGAGGCGGGGCGGCGGGGCGGGGCGGCGGCGGCCATGCAGGTAGCGAGCGAGCGGGCGGGCAGGCGCGGGGAGGGGGTCGGGCCCTGCCCGGGGCTGGGGGGGGGGGGGGGGGGTGTTCCCGGGGGGTCCCGGCCCGGGGTGGAGATGTCCGGTAACGGCGGTGTCCGCAGGCGGCGGCGCAGGGCTCGAAGCAGGCCGCGCAGGCGGCGGCGCAGGAGCTGGTGAAGTTCGTGAACCGGAGCCCCTCGCCCTACCACGGTGAGGAGCCGCCGGGCCCGCCCGGCCCCCGCGTCCCCTTCCTTCCCCTCCCCTCGGTGCGGCCCCCCCTGACGGCTCTCCCCGCTCTCCCCGCAGTGGTGGCCGAGTGCCGCAGCCGGCTGCTGCAGGCCGGCTTCCAGGAGCTGAAGGAGACGGAGCACTGGGAGGTGCGACCCGCGCAGAAGGTGGGCCCGGCCGGGGGCAGGGCGGCGGGGAGCGGGGGAGGCGGCCGGCCCTCACCCCTGCCCCTCACCCTTGCTCCTTTGCCCCCAGTACTTTGTCACCAGGAACTACTCCACCCTCATCGCCTTCGCCGTCGGCGGCCAGTTCCAGCCCGGGAATGGGTTCAGCCTGCTGGGGGCCCACACCGACAGCCCCTGCCTCAGGGTAAGGCCGGCCAGCCGGCTGCCTTCCCCCGGGGCTGGGGCCTTCTCTGGTGCCCTCCAGTTTCACTCCACAAGAAAAAGCTACCCTGAGTCCCACCGTGCTCCACAGCACCGATGCTGGGTCCCCACGCCTCCCAAATCTGCCACCCAGCGCGGCCCGTGCTGCCCCCTGCATTGCTTCACCTGCTGTTATCGCCTCTGGTGTCCCCTGTCCCACAAAGCACCTCCCAGCGCTCTGCGCTGACAGGATCAGCGATGAAGCTCTGGGCGTGCTCTGCCCGGTACCCACCAGTTACCCAGTCCCTGGGGCTTTGCGGTGCCGGCAGTGACGCCTCTGCTCTCGCCCAGGTGAAGCGGCGCTCTAAGCGGGGGCAGGTGGGCATGGTGCAGGTCGGTGTGGAGACCTACGGAGGGGGCATCTGGAACACCTGGTTCGACCGTGACCTCACCGTGGCCGGGAGGGTGATCATAAAGGTGAGCCTGATTTGGGACGGGCACAGTAGGCTAGCTGTGTGCCTCTGGCTCTGGGTCCATGACTCCCACCCAGAGTGGGACCTACTGCAACCTCTCAGCCCTGCAGGCCTGGCCCCAGCGGTTGTCCTTGTGTTTCAGGACCCAGCCACGGGGCGCCTGGAGCAGCGCCTAGTACGTGTGGAGCGGCCCATTCTCCGCATTCCCCACCTGGCCATCCACCTGCAGCGCAGCATCAATGAGAACTTTGGGCCCAACACTGAACACCACCTGTAAGGCCTGGCTCGGCCCTGACCCCTGGCCAGCCCTCGGGAGGGCTGGGACCCAGCTGGAGCGGTGCCCAGCCTCAGCTCTCTCCCTCTGGCAGCTGCTCATTGCAGTGGGGAGGTCTGCAATGGCTTTTCTCAGCCCCACAGAGCCCTCCCAGGAGATGCTTCCAAGCTTGGGACTTGGGAAAGAACACTGGGGTGTCCTGAGGTGACACAGTAGATCTGTGCTTGAAATGTTGTGTGTCCTTGCTCCGTTTGGCGTGGCAATTGCTCCGTGGAGGAGCAAGGCAGGCACCCCAGGAAGGGTTCGTTGTGTATGACCCAAGCAGGTGAGCAAAACCCTTGGAACTAACGGCACCATCTCCCCACAGGGTTCCCATTCTGGCCACTGCTGTGCAGGAGGAGCTGGAAAAGGAGGTGCTCATGGAGGCCACACCTTGCAGTGCTGCGGCCCAGGTGAGCCAGGTGCTAAGGACTAGCAGGGGCGCTTGCTAGGACCTCACACTTGTCACCTTTGATTTCCAGTCCTCAGGGACCTGCCAGCAGGTTTCCCTTCTCCCCATGAACTTCTGGTAACGTTCCACTCTGTGCCTGAGCTGCGTACATGATGCATCTGCTCAGCCATGTCTTTGTTCCCACCCTGGTCTGTGGCACCAGGAAGGAGATGCAGGCCCTGTAAAGCTATCAGGGTCTCCCTGGGGAGGCAGGGCAGGGAGGGGGGATTGCACAGAGGGCAGAGCGCCCCTCACTGCACCCTGCGAATGGCCCTGCTGTCCTGTGTGAGGTGGGGGCTTGAACACAGGTCGCGTTAGTAGGAGGGAGGATTGTGCCAACGTGAGTGGGGTGTGGGACGGCTGTGCCAGGGCCAACGGGGAGTTTCCCCTGCCATCCACTGCCTGCCCAGCCCACAGGTCTGCTTTTTTCCTAGGCAGAGCGGCACAGCCCTGTCCTGCTTTCCCTGCTCTGCCCCCAGCTGGGGGTGAAACCGGAGCAGATTGTGGAGCTGGAACTATGCCTGGCGGATACACAGCCAGCGGTGAGTAAGGGCAGGAGCCTCTCTCTGCCTGCACACAGCCTGTGGGCTGGCATTGCACAGGTTTTACCCGGCACGCTTCCTCTGCCTGAGGCATGCCAGGGCTGGGAGCTGAGTGGAATGAGAGGCGGCAGCTCCTGAGGAGCAGAGATGAGGGGACTGGAATGGATACCCAGTGGCAGGTACTTTTTGGTGACCCAGAGCCTGTGCCCTTCTCCTCCTGGCTCTCTGCCTGCAGACGCTGGGTGGTGCCTTTGACGAGTTCATCTTTTCCCCACGCCTGGACAACCTGCACAGCTGCTACTGTGCCCTTCAGGTGAGCAGGAGGGAGAAAGGAGCCTGGAGGCCGCAGCATGGCCCCCATGCACCCCGGCTCGGCTTGGCGGGGCTGTGGCCTGGACTGAGGCTCTGCAGGGAGGTGTGTTCCTATGGGGTGGATCTGGCTTCTTGAAGGATCTGGGGTTGGATGGGGGGGGGGGCTGCCACCTGTGCTGGGTGTGGGGGGGGTTCCCAGCAGCTCCCGGGGTGACTCCTGCTCTCGCTGGGTAATGTGTGTGCCCGCAGCTCCCTTCCTCGGTGCTTTGGGCTCTTCTGGGAAGTTCCTGCCGGCTCAGTGCTGAGCTTCCCGGGATGGGATGGCACTCAAGCTGGTGTCCTTTCTCCTCTAACGCTTCAGGCCTTGATTGACTCGTGCGCGACACCCTCCTCCCTCTCCCAGGAACCCAACGTGCGTCTCATCGCGCTCTATGACAACGAGGAGGTGAGTGAGGGGCACAGCCCTGGGGTGGCTAGCGCAGGGAGGGGCTCCATGTTCTTTGCTCTCCCCAAGCCAAGCCTAGCAGGAGATAGATCTCAGGCCCCGGCGGGGCAAGGGGAGGTTTGCTCACCCCCTGTGGAGCATGGCCCAGGCAGGGGTGGGAAGCACTGGTGTGGTTGGAAGCACTCTGCTGGCTTTGGGGAGCCCCCTGTCACTCAGTCAGCCCCTGGGGTGCTGGGGGGGGTTGCACCATGTGGGTCATGCTGACGGTGGTCCTTGGCAGGTAGGGTCAGAGAGTGCACAGGGCGCGGAGTCCTTGCTGACGGAGCTGGTGCTGCGCCGGATCTCGGCATCGCCGCAAAACCTGACAGCCTTCGAGGAGGCTGTGGCCAAGTCCTACATGATCAGCGCCGATATGGCCCACGCTGTGCACCCTAACTACGTGTGAGTAGTCTGAGCTGTGCCATAGGCCAGGGTAGCTTGCCCTACCGGCTGGGGGGACGTATCCCCATTGTTCCCCAGGAAGTGCAGATAGGATAGTCCTTGTCGCAGCAGGGAGGGAGGGCTGTAGCATGAAACTCCTGCTTCTCTTTTGCAGGGACAAGCATGAGGAGAATCATCGTCCGGCCTTCCACAAGGTGAGGGCAGCCCTCTGCTTTGGGCTGGGACGGACGCTGTACGTCTCTCCTGCAGTGCTGTGAAACACCCAGCTGCTCCCTGGAGCACGGTCCTGGGGGGCAACTCAACGGCACTCACATGGGAGACATTTGTGCTGCAGCACGATTTGGGCATGCCACACATCTGGTGTTAATCAATTGGGACCGCCGCCTTGGCCCTGGAGCCCTTCCCTGCTCTGAGCTGGGGCTGTCCCTATCCCCACGGATCATCCAGGGAGGGGAGAATGGACTGGTGGGTTGGGCGGGGATAGCATTGCCCGGGCACGGGTGTTTCCAGACGCACCAGCTATCCCCGGTGTCAATCGTGGGCCTGCGGTGCCTTCCCTTGTGCAGGGCCCCGTCATCAAAGTGAACAGCAACCAGCGCTACGCCTCCACGGCTGTCACCGAAGCTGTCATCCGGGACATCGCCACCCGTGTGGGTGTCCCTCTGCAGGTGAGCGGGGCTGGGCGAGCCCTCCGTGAACGTTACAGCTTGGGCCGCCGCCCTGCCCTGCGTTCAGGAGATGGGGGCCTGTGCCAGACCCCCACCCCTCAGTTACCGTGCCCGTCCCCGCCAAGGTCTGCACTGCCTCCTGCTCTGGGGCTCCAGCTCTGGGGCTGCCTCGGGGAGCAGGCTCGGGAACAGGAGGGGAGGGCCCGGCCTGAGCACATCCCATCTCTGGGGGATTTTGCATCCTGGTTCAGGGATTGTGCTGCTTCCCCGTCCCAGGTTGCCTCCCTTCGGGCCCTGGGGTCCCAGCTGGGATGCCATCTGGGCAGCGTGGGCAGCTGCTGAGGCCGTGTCCCCGTGCAGGAGTTCATGGTGCGCAACGACACGCCCTGCGGCACCACCATCGGCCCCATTCTGGCCTCCCGCCTGGGGCTGCGCGTGCTGGACATCGGCTGCCCGCAGCTGGCCATGCACTCCATCCGGGAGATGTGCTGCACCTCGGGGGTGCTCCAGAGCATCACCCTCTTTAAGGTGAGACCCGTGTCCCCCATCCTGCGCCAAAGCCCCCTCCCTGTTGCTCCACATCTCCCGCATCCCCGTGTCCCCATCCAGTCCCCATCCTTGGGGCTGAGCCCGGCCATCCCGCCGGTACTGGCTGCTTCCGGAGGTGCCCCCTCGCATCCCAGCCTTCCCTGGCGACTGCCATCCCCAAATGGTTCCTATGGCAACCGGTGATAGCCTTGAGTCAGTGATGGGTTACTATGGCAACGCGGTCCTGCTCTCTGCCAGGAGCTGCCTGCTGTGACGCCCCGCGCGTAACCCAACGGGGAGCCGCTGCCTGTCCCCCCACCCTGACGGCCTGTTTCCTTCCAGGGCTTCTTCGAGCTCCTGCCGGCGGTCAGCAGCAGCCTGGTGGTCGACTGAGCGCGGTGGGGAGGGAGCGGCTGTGGGCTCAGCCCTGGGGCCATTAAAGCGTCTCTGTCTCACCAGCGAGTGGTCTGTGAGCGTGGCTGGGGGTGACGGATCTGGGTGCCCCTGGGGACTCCCGTGGCTCCCACCTGTGCTCTCCCCTGAGGCCAGGAGCGGGAGGTGTTCACCCCCCCCCCAACAGCGGCCCCCTCAGTGCCGTGTCCTAGCTAATGGGCAGAATGTTCCTCCTGCCCCTCCCTGGCAGAGCTGGGGAGAGGATGTCCCCTACCTCCTGCAGCACCGGGGCTGCCCCCGTCCCCAGGGGGGGACTGAGCCTGCCCTGCCGTGACGAGGGGTGTGCTGTCAGGTCCTGCCAGCCCCCCGGCTGCCGCTGCTCCCTGCTGCCAGCGCCCTGCCCGGGGTGGGGGTGTTCCCTGCTCGCACCGGCTGGGGGCTCGGGGGCTGCCGGCTCCCTTCCCGCCCTTCCCGGGGCGGGGCCGATGGGCGGGGGTGTGAGGGTGTGGCCCGGCGCTCGCCGCTCATTGGGCTGTTCTCAGGGCCGTGGCCCGCGCGGGAGCCTGTGGGGCCGCAGGGCTGGGAAGGGACAGCCGGTGATTGGTGGAGGCGCTGCCGGCGCGGTGTCACGCCCCCGGGGGGCGTGGCTCGCCTCCAGGGAGGCTGCGATTGGCGCGGTGCTTGGCCGACTCCCCACCCCCTCCCCCGGGGCGCGACGTAATTGGCCTCGCTTGATAACAGGGGGGTGTGAGCCTGACGTGCGGGTGGAGGGAGGGAAAGAAGTCCGGGTCTCTGACTGGCTGTCCGTCGCGGGGGCGTGGCGCGGCAGCAGCGGGCCGCGCGCCATTGGCGGGGAGGCGGCGGTGGGCGGGGCGCGCGGCGCGGCGGGGCGCGGGTTGGCGGGCGGCGGCGGGGGCGCGGCCGGCGGGTGCGCCATGGTGCGGCCGTGAGCGGAGCATGGGGCGGCGGCTCCTCCGGGCGCTCCTCTGCCTCCTCCTCCTGGCCGGCCGCGGGCTGCTGCGGGACGGCGGCGCCTCCGCTACCGCCACCGCCGCGCACGGTGAGACCGGCGCCCCGGGTAGGGCGGCGCCCCGGGCAGCGCGGGGGCCGGGGCCGGGGCGGCGGGGGGGGCCGCTTCCCGGGGAGCGGCAGGGCAAGGGGGCTCCGCGGCCGGTGCTCTCGCTGCTGCCGTGGATGCTTGTCACGGCGCGCGGCCGCGGGCCTGGCTCCCGGTGGAAGGGCGGGAGAAGGTAGCTTGGTACCGGGGCCGCGGGTGCGTCACTGGCACCGGGGGGCGCCTCTCTCCTGGGGCGGCCGGGCTGGTGGCGGTGCTGGTGCTGGCCCCGGGGCGCCCCGCCGGCTGGAGAGTTGGTGCCGCCCCCGGGGCCGGCTGGACGGGACGGGACGGGAGCGGGGCGGTGCTCGCTCAGGGACCCTGCCCGGGGCAAAGCCGGTGCCCGGGGCTGCCGCAGGGATGGGGAGCCCGGGGCTGATGCTGGGATGGGGAGCCCGGGGCAGCGGCCCTAGGCGGCGGCTCCCTCCGGGACCCCGGCGCCCTTTAGCCGCCCTCCGCCGGTAAGGGCGGCCCGGCCCGGGCCGCGAGGGCGGGCCAGTGCATCTGCTGTCCTCCAGCTCGGCCCGTGCGGCCCCTGCCCGGGGCTCTCGGAGACCCGGGTGCCGCTGCCGGTAGCGGAGCTGCAGCCCCCCCGCACGGCACGGCCCCGGCGACCGCTGACTCACTACCGGACGCCCGGGGCTGCTGCGTCCCTCGTCCTCCGGTGGGCCCGGGAGCGCCGGGACGGGTCCGGCCGCACCGCGGGGGCCCCGTCGTCTCCGGGAGCAGGCGGGGGCCGGGACCGGAGCGGCTGCCACCGAGCCCCGGTCCTGCCTGGGGGAGTCTCCCGGGGCCGGTGCCGCCGCCCCTCCCGGCGGAGCGGGGCGTCCCGGCGAGAGGCGGCTGCGCCGCTTCAGCACCGCGGACAGCGCCCGCCCGGCCCCGCCGGCCCGGCCCGGCCCCCCGGGGGTCGCCCCTCGGCACCGGGGTCCTGCGCCCCGCACCTGCGTTGGCCCCCGCCCCGGGGGGAGCGGACCCGTGGGTGCCCGGGTTTCGGAGACCCCCATCCCCACTTGCCCCCTTCCCCCGCGGCGGGCTCGGCGGGCCCCTCCCTCCCCTCCCCCCGGTTGTTTTCTCGTTCCTTCCTCGCCATCCGGGGCTGAGTCATCGCCTGCTGCCGTCTCGCTGCTGACGGTCTTGGACCGAGACGGGGGGGGGAGAGGAAGGGGGAAGCCGCCCCCTGCCCAAGTGCTGCCCCCCGAAGGGGTTGGAGAGAGACATACACACACACACACACACACACAGCCCGCTGCCTGCGTGCTTTGGGGTCCCCCTCGCAGGGAGAGTGGGTCTCTGGTGGCACAGGGCTGTGTCCCTGCCTCGTAGTGCCACATGTGGGAGGGCAACAGATGTGGTCTTGCAGGTCTCTGCCCCCTCAGCCTTCCCTTCCTAACTGCCGGCACCCCAAAAAACTCCAGGCCTCCCCCTGCTCCCCAGAGCCAGGGGCAGGCTTTGTACACAGCCCCCATCTTAGCTTTGAGGGGGGGGGGGCAGGGAAGGCTGGCATCGAGGCCCTGCCCTGGGCTACCAGGCTGTGCCCCCCACCACCATCACCACCCGTGGCACGTTCCTAGATAGTTGGGGTCCCCAAGTAGCTGGTGATGAGCAAATGCGATTGGAGTCCCCCTTGGATGCTGTGCTGACTGGCCTGTCTGTCTGTCTGTCCCAGGCTGCCTGTTTGACCGGAGGCTGTGCTCCCCCCAGGAGGTGTGTGTGCAGGGTAAGTGGTTAGCAGGGGTGCAGGGATCCCTTCTTCCTTCCCAAGGGGGTGTGGAGAGTGCAGGGCTGCTTGCAGGGGAACTTGGGGTGCAATGTGGGGGGCCGTGGCAGGAGAAACGTGAAGCTGTGCCCGCAGACCCTCACCCCAGGGTGTTCATCCATCCGGCCCCACCGCCTCCCCTCTCTTGCAGATGGGCTGTTTGGGCAGTGCCAGGTGGGCTCCGTGCAGGACAGACCCTACTTCCAGGTCACCTCTCCTGTGCTCCAGCGCCTGCAGGATGTCTTGCGGCATCTCATGGCACAAGGTGAAGGGGGGAGCATGCGGGGACTCACTGTGGTCTGGTGGGGAGGGGCTGTCAGGCAGCATTGCCTGGTGGCACTAGGGCTGTCTGGGGTCCTGCTGGCCCAGGGGCCAGGGTGGGCTGAGAGGGGTCCGGCTTATTCTGGGAGGATCAGGGCCAAATGCAGGCCATGGGACACAGGGTCAGGACACCAGGGCAGCTTCCTGTGCACTTGCCCCATGGTCCCCAGGCCTCCTCTGAGTCTCACAGCCCCCTCCTGTGGCAGGGCTCTCGTGGCAGGACGGCATCACACAGTATGTGATCTCGCAGGAGATGGAGCGCATCCCCCGCCTCCGCCCGCCGCCATCGCTGGAGCCGGTGGCCAGGGACAGGTAAGGCAGCACCAGCCACCAGCCTGTGAGCAGAGCCTGGCAGGGCAGCAAGGGCTTCCCCCCCCCAAATGGGGTTTTGGGGGGGACCTCCCCGTTACCCAGGTGAGTCACCCTGGCACTGTTTGCCTCTGAGGTTCCTGCCCCTCCGTGGCTCCCCCCGGCGAGCCCCGCTCCCTGCGGACCCCGGCCTGCCAGCGGCTCAGCATCTGGGGCAACCTCCGCCGCTGCTGTCCTCCCCCCTGGTGCAGCGGTACCTGGAGCACCTCTTGCTGCCCCCGCCACCCCAGCTGGGCTACGAGGAGGCTCTGCTCAACCCCTACTCCTACCACAAGGTAGGCCATGGGGGTGAGCCCCCTTCTCCCAGGCGGAAAGGTAGAGATGGGCAGGGGGTTGCTGCACTCCCAGCACCCTCCTTCTGCTGGTGCTGGGGTGCCCCTCTGTCTCTGGGGTGCCCTGCCATGGGGTGGCAGGGGCCCTGTGGTGTTTGACCATGGCGGCTCTGTGTTTCGGTTGCAGTTCGGCTACCAGGACGGCGCTCACCAGCTCCCCGGCAGCTCTGGCAGGCAGAGCCCTGAGACCTCCTCGCTGCTGGGCCGGGTCCCTGCCCAGGCCCTTTTTGGGGCCGGCTCTGTGCCCTCCTATGGCGGGCAGCCAGGAACGGACGGGGGCCATCTCTTCCAGGACTTGGGCATGCTTTCCCTGCCCAGAGAGAAAGCCGGCCGCCCAGACCCTGCCAGCACCAGGCTACAGCACAGCTTGCAGCTCCCTGGTGACTACAGAGACATGGAGGAGAGGGAGCAGCCAGTGCCCCTGGCTGCCCAGCCACCCCCTGCACAGACGGGTACCATGTCCTCCAGCCAGGCACCAGCCCTCATCCCCATCCTGTCCCCACAGCCACATTCCTCGTGGTTCACACTCTCCCTCCTCTTTGGCTTTGTGGCCGTGGGCAGCATATCCCCCCAACCCCACCTGCCCCTGCTGCTGTGTCCCCAGCCCGTGGTCCCTTGCATGGATGCAGAGCATCCGACCTGATGCTGCATCCTCTTGCAGACGCTGCCCTGAAGAGACTGGCCTCCCTGCTGGCCAGCTATGGCCTGGGGCTGCCGGAGCTGAGTCCCCAGCAGCTGAGCAGCCTCTCCACCCTCCTCCAGCTGCTCCAAAGCTCTGGTGAGTAGGATGCAGGGACGGGGCAGGCAGGGACTGGCAGCAGTGGGTGCCAGCATGCCCTATTTCAGGATAGGGAGTGTTGCCTCTCAGGGCAGGTGCTGCAGGACCTCTGTCTCTCTCCTTCCCAGGTGTTGCTGGCCCTGAAGTGCCCACAGCAAAACGGGTGGGTTTGCAGCAGGGTGGTGCTGGAGGAGGTGCCATGCCGCAGGTGGGATGGGGGGGTGGGGATGCAGCCCCCCAGGGCTCTCCTCAGAGATCCCAGCTCCTCCCTTTCCCTTCCTCCAGGTGACGGAGGGGGACATGCAGCACGCAGAGGAGCCAGTGCCCCCTTCCTCCACGGTGCTGCCCCCCAAAATCCCAGCCAGCATCTCCCCAGGGAATGGGCCGAGGGGCAGGGCAGCGTCCTCGCCAGCCCCCTGGGCCGAGCCGCAGCAGGGACACGGCGGGGACGTGCTCAGCCCTGGGAAGCCGATCATGGTGGAGAAGAAGAGCTACACAGAGGCGAAGGATGGTGGCGCACAGCAGGGCACACGGCCACCGGACGAGTACGGCTACATCGTCACGGACCAGAAGTGAGAGCTGGGGGTCGGGTGAAGGGGTGTGCATGCGTGGAGGGTCTGTATCCCCCCGCACCAGCTGTCATGGCTCCCTGTGCTCAGCTGAGCCTGTTTGGGTCTGTGGTAGGGTCAGGTCTCCAGTGGGGTCAGCTCCCCCGTCCCCTCTCCACCTGCAGCCCTTGTCCCACCCCAAAGCCTTCCTCTCAGCCCATGCCAAAGCCAGAGCTCGCTGCTGCAGGATGGGAGGCTGGGACAAGCTCAGCCAAGCGTGTCCGCACAGCTGCCTCTGTGCACGCTGGTGTGCAAGGGTAGGGGGGGTCAGCTCACCCCCATCGCTGCACATCCCCGTGCTCTTACCTCCTGCCCACCCTGTGACACCCCTGCAGGCAGCACAGCCCTTGCTGCACGCATGGGACTCCGTGAGCCTGCCTGTCCCCCCCTTCCCCAGCCGCGGGGAGTGTGGGCTCTCCCCTCGACCCCGCTGCCCGCTCCTCACCCTGCCGCTGTCCCCACAGGCCCCTGGGCCTGGCCGCTGGCGTGCGGCTGCTGGAGCTCCTCGCCAAGCACCTCCACCTCTCCACGGCCAGCTTCATCAACATCAGGTGAGGGGAGCGGGGCCATAGGGCGCTGCTGTCACAGCCCTGGCTGTGCACAGCCACCCCGGGCGGGGGGCCGGGAGGGACTGGGCTGTGGTGGGGATGGGGAGGGGGTCTGTTCTTCCTGGTCTCACGCTGTGTCCCCCGCTCCCCGGCAGTGTCGTGGGCCCTGCGCTCACCTTCCGCATCCGGCAGAACCCCCAGAACCTCTCTCTGGCAGACGTGGCCAGCCAGGCTGGTGAGTTGGGCAGGGGTCCCGCTGGTCCTGCTCCTCTCTTCCGCCCCCCGCCCAGTTGTGGGGTGCCCCTTCCCAGGGACTGGGAGGAGGGGGCTCCCACCGTACATCCCAGTGCCCTTGGCTGAACTGGGGAGCTGGCGTGGGGTGGGCAGCTATCAGGGGTATCCCGTGGCTCTGTCTCTTTGGGGGGGTCTCTTGGGTGGAGGGGAAGCACCCCTCTGACCATCTCCTCTCCATCCACAGAGCAAGTGAAGGCAGAGCTGGAGGCAGAGCTGGGCCTGAAGATCGTGCAAACAGGAGTGGGAGAGGTAGGAGTGAGCATGGCCGTCCCTCGGGGCTGGGGCAGCCGGGGACAGGGCAGCGGGGGTGCTGCCGCCAGGTACGGGCTGGGAAGCGCGCTGTGCCGCAGCCCTGGGGCTCAGGGGTCTTTGTGAGCGAGCCGTCCCTGTGGGTCTGAGGGGTAGCTGAGGAGCAGAGGGCTCTAGGCAGTGTTTGGGCTGCTGTGTTGGAGGCAGACTTGGGTTATCTGGGATGGGCCGGATCAGGACCGCTCCAGTGACCCCCTTCCACCCAGCAGTGTGATGTTGCCCAGCTGCCTGCATTCTCAGGGCACTCGGCTCTTTCCAAAACAAAAGCTCCACAGGCTTTGAAGGCAGTTTGGGAGGGTCTCCTGGCAGCTTTCCCCCCTGCATCTAAGACCGGGGGGCTGCAGGCTGCACCCCACAGGGCTTATCCTCACCCTCACCTCCCTCCAGCCTGTGCACCCCATCTTCGCTGTGGCCTGGGCACCCCCATGCTGGGCTGTGCTCATAGCACCGCAGAGACCGTGGCTAGGCAGGCAAAATGCCATCGTGTCCCCAGAGAATGGCAAAGCAGCTGAAGGCAGGAATGGAGCAGGAGCCATCTGCTTGGAGAGGGGCAGCCCCTCCCCGTGCTCCTCTGGGGACCCCCAGGAACAGTCTCCTGGGGGAGAAACAGGGGCTGGAGATGGGGGACTGAGCCTGCCTCCTGTGTTTGCAGCCTGGGGAGGGCAAGTGGTGCAGCACCTCCCCAAACCGGGGTCCCTGTTCCCCACCCTCCTGCTCTGTGGCCGTAGCCGTGGGCAAGGAGGAAGGAAGGGGGGGACCTTGGAGGAGGAGGAGGCCATGGAGAAGGGGTGGCCTGGCCACCGAGGCAACCCATCTCCCTCAGCAACATGTGGAGCGTCGCTATGGCAATGCCTTTTGATGTGACGAGTGGCAGGAGCTGGGAGAGATGGCAGAGATGAGGGAGCTGGAGCTCAGAGGAGGCTGTGGCAGCTTTGCGAGCCCTCTTCTGCACAGATGTCCCCAGTCCAGACCAGCTTGTGCTTTTCCTTCATTCCACCCCCAGGCTCTGAACTTGGTGGGACTGGTGCAAGATTTGGGGAAGGAGGGACACAGATGCAGGGGGACAGCAGTGCCTGGGCAGGCCTTGGGACAGAGGTCCCTTCTGTCCCCGCTGACATCTCCAGCCCTTCTGAAACCTGCAGGGCTGCTCCTGCTTGGGTGCCCCCAGGACCTGGGCGGTGCTGGTCCTGGCGGGTACCCCTGGCTGCAGGGCTGGCTGGGCCCTGGCAGCAGTCACACTGGCCCACGGGCGCTGGGGCTGGCGACGCTGGGGGGGGCAGGTGGCAAGGGGACCCCTGGGGCAGGGGCATCCCCAGGCGGTGATGATGATGAGGTAGGTGATGATGATGCAGTGTTCCCTCGGTGACCTCATCAGGCTCGTAGCCAATGGGAGGCCGTGGCAGTGAGGTAATGCTGGGTTCTGGCACCTCATTGGGTGCAGGGTATTTGGTGGTGGTGATCCCCCAGCATCCCTGTGCTGCCCCAAGACCTGGCTGTGGGGGAGCAGCATCCTGATCACCAGCGGCTCTGGGACAAGGCCCTGGTAGGGGTCTTGGCCGTGGGGGGGTCTTGGCCTTGGAAGGAGTCTCATCCAGCAAGGGCTCAGCACCATCCTGTCCCAGCATGGGACTGGCACGCATTGGGCTGTGCCTCCCAGCCACAGGGAAGGAGCCCTGGAGGCCCTGCCTGCAAGGTGGCAGGGGCTGCTCTGCATCCCAGCTGAGGAGAGTGATGGGGAGGACCTGTCCCCCAGCCACCACAGCTGGGATGGCACCAGCCCTCCGGCAGTGTCGGCACATTCCCCCATGTCCTGCCATGGAGCAGTGGCTGCAGGGGAGAGCCAGCCCCATCTAGGGAAGTTCCCTGGGGGCAGCAATTGCTGCCCTGGACCCAGCGCTGCAGTGGCCCATCCTTTGCCATTAACCCCTTGGGCTGAATCTGGCCCTCCTTGACCTCCAGCTGGGCAGGAGCCCGTTGAAGCCGAGTTCCATGGGACTACTACCTGCCCTGGAGGGGGGCAGTCCGGGCTGGGGCTGCCCTGGGGAGCAGTCCTGGGTGCTGGGAGTAGGGGAGCAGCAGGTTGTGGCTGCCTGGGCTTGGCCAGGCTCTGTCCCCTCCTGCAGCTCCAGGGACACACCAGTGTGAGCAACGTCCCATGCGACACGCAGGTGGGTGCACTGTGCCTCACCCTAGTGACACCCAGCACCCCAGTGACACCAGCTCCGCCCCAGCTGAGGGTGGTGGGAGAATCAGCACAGCACCGAGTGCCCTTGCTCTGTTTTAGCCCCCAACAACCCCAAATGTGGTGCAGAATGGGGTCGATGCCCCCCCCGCTAACCCTTGCTCGGCTCTGCCCCCAGCGAAACGAGGCTGCTGCCTACTCGCGCCCATCCCACTTTGGGGACAGCTTCCACTCAGTGCTGCTGACCTTCATCGCACTCGCCTGCGTGGCAGGAATCGCCATCGCGGCCGCCGCGGCCTTCTGCCTCCGGCGCCATGCGAAGCAGCGGGAGAAGGAGCGCCTGGCTGCCCTGGGGCCCGAGGGTGCTGCTGACACCACCTTCGAGTACCAGGTAGGACCCCATGGGATGCGGGACCCTGCGGGATGCGGCACTGCTGCGCCAGCGTCGCTCAGGGTGCGCAGGGCTGCCCTGCGGCGGTGCTGTGCCCAAGGGACAGGGCTCTTCGTGGGGTTCCCCAGGAGCTGTGCCGCCAGCACATGGCTGCCAAGTCTCTCTTTGGCCGTGCTGAGGCACCAGCGGCACCGGCAGAGACCTCACGGGTCAGCAGCGTCTCGTCCCAGTTCAGCGATGCCCCGCAGCCCAGCCCCAGCTCCCACAGCAGCACGCCCTCCTGGTGCGAGGAGCCCGTCCAGTCCAACATGGACATCTCCACTGGGCACATGATCCTGGTGAGCTGGCCTGGTGGGGTGGCAGTCCCCCTCCCTGGCCCCCCATGTACCCCCCGGGCTGCTGGGCTGACCCCCACCCCTCTGCCCTAGGCCTATATGGAGGACCACCTCCGCAACCGGGACCGACTAGCCAAGGAGTGGCAGGCTCTCTGTGCCTACCAGGCTGAGCCCAGCGTCTGCTCCATTGCCCAGAGTGAAGCCAACCTGAAGAAGAACCGCAACCCCGACTATGTGCCCTGTGAGCATCCCAGCCGCCCTGCCCCAGGGACCGGCTCCCAGGGCCGTGGCAGGAGGGCGGTGTGGGGCACGGGGATGCTTGCGGCCACAGCAGGCTGCGGCACGGGTTTGCCCGCAGCTCCCCTGGGCACTCGCCACATCCCCTGGCCTCCGTTTCCCCAGATGACCACGTGCGGATCAAGCTGAAAGCCGAGAGCAACCCGTCCCGCAGTGACTTCATCAATGCCAGTCCGATCGTGAGTGATCACTGGGGGCTCCTGCCCACCCACCCCGCTCTGTGATGTGCTCAGCCCAGGCAAGGCTCCCCCTCTGGGATGGAGCTGGACTGAGCTCACATCCCTGCGGGCTACAGATGTGAGCAATGTGCCTGCCCCATTGCTCAGACATGGTTAAAACCCATTTCCCTCCTGGCTGTGGCACCCAAAGCTCTCTCCCCAGCCTTCCCATCACCCCTGGAGTATCCCCCCGCTCCTCCCAGTGTCACTGACCCCTGGCCAAGGAGCGTGCGGTCTGACATTCCCTTTCCCGCTCCAGATCGAGCATGACCCACGGATGCCAGCATACATCGCCACGCAGGGGCCGCTGTCCCACACTATCGCCGACTTCTGGCAGGTGAGCATCACCCAGCTGTGCCAGCCCATCGGGGTCCCTCTGGGTGCTGCCAACCAGATGGGTCACCGCGGCTTGGCCGCCCTCCCGCCTGGGCTGTCACCCAGCAAGTGACACCCCACATGCCTTGCCTGCAGATGGTGTGGGAGCATGGCTGCACCGTTATCGTCATGCTGAGCCCGCTGGCCGAGGACAGCGTCAAGCAGTGTGACCGCTACTGGCCAGACGAAGGCTCCTCTCTCTACCACATCTATGAGGCAAGTGTGACCGGTAGCCTGTGGCAAGGAGCATCCTCCAGCTGCTGTCCCGCCGAGTGAGTGCAGCCCCCCTGCCTGGCGCTGACGCCCACCGGCTGCTTCTCTCGGGCAGGTGAACCTGGTGTCGGAGCACATCTGGTGCGAGGATTTCCTGGTGCGCAGCTTCTACCTGAAGAACGTGCAGTCGCAGGAGACCCGCACCCTGACGCAGTTCCACTTCCTTAGCTGGCCGGCCGAGGGCATCCCCGCCACCACCCGGCCCCTCCTCGACTTCCGCAGGTGAGTGCCCACCTGGTGCCATGCCAGCCCCCGGGAAGCCGGCGGTGTTCCCGACCTCAGGGGGACTGATGGGCGAGGACATCGCTGCCGGTGTGATGAGGGTCAGGGACGTGGCATGGACTGGCTGGGGGAGACGGGGGGCTGCCGTGCATGGGGAGGAGCAGAAGAACCAGATTCTGGCCAGCTTGGGATGAGGCTCAGCGGAGCTTGGTGGGCAAGAGCCCTGCAGGCTGAGGTTGCCAGGGCTCTCCAGCCTTCATGGGGAGGGTGGAAAAGTGCTCTTCCCCAGAGCTGGCATGGGGGACAGTACTGGCTGGCACCCTCCTCAGCTGTGGGTACGAGAAGAAACCCCCGGAGCCAGCCTTGAACAGCTGTGACCCATTGCTCCCCATGCCCTACAGCCAGCGGCAGATCCCCAGCTGGCCTGGGGAGAGGGCTGCGGGGCTGGGACTGCTCCCAAGAGGGCTGCGGGCAGCACCCGCTGGGGTCTCGGGGTCCCTGGGTGGTGGTGGGCTCTTGCAGGGGGTTGACCGGTCACTGTCCCCAGGTTGCGTGGGGCCAGGGACCCTGCTTAGAGCAGTGGGGGGTCCCTGAGCACATTGCCCTCCTCTCCACCCTGCTCATGCTCTCTCTGTCTCTCTGTCTGTCTCTGTCTCTCTCTCGCAGCTGCCAGTGTCATTTTTGTGATTTGCAGCTAGTAATCTGGCTCCAGTTGCATAGTCACAAAAGTGATCGTTGGCAGCCGTGCCTGCTGCATGGAGCATGCCGGGAGCCCCACCGGCGCCTGGCCCCCAGCTTCGCGCCCCACCGGACCAGAGCTGCTCCCTTGGGGGTCCTGTCACTGCTCCCCTCCCTGGGCTGGGCACCCGAGGAGCCAGGCTCCTCTCCCTGCCGTGGCCTCTTTCCAGCCATGGCCCCCATGCCGTGCCCAGCACCGCTGGGGAGGCAGGAGGAGCCATGTGCTGGACCGACCCCCAGGGCCACATCATCGGGTGTCCGCTGCCCTCCCCCGGCTTGGCCCAGCGAGGAGCACCTAGTGCGACCTTGTCCCTGGCATGGCAGGGCACTGACCTGCTCCCTCTTGTCCTTGTAGGAAGGTGAACAAGTGCTACCGGGGTCGCTCCTGCCCTATTATCGTGCACTGCAGGTACTGCTGGGGAGGGTACGGGCTGGGGGGTGGCTGCAAGGCTGGGACCTGCTAGCCAGCACCAGTCAGTCCCTGGAGCCCATCCACCTGGTCCAAGTGTCTCTGTCTTGCAGTGATGGTGCAGGCAGGACTGGGACGTACATCCTCGTCGACATGGTCCTGAACCGAATGGCCAAAGGTAGGTGCAGGGCAGCACTGCTTCTGCCCTGTCCGGAGGGTGCGGGGCCATCTGCTTGACCTGTGGACCCCCCTCCTAACACCCTTTTTCCCCCTCTGCCCCAGGTGTAAAGGAGATAGACATAGCTGCTACGCTGGAGCACATCAGAGACCAGCGGCCCCGGCATGGTGCAGACCAAGGTACCCCCCAAACTGGGGCTCCCCTCCCTCCCTGAGCACACACAGCCCCTGGGGCTGAGCTGGTGAGGACCCTTATGCCCCCCCGCTTTGCTCCCCCAGGACCAGTTTGAGTTCGCGCTGACAGCCGTGGCCGAGGAAGTGAATGCCATCCTGAAGGCACTGCCACAGTGATGGCGAGGAGCCCTCCCCTCTTGTCTTCCCCCATGCCCCCCTGGCTTTGCGCGCTCTCCTCGCCCTGCCCGTGGGGCTGCTCTCCCTGTAAAGTGCTGTCTGTGCTGCTGGCTCTGTTTCCCCCCTCCCTCCCCAGGCCCCCCTGCCCTCCCTCCCCAGGGCTGCAGGGCTCAGCCCCTCTGCGTGCAGGGCACAGAACCCTATTGCACCCCATGCCGCCGCAGAGGGGACTGGGCTCATGTCCCCTGCAGAGGAGGGGACCAGGTGATGCTGCTGGGAGTTGGCTGTGGGCCCCCCCCCCCCTCCATCCACTCTCCTGCACCCCAAGCTGGTGGTCCTGTGTCAGCTCCCTCCCTGTGCCCATGTGGGGGGCAGGAGTCGGCAGGGGCTACCCCACGGTTGGGGAGAGCACTGGGTGCAGGGGGGCCTGGCCCAGCCCTAGGTCCCCTCCATGTTCTCCCTGCCTTGTCACTCGAGCAGAAGAAAAATTTCTAGAGAAATATAATTTTGTATCTTGATGTGAATAAAGTTCTCGTGTCGCGTTCGTGCAGCTGCAGCCAGGCCTGGCCTCTGACTGTGTGTGTATGGGGGGGGCACAGGGAAGCCCCCATCCCTGCAGGAGAACAGCCTGCACCCTGCAACCACCAAAGTGCAGTTGGGCCTGGGTCCCCCCTGCCTGCAGGCAAGGATGGTGGGGGGAACGGTCCTGCAGTCCCCAGCCCAGAGACACCCCGCAGGCAGCAGCTACTGCAAACAGGTTTATTGACGGCTGTCAGCAGAAGGGGGTCAAGGAGGGGGGGCTACAGCGAGGAGGGGGGCAGAGCCCAGCCCCGCTGGCTGAGCCCAGCCATGCTGCCCCTCGCTGCTTCCCACCAGCACTCCCCTAGCAGCCTAATCTACAGCAACCCCCCCTCCAGCCCCCTCCCCTCCAGCCACCCATCACCACCCTCCCCACCACCTTGTGGTGCCCGGGGCATCTCCCCCCCCCAGCCCCAGGTATTGCTCGGCTATAAGCCCTGTCGTGCCCCCCACCCCCCCACCACCACCGCGTCCCACGGAGCCAGAGGGTGCTGGGGGAAGGGGGTGGCAGGGGGTGGCCGTGCAGGGACAAAGCGGAGTCCTGGCTGGGAGAGCCTCCGTGGGCGAGCGGGCGTGCGCGGTCCCCGGGCGCAGCAGCCTCAGAACACACCTGGGGAGACAAGCGGAGGGGGGGACACAACAGCACCCGTGAAACCCTCCTCGGCCCAGGGCTGGGGAGGGGCAGGGAGGGAGGGAGGGAGGAAGGTCGCAGGAGGAGGAGGAGAGCCAAGGCAGGACCACGGGCAACAGTGAGGGTGGGAACGCCTCTGAGCATCACTGAGGGTCACTGCTGCTGCGGGAAGCAGGGAGGGACAGTAACCCCAGGCCAAGGCCGGGGGGGGGGGGGGGGTGACAGTGCCCTGCAGGGCGTGCAAGGCATAGGGAAGGGGGTGACCAGGCAGGGTCTGCGATGGGGAGGACAGAGGAGGAGGAAGGGGTACAGGCAGGAGCGACAGCATCCAGAGGGGAGAGACAGACACAAGGCACCAAGCAGAGCCCACGTGCACACACCTCCTTGCAAGGAGGGAGAGCCCGATCCAGTACTCCCCAGCCCGGGCAGGGGCAGGCAGCAGCCAGGGAGGCACCAGCTGGAGCCCCTGCCCATCTGCAGGGCAGGCAGGGAGACGGGAGCAGGCAGAGCTGGGGCATGCCTGCCCGCGGGCACCCCACGCTTCCAGCAGCCGGGGCAGGGAACTGCCCCTCTTCCCGGGACCCCACCAAGGGCCCCTCTTCCAGCCACAACCCTCAACTCTGGCAGCCCCCCACCCCGGGGTGCCACCAGCCGCCCACCCACCTGAGCAGCAGCAAGGAGGCAGGGCAGGAAAGACCCCCTCCCTTGCTGGGGGAGGCAGGAGCTAAGCCCCAGGCAGCGAGACCCCACCCCTCCTTTCCTCTCCCTGTCCCTCGGTGGGGGGGGGCACAACCCCAGCCCCACGCTCAGAGCAGGGGGCAGTGCCACTGCTTCGCTTTGGGGACAGGTTCGTGCCCCGCTGTGGCGGGGCTGCCGGCCCCCGGCGGTTCCCGCTCTGGGCCCCCCCGGGGACCGTGGGCTCTGCGGGCAGAGGACGGGGTGCCGGGGCTGCCCCCCGGCACCGGCAGGGCGCCGGGGCCGTGCCCACCTGCTCGGTGGTGCCCCGCAGCCTCCATCTCGGAGAGGCTGTAGGCCATGGCCAGCTGCAAGTCCTCGTCCTCGTCCTCGCTGTCCGTGTAGAGGCAGACGGGCGAGGAGCTCGGGGGCCGGTGCGGGGCGGGCGGTGGGGGCGAGGGGGGCCGTGGGCTGGGGAAGGCTTGCTGCTCCCGCCGGCTCAGCTCCAGCCCCAGCGCCATGTCGTCAGGGACGCCTGTGGGGACAGGGGCAGGGGATGGGGGTTGTGTCCGCTCCAGCTCCCCAGAGCTCGCACCGGGCCCCAGCAACTCCTGCCCACCCCACCAATCCTTCACGGCAGAGCCCCAAACCGGGGCCGACCAGGGCTCAGACCAAAACCAAGCCTGGATGCAGCACCCCCCTGCCACCCCAAAGGAGGAGAAGGGTCCCCAGAGGGAAAGGGCGCTGGGAGGTGGCACTGCCAGACCCCACCAAGGCGGTCTGCGGTGCTGCTTCTCACCATCGATGTGGATTGACTTCAGCTCCCCGTCCTCCTCCACTTCCACCCGCTCCCGCCCGTTCTCGATAATCCTGCAGACAGACAGACAGACAGATGGATGGATGGACGGTCAAGGGCCAGGCAGCCAGAGCATCGCAGAGGCAAGCTGCAGGGTCCGAGGCCCGCCGATGAGGGGGTCCGCAGAGGCGAGGTGGGCCGGCACTGCCCTCACCGCTTGGTGGTGATGCGCCTGCCATTAACGAAGGTGGTAGAGGTGGAGACGGAGCGGAAGCCCAGCCCCGCGTCGGCGCCGGAGCTGAATGACGAGGCGAAGAAATCTGGAGAAAGGAGTGACAAGGTCGGTGCCAGGGTGGGGGGCAAGGGGAAGGCAGGGGACAGACCCTGCGCAGGGGGACACGGTGTCCCGCGATGCCCCTGACGGGCGGGGGCTGGCAGCGTCTCCTACCTGAGGATCCTGGGAAGGAGGAAAAGAAGTGGCCTCCCCCGTGGTGCCGGGGACCAGGTCCTCGCAGCTCGGAGAAGGGCAGCATCTCATCTGGAAGGCAGGGCCTTCCCCATCAGCATTGGTCCCGTGGCTGGGCGAGCCAGGAGCAGGGCACTGCCGTGGGGACCCCTCGCCGGGGCCAGCCGTACACCCTGTTCCCAAGCCCAGCGGCTGCCCTGGGGCCAGAGAGGTGTCCCAGAGGCGGTCGCCGGCCCCCCCCCCACCCCGCACACACCAAAAAAGTCAGCGAAGGGGTCTCGCCCGCCGAAGAACTCCCGGAAGACGTCGTGAGCACTGCGGAAGGTGAAGGTGAATTCGGGGGCCCCGGCATCGGCCCTGGAGCCCCCCGGTCCTGCCAGAGGGAAGAAGCTCGGAGTTAAGTGGAGCCCTGGGTGGGAACACCCTGAAGGGCAGGGAGCCCCGGGGGGGGCACAGACCCACACCAGGTCTTCAGACAGGGCTGTATCCAGACCTGCACTAACCCCCCGTGGCCCTGCTCACCCACTCACCTGCCCCCATGAGTCCGTCCTTGCCGTAACGGTCATAGACATCGCGCTTCTGCTCTGGAAGGAGAAGAAAGGGGGCTGCGGGGAAACCGGCTGCCAGGCATGGGCAGGAGGACTGATGCTTCCCCCAGCCAAGGAAGGTGCAGAACAGCAGGGAGCAAGAGGAGGGGGGTGGCATGAGCCCCCATCGCACCGGCATTGCTCCCAAACCCAAGTCGGGGCATCAGGCGACGGTGCGCAAGCCTCAGCCCCACTGGTGAGACCTCATCCCGGAGGTCAGCACCCCAGCATCTTTCCCAAGAGCTGTTTGGGGAATGTATGAGGAGGTAACTAAGCCCCACAAGCCAAGCTAAAGCTGGAGGGACACGCTGCCTCCCAGGGATATCCAGAGATGACACCTGGGTGAGCCCAGCAGCAGGACACCCCAGGGCGAGCAGCCCCAAGGGCAGGGGACACACACAAGACAGCACCGTGGCCTCTTACTGTCCGACAGCACTTCGTACGCCTCGGCGATCTCCTTGAACCTTTGCTCGGCGTACTCCTTGTTGTCTGGGTTTTTATCCGGGTGCCATTTCAGCGCGGCCTTCCTGTACCTGCACAGATGGGCAGTGATGGGCACGCAGCAGCCCTCGGGCGGTGGGGGCTCCTGTGCCAGGGACCCCGCTCTGAGCGCATGCCTCCAACTCTGTGGGCAGGGGCACCCCGAGCCCGCTTCACCCAGCGCCCTACAGCCTCAGGCATCAAACGGGAGCTTCCTGGACTGGTTCTGCCTCCCGAGCAAATATTTGCGGCATGACCCCAGCGGTGCAGCCTGTGCTCACCTCAGCTGCCTGTGGCAGCAGCCCCAGACCATGCTCACAGGTTTGCTCCGGAGCCTTCCCAGGCTCCACCGTGGGCGTGCAAGGACCAGAGGTCGCTGGGGGGCTCCTGGGGCCAGATGAGCACAAGCAGCCCTTTCCTCCTGCCTGCAGGTAGCTGGGGTTAACCCAGGCTGCCCAGCTTCTCTCACCCACTCTTAGGAAGCCCCCCCCCAGGAGAGGCCTCTGCCCCCCAGCCAGGCAAGCCACCAGTCCGCCCCTATCGCCCCCGGGTGATGCCTCTCCCCAGTGAGAGCAGCAAGACCTCGGCAGGGTGCCAGGCAGGAGCTGCAGGAGGCTCTGTCCACCCCCAGGGCTCCCCTGCAGCGCCTGGGGTGCAGCACACGACCTGCCAACGGGGCCGGTCCGGTGCCGGGCGACACGCTGCTCCCTCCTCTCCCCTCGAGCTCCAGCCCCTTGACCCTGACGCCAGCAGAGCCCCCACGCCGCAGCTCTCTGCCATCCCCACACCCTCTGGCAGAGAGAGGGGACGCCTCCAAACACCAGCGGGACCCACCTCCTGCCTCCAGCCCCAGTTCTGGGCTGAGAGCCTGGACAAAGGGACCAAACCCCACCAAGAGATGCCTTTGTGCGGCAGTGAAGCCCAGCCCCGCTCTGGCCTCCGCACAAAGGAAACAAAGGCTGGATTGTCACCTCTGGAGCTGGGCCCTGTCCCCACTGGCCCCGCAGGGAGCCCCCGCCTTGCTGGCGCCCGGGGAGGGGGGGGGGGCCGAGGGTGGCTTGGGCTGTTCTACCCGGTGGGCAGGATCACGCCCGCCACACACTTACGCTTTCTTGATGTCGTCGGCGGTGGCATTGCGGCTCACCCCCAGCGCTTCGTAGTAGTCCACCATGACGTGTGGCTGTCCCGCGGGGTCACTGCGGGAGGGAAAGGCAACATCAGGGGGTCCGCAGGCACAGCCTGGCAGCGCCGGGTGTGAGGGACCAAGGGCGGGCTGCCCTGCCCTCCCCAGGCACCCCGGCCACCCCGCAGGTCCCCCCGAGAGCGGCTCAGTAGCAACCCCACACACAGCTCCCCAGCACCCTGCCTGCACCTCGGCCACCTGGATGCAGGCACAGCCCCAGCCGGGGACCCATTACTGCTGCCGCGCCGCCGACCCACCTGCATCACCCCAACTTGCCCAAGCAAGGGGACAGGGATCCTCGCTGCCGGCCCCGCTGGGCTGCCCTGCTCCCCTCCAGCTGCCCCAGCTCCCCTCCGGTCCCCCCCGGGGGGCTCTATCCTGGGGCGGGGAGGGGGGGGGGAGGCAGCAGTAGCAGCCCGCTAAGGTGCTTAGCGGCTGGAGCGGATTAAGGGCTCAGCGGGGACCCTCCCCATCCCCGGGCACCCCGGGGCACTTCAACCGGCCGACCCGCTCCGGATCGGGGACGGGAGCGGGATGCCGCCGCTCCAGCCCCCCGCGAGCCCGGGGTACCGACCCCCCCGCCCCATACTCGCCCCCCGCCCGCGCTGCCCGGGCGCATCAGCTGACGGGGAGGCCGACGCTGGCACCGGCACCAGTACGGCACTGGGAGCGCGGCGGGGCGGTGCCGCCGGGGACCGCCCCCCCCCGGCCCGGCTGTAAACACGGCGCTCCCGGGGCTGCCCGGCCCGGCACTGCTGCTGGAAGTTTCCGTCCCCCCCCCCCCCGCCGCCCTCGCCGCCACCGGCGGGCAGCCCTGGGCTGCGGCCAGCGGATCTAGGCCAGCGGGAGGGGCGGGGGCGGCAGCACGGGAAGGGAACGCACCGGACCGGCTCCGCTCCCCCCCCGCCGCCGTCCGCCGCTCCCCCGGTGCCCCCGCTGCCCCCTCGCGCCCCGCTCCCCCCGCACGCCCCCCCCCCTCCACGTCCCCCCGATCCGGTGCCCACCTGAGTGCCGCAGCCGAGCCCTCCCCGCCCGCCCCGGGCCGCCCGCGGCCGGCGTCGCGCGTCCCCCCCCCTCCCGGGCCGCCGCGGGGCCTGGAGGCGGGCTCCGCTGGCCGACGAGCGGCGGCTGCAGCCAACCGTGGCGCCGCCGCTTCGTGACGTCACGCGCTCGCCTTTCAGGCGGGTGAGGTCATAGGGAGGCGTGCTTGAGCGCGGAGCGGGGCTTCGCCGCTGCCCGGCCCCCTTTCCCGATCCCCGTCCCCGCAGCCCGGGAGGGACCTGGCCGGGGGCTCCTGCGCCCCGCCACCCCCCAGCCCAGCCCCGCCGTGCGCCGGCCGGGCATCCCCTGGGCAAGCCCCCCCCGCCGTGCGGCGGGGGGAAGCGGGGCCGGGTTGCGTGGGACCCTCGAGGGCGGTGCGGGAAAACCAGGCGGCGGTGGGAGCGCCCGGCAGGGTCTGCCTGCCTCTGGCTGCGCTCTGGGCCCCCCAGCTCCGCTCCCGCCCTCCCGCCTCCAGGGGCTGCGTGTGTGCCCGGGGCAGCACCGGCAAGGGGGGCGGAGGGGGGGGAGCACTGACCTCGCTCGCTGGCCCCGGTGGTGCAGGCAGTGCTGCGAGCACACCGGGGCACGGCCACCGCCCCGGGGCAGCCCCCCCGGGCTCCGCTTGCCGCTGGCCTCCTGCCGAGTCAGCTGCCCGACTGGTTCCTGCAGGAAAGGCCAGCGGGAGGGGACAGCCGGGGTGACTCAGCGCTTTGCCCAGGCCGTCCCGCCGCGGGGGGGGGGGGGGTGCGACGACATGAAGGGGTGCAGCCTGCCAGGCTGGCAGCACAGGTGCCTGCCAGGAGCCGGAGCTGCCTGGCAGCACTATGGCCCCGGCAAAGCATCACCAGCCTTGCGCCCTCCCCAGCCCTGCTCAGGCAGAGAGGGGCCGGCGACGATGAGCCACCCCGAGCACCAGGGTGCCCAGGCACCCGGAGCACCGGGGCTCAGGGGACGGCCACGCACCGGGAGCTTTGATGTGGACTTTCCCTCTGCACGGCCCCTGCCCGGGCAGCCGCTGTGGAGGGGCTGTTCTCACCCATCGTCAGGGTCGTGGGCAGTCTTAAGGCCGCTCACCGACACCCGTGAACCGGTCCTGGCCATAGAGATCATACTGTTCCCCCTTGCTGTCTGGATGGGAGAAGGAGGGAGCCTGGTCCCTCTGCAGGGCCAGAGCCTTTTGGACCCCCGCCACCCCTGCGCCGCAGCTGGGATATCTTCCTTACCTCCTGTAAATCCCTAGCTGGGAAGCCTGGCAAACTTTCCCAGTGCCACTTTACCCGGCAGGCTGGGGAGACCTGGGTGTTGAAACAGGCCATTCCCAGTGCTCCTCAGGGACCGGTTTCAGGACAGCCATCCCCGAGAAGAGCCTTCCCCAGCCATGAGCAGTGGGCCTGGGTGAGCACTGGGACGGGTGAAATGCCAAGGACGTTTCCTCTGCCAAGGAGCATCTCCTCTCCAAGGGACGGCTCACCCGTCCCCTGCTGTCAGACAGCACTTGATGATTTCCTTGAGTGACTGCTTGGAGTATTCCCTACTGTTGGGGATTTTTTCCTGGATGCCATTGCAGTGCTGCCCTCCTATACCTGCCTGCAGGGAGCGGGCTCTCTGGGGTGGCTTCCTCTGGCCAGGGTGCCCTCGCTGGCTGCCAGGGGCTCTGATTCGGCCCATCTGCCCAGCAATGGGTGCAGGGCTGGCCCGGGCCGGGCTGGCACGGGCACTAGATGGAGCCACAGGCTGCTTCACAGGGACCCCATCCTGCTGGCTGGGAAGCCGAGGAGATGCCACCAGGACCTAGCCCTGTCTCGGCACGTTGCTTTCCTTTCCCTGGCTTTTGCAGCAGATGTGGGGACAAGGAGGCTCCAGAGCTGCCAGGTCTCAGCCCACTCTGTGCCCAGTGGACGGGGAGGCCTCCGTGCTGGGAAAGGAGAGGAACCCACGTGCTGGTCGCGACTCTGGAGCCAGGGCAACACAGCGCTGCTGCCTTTATGGCATGTGTGTCACTCATCCATGAGATAAGGATATGCAGTGAGAAGGACTTACACCTCCCTCATGTCCTCATGGGAGGCTGTGCGGAGTTGGGCAGTAGCCCGCCACAGCGCTAGTAGCAGAGAGGACGTGGTGCCAACCACACCTCGCCCCAGAGCTCCCACAATCACTCCCCTACTCAAACCAGTAAAGCCAGCCACCTTGCAGCAGCTGAAGAGAGGCAGCCCATCACCTCGCTGGTGCCTCGCATGGCACGCGCCTTCAGCCACAGCACCCTGCCCTCTTTTCCCTGCCCTTTCCTCCTAGGTCTGCCCGAAGTCCTGTTGCACCTACGTGCCAGCCTGGCTCACACCAGCTTCAAAACCAGCACAGGCATCTTGAATGTGTCTCAAGAAGACCCTTATTTCTTTACAAATTTTGGGGATCGCTGTGTTATGACCCTGTTTTTAGCTTTCCAGGGTCACAAAAATGCTCATGAAATACTCTCAAGGCTTTCTGAGAAAAGAGCTTTTGGGTGAGTGAAGCAGGACCCCAAAGGACCAATTTTTTTTGTCCTGGTTACCCAATCTCTTAGGAAGCCAACTGAATTGCATCATAAACTCGTGCTATATTATTATGCAAACCACATATTAAGAGAGATATTTTTTTCAGTGCTGCTCAACGTTTCATCTTTTGATTTCCTCCAGAGAACACAAACCCTGTCACAGCCTCCCCAAAACAGGCAATTACGTACTGCAAAATCATATTCTTGGCGATTTTTGAACTGTGGAGTGATGTGCTCGGCGAGTCACGTGCCCACTGCTCCCCTCGTCGTACCCAGCTGTCTCCCCTCCTCTTCTCCCTGCTCCCCAAGGGAAGGTCCCCACTCTGGGGCAGCCGTGTGGAGATGCAGCAGGGAGGGAGCAGGAGCTAAAGCCAGTGGGACAAGATGAGAAGTGGTTGAGCAGAGCGAGGTAGGCTCCCGGGTGCCATTTCTGTGCCACCTTCATCTGCCTGCCCACTCCCAAGAGAGACAATGGCAGCGGCCATGGCTATGCTCCCCATCTCCGGGCACGGCCACAGGGTCAGTGCAGCCCCCAGAAAAGGGATCAGTGGGAGCAGTGTGTTTGTTCACCTCTGGAAGGGCTGCACCAGGGTGGGGACCCCCGAGCACTGGGGGCTGGTGAAGGCTGGGGACATCACTTGAGAGGGGCATCCATTTTAAAGGTCTGTATTCATTCCTTTACCCCCACTCCTGCTGTCTCCTCCGAACAGCCCTGCCCAGCTCCCCTGACTTCCCTGCACACCCAATTTCTCCACACCCTCGTGTTTTTGATGCTCTTCATGCTTGTCTCGATGGCCGTGCTCTCAGCCTCCTACCCAAGCTGCTCTGTTCTCATCCCAGCTGGCTTTTCTAGAATTGCACCTTCTAGGAGCTGGGGAGTATCCAGAGAGGCAAAGTCATCTGGCTGCTTTTAGTCAGTGTAGCAGGACAGAGAAGTGAGAAACAGCAAAGTCGGGGTGACTTTCGTTCAAGCAGGGCAATGACTTTGGGCCGGATTCACAGACACAGGCTGTGCATCCCAGGCACCGCCCCACGGGAGTGCTCGCCCGTGCTGATGCCGGGGCTGCTGCCCCAGCCAAAACCCAGGCAAAAGCAAGGTGCTTGCAGATTTTAAATCAACAGAGTCAGAGGCTGGTGGAGGTGGCAGAAGCCCGTGACTAAACAGGTTATGCGCAACAAGCACACGCACGGGCCCAGGCAGCAGCTGATTTTCACAGCAGCAAGGGGCTTCACCCCATCCCTGGCACGTGGCTGGGAACAGGGTGGGCTGCAGAGCCTGGACAATCCTGTGATGTTCGGGAGCAGGGCACCCACACCCACCCGTGTGGATCTGACCCCAAGGGAAGGGAGATCGGGGGCGATGAAAAGACTGATACTGCACACCCCTCCTGCAAATGTTGGGGGGCCCTTCAGCCACGGAGGGGAGCAAAAGCTGCAGCTGACATAGGACAGGAAGGGATTTTGTTGCAAAGCAAAACCTGATTTCACTCATGCACACCAACACACCCATGCCCACGGGCTCCCAAGCACCAAGACCCTTGTATCCAGCTGGCTTGGCCAAGATTTCCTGCAGTGCCTGGTAGGACTGGGGTCACCGTCTGTCTGGTCCTCACCATGCCCTCCAGCTACGTGCCCGACCTTGACCTTGGCCTGTTGCCTTCATGCTAGGCATGGCTCAAAGGCAAAAAACGAGCCAAGCAGGGTGAAATGAAAAAGGAGATGGGGCGACTGCATTTGCATTAGAACAAAACAAGAAAAAACACAAAAGAATGCCAGTAAGCAACCTTCTGCTGTTTTCCATAGCCATTGGTGCCTAAATACCAGTGCAATGCTGTGGATGCAATGGAGAAGGCTGTAATTTGGGTGCTATCTGTAACAAACCAGCATGTAAAGCATCACCTGCTAAAATTGATATTTTCAATTCATCAGGCCTACACTGGGAATATTAATGGTCCTGAGGGTCTTACTGAGCCACTAATGGTAATTTTTAACAGAGCCAAAGCACTGAAGGACAGAAATCACTCCAATTGTTAAGAGAATAAACTGGTTGACCCAGAAAACTCTAGATTACTGATAATACCAGAAAAAAATAACAGAAGAATTAATTTTGATTCTGTCAGCAAAGAACTAAAGACCTTAAAATACATGTAATACTGATCAGACTTGTGTCAGGGAAGGCAGGTATTGCTATGCAAACTTGTCATCACTTTTCAGCACGATTACATGTCTGGCTGATTCAGATCAACACCGCTGGCATGACATCCTTACTTGGAAACTGGCAGGAGATAATGATAACAGCATTCGCATAAATCACGATACTGCTGCAGAGAGGGATGGAATAATCTGTTTTCCACATCAACAGAAGAAGGAGGCACATAGTTCCTGCCGCAGGTCTTTCCAGATCTACTTTTTGTGTTGTCCCAGAATATTTACCTCAGCATGCCAAGTCAGCCTGCTTATATTCCTGCATTGCTAAGGACACACCAAATGCATCAATAGCAAACGTGTGCTTGTCAGCAGGAGCAATACTGCTGGGGGCCTTTGTAGTAGGGATCCCCAGGCATGGGTGCAAGGTCCACAGTGATAAGAAGTGTTTACTAGAAAAATTGGGGATAATGCTAAGCTAGTAGTGTTAGTGATTAGTTACATTAGTTAGTGATTAGTCACAGTAGCTAGTGAGGGGGACAATTAACTAGTAGGGATGGTTTAGAATTGTCCAATTAAAAGGCCCCGTTGCAGCAAAATTTGCTTTAATGCAGCAAAATTTGCTTTAATACAGTGAAATGCAAAGTAATTCATTTGGGAAGTTGGAGGAAGCGGCAACCTTGTCACCTATTACTCTGCAAATCCACTTGTCACCCTCAAACTTTATCAGTGGTAATTCAGGATTCATTTCAAGACCATTGATTAAAGCGCCGAAGCCAGCGGTGCCTGGCAGGGATCCCTGCAGCAGCCCGGCAGCCCTTTGCTGATGATTCACCATTGCCATCCAGCACTTGGGTACCCCAGCCTGCCTTGCCAGGCACCGCACCGACACTGCTGCTCGTTACCCGGGACCCCCTCTGCACTACAAGCCGGTTACATCTCTGCGTTTGCCCTGAGCAAACCTGTCATCTCAAGAATCGAAACCAGGCTTGTTTGGTGAGGTGGGTTTTCCATGGTTAATTGACACCTGGTAAGGATGCTGAGGGTCCCCCAAAACGTGCAGAAGCCCTCGGTACCCGACTCTTGCCAGACTCTGCATCCCTCTGCCTGGGAGGTGGTAAAGCCCTCCTGGCTGTGTCCAGTGCAGGGCTATTAAATGGCAGAGTGAGAGCCATACCGTCCCAGGGAAGGGCACAGCCGCCCCGGTGTGCACAGGGCACCTGGGGATGGCTCGTCCTAATGACGAGGGCCACGTTAGGCATGGGAGCTCAGCAAACCGGGGCTCCTGAGCCTTTACAACAGGGAAATCCTGCAGAATAACTGTTGTTTTACATGCACAGCCCCTCACCATCTGAGTTAACTCTGCTACGGAGCTCTCAGGGATGTGTTCAAGCCAGGCATCCTCAGGATGGCTGTCGAACGCAAGGTCTCAGCCCAGTGACCCAAAGCCACCAGCTCCCGGAGCCCGGGGCTCTGGGAGGAGCGGGGAGCCCAGCCCTGGTTTCACATACCACACTCTCTCCACACACAAACAGCTCCAGGCAGGAGCACCCTGGGAGCCATTGCCCAGCTGGGTTATTAAATGCATCTTTTATCTCATTAGCTGTTTCCCTCTGACGTCCACCAGCGCTTGGCCAGCCGCCAGCACCTCCTTTCCGCTTTTAATGACTCTACAGCAATCCCCGAGACTCTGGCCTAGTTTGTCCAGGCCCAGCTCTGCTCTCAGCGTGCCCTTGGGCCAGCAAGCTGTTTGCATTACGTACAACCCACTTCCACCTGCAAAACCCCCACCTCGCACACATCTGTCCAGCCATCGGAGGCTCAACTGCTCCCCACAGACAGGAGCAGAGAAGAGCCATTGGCGAGATGCTCCTGCACCAGGAATTGCTTGCTTTCCCAGGGGATGTCGGACTTGCCTGCCTGGCAGTGGTTTATCTACCTCAAAGGAGTGGGTGCATCTGCAGAGCCACCCAGCGTGAATCTGCCGTGTCCCCTCTGCTGCCCAGGGGCTGGGGGCTCAGCCACAGTGGCGCAGACGAGGCGTGCGCTCCTGGGAGCGGGGGAAGCGGTCGCTGCCTCTTGCCCCATCACTGCCAGCTCACACAAGCACGCTCTGCAGCATTGCAACAGAGCTGACCACAGCCTTGTTGCAGTTCCTGAGAACTTGTAAGACAGGAAGGCCTAAAAGGCCAGGGATGGAGACTGACTCATCACCGTGCCTACGGTCCCGCCTGGGGCATGCAGAGTCCCTCCAGCCTGATGGGGTAACCCGTGCCCCTCCAGGAGCTCCTACCAACACCCAGCTGTGCAGAATTCATTGCACTTCTGCTTCCAGCTATTCCTACACCGCCTCTGCCACTGCCAGCTCCAAGAGCTGCTGGAGAAGAGGAAAAGCAGCACTGGTCCTTCCACACAGCCCACCAGCGCTGCACACCGGCATCCCTTGAGAGCATGAGGACACCTCACCAGGCTCAGCTCCTCCACCACGGGCCTGGAAGCAGCTTGTTCACACCAGGCATGCTCAGAGCCCTGACATGAAGTCACTGCAATTAGACAGCTGCAGTTTTATTTTGCTCCCGTGGGTGTGTAGCTGCCTTTCCCAGGACGTGAAGAAAGGCGGATGACACTGGCAGCCAGGGAGGCTGACTCTGAGCCAGAAAGGCTGCTCACCCAGCGCTGCTGTGCCTGGAAAAGAGCTAGTCCCAACTCGTCTGCCGGTCCCTTTTAGTCCTGCACGTTAGGGCTCAGCATGCATGTGGGGCTGCCTGCGTCCCTGGGAGTGCCTCCCTACTCTTGCCCAGTGATTCAGGGCTTAGGACCGTAGTGAGATCTGGAATTAGCTTTATTGTTCCTGTAACGCGGCACACGCTCCAGGCAATGCAGCAGGCGTTGCACAATTGACTTCATTTTATCTGAACCAGCAATTACGCTGTTGTTGCTCAGCTCCAGCAGAGAGGACTTCTGTCAGATCACTACCATGCTCTGCATCCCAGCAGGTCTTCAGGAGTAAATGCCACACATGGGTTATTGAAGTTGTCCACTGATGAAGATCCCTTGATCCTGAGACAATCATGCTTCACTACCCTTACTGCTAGCAAGCCTTAAACTTGCATCTTATTGCCCTGAACATGCAGAAGAGTTAATCCCCTTCCTATCTGCATATATTTTAAGGCCTTTATTGAGTCTCTGCTTGGTCTTCTAGATAGTCCCCATTCTTTCAGCCTCCACTGCAGCCCATGGCCTCTAGCCTTCCAGTCACCCTCATTTCTCATCTCAGATCATCTCTATCTACTCCAGACAAAAGATGAGGTGCTCCGAGGGCCCTTTCTGACCTTAACAAGGCGTGAATATTTTAAGGAATGGCAAAGGGAGCATTTTCTGCCCATCTCCACGCTGTGCTAGAACATTTCAGGGTGGCAAAGTATGTCCCAAATGCCGTCATGCTAGAACTGCAGCAGCAATCAGATATACGATGCCGGGCCCATCACCAGGAGCAAGCTTTAGAGTGCTTTAGGGACCCTACACAATGGCTCGCTGGGATACTACTGGAGCAGTTAGCATCACAAGGGACTTGCTTGAACTCACAATGTCTGCAAGATGCAGTCAAGGCCCGTGCTTTCAACAGACTCATTAGTTTCACCAGCCAATGTTGTCCGCCCTGCGTTAACCCAGAGGTGCCTTTCTGCTTTGAGAAGGTTGTCATCACGGCTCACCCTGCAGCAGAGCATCGTTGGCTCTCTGGGCTTACGAGCCCAGCAGCTGGGCTTGCTGCTGGTATCCTCGGCCAAGCAGTAGGCAGTGCTTGGCCGTGTGGGGCTCTGGGAGCTGTTGAACCGAAAGAGCTCCTTCCTGCCTGGTTGCTCCTGGACTCAGGCTCCTGCCATATCATCCAGTGCAGCCACTGCTGGAGAGCAAACTGCACAGGGCACTGATGGGCTGGAGGCATATCCCGGCTCCTCCACCTCCCCGCTGAACCACGCTGCTAAGAGGATTATGGGCAGAGCAACTGTGCAAGGATGGAGTGAGGGGTAAGCAGAGCAGGCACAGATGCAACCCCTTTGGGAAGCTCCTGGCTGAGGTTAAAGATGCGGACAGGAGCCCATGTTCCTGAAGCACCCCTTGTCATCTGGTGCTTGCCTTGTGCCCCCCTCCAAGCTAGGCTTAAAGTGGAGCACACTGGGCTTCCTCCCCAAACCCATAGCACAGCTGTGGTCTCTTCTACCTTCCCAAGACAGCCGTGACCCCAAACTGCTCTGTGACACTGCTTGCTCTGCCTGGAACAGCCTGGGAGGAGCTGAGGTCTGAAAAGTGGGAGCAATAGTTTGGGGAACTGGGGTGTGGATGGGATGTACCAGGCTGGGCTCTGAACGGGTCATCTCCTCCCCAGTTTCAGCTCTGGGTGCTTTTAGGTGTGGCAGACTTTAACATGCTTCTTCTGGAAGAGAGCTGTTTGAGAGGCTTTGTTTGGGTAACTGCAAGCAGTGGTTCCTGTACCAGCAGGTACCTGTCCGAGAGCTGGCTGATCTCCTGGGCCCCGTGGGCAGCAGCAAGCAGGGGTTTCCTCTGCAGCATGCAGGGCTCTGCCCCTGGAGTATCTTCAATCTGTTTTTCCCATTCTTCTGTCAAGAGATGGTTGAATTCTGACTCACTAGCCTAAAATCTGCCTTGCTTTTTGTACCTGTCTGGGCACTGGTGCAGGGTCTAACTTTATTCTGAGCAATGATGAAAATGTTTCCCGAGCAATTCTTGTAACCTTGTGATTTCTGATGTGGTCTGAAAACATTTGCAGGGTCTTCTTAGGCATGTGGGTAACATCTCTGTGAGAGAGGGGTCGCCTCGGGACGAATCTTCTTCCAGCCAGGGTGAGCTCAGCCTCCGCTGTGTGCTTGCAGGCTGCTGCTACCAGCATCTGCCAGGCTGTTGAGCAGTCAGCCACTGACAAGATGCAGCCGATTGGTGCTCCCTGGATTTAGCCAGCTGTTCTTAAGCATTTCAAAAAAGCTTAGACATCTGTTTGGGCTTTTCAGATCAGAGGTACATGGAGATGCGTAGCTCCGAATGACTCATGGCTCTCTTGTCAGTCATTGCTGCCCTGCTTGTTCAACATAACAGCATCTTGAGTGGTTATTTTCACTGTGAACATCCATTTGCAGCAATGATGAATGAGGGACATTTCACTCTCAGCTCTCTACCAGAATGGTATATAAACAGATCCAGGCATCTCCTGGAGAAGTATCACATCATTTTACACCCCGAGGTGCCACCAGATTGTCATACAAATCATCCGAAATTGGGTGAACCCCACAAACCTTGTGTGGCCACCTGAAATGCTGCTCACTGCCTAGCTCCAATGCTTGTGCTTCCAACCACTGCTGCAAAGCATTCATGCTATAAACACCCCAGAATTAATTTTCACTGTGGAAGTAAGGAGGGTGCTAGGAGATACCCAGTCAAAAGTGACACCTTGGCATCCAGCACACATTTCAGTGAGCCCCTTGGCAAAGATTTTCATGGGGAAAGATGATCCCATTGCTCCTTTTCACACAATTTAACTTCTGAGGCTCAAATTTTGATGCCTCAGTGCTACCAATTACTCTCTCATTCTCATGGACTGTCTGCATCAGCATGGTCTGTGTTATCTAGTGATCTCTGAGGTCACTCAAAGGACATTTATACCACGGGGAGGAGTTTAGGGATTTCCAGAGTTATTTTCCAGAGTCACCACAGCATCCTGTCCAGGTTCAGCAGCACTCACAACCTGAGGCATCTCTGTGGAAAAAAAAAATTTCCCACCAGCTTGATTAAATCCACTCTGATTGTTTGGCTCAGCCATTTCTGCAGGTCTCAAAAATGTGTTGCTTAGACACCAGCACAGTCTTCACAGCAGTACTGCTGCTTTCAGTCACTTTACACGTGTTCATCAGTGAAGGTGACACTTTCCAGGTGACTCAGGCACAAAGAAAGGCTATTGTGGGTGGATAATTTAGGTCCAGCTTCCAACTTTCAGAGCGAGCTGAGAGATGACAGTGCCTTTCAGCAAAAACTCATTAAGTCAGAGGGCTCAGGCAGAGGCAGGGCTGGTTCTGCACTGCAGTGGATGCTGCGAGCATTTTGGAGGGGGGAGGAAAGGATGGACACATTATTCATCGTAGCAAAGCCAGACATCAGTGAAGTCACTGCAAAGAGACCCCCTTTGAGGTGCTCCAAGCTCTCCTCATCCCCAGTCATTTCATAAAGCTTTGTGAAATCAGATCAAAACCAGGAGGTAAAGCAGAGTCAGGCTGGAGAAGGAGGAGCCCATCGGCAGGCAGGGCTTTCAGACACAGTGCTGGGGCACAACCGTCCTTAAGGGGCTTGCGGCAAAGAACAGAATGGAGTTTTCCTGCTTTCTCCTCACCGATCTCCACAGAGGCTGGGAAAGCTTGTGCTTGTCTCTGAAGTGTTTCTCCCGGGTGTTGCTCAGGGACCTTGAGCGGCTGGCAGAGACCCAGCTCTGTGCTCACCCAGGGATCACATCAGCACCTACACCCACCAGGAGGGAAGACCTGAGCCAGGTTCTTTGCTGCTTTTCCTTCCTCAGCTCCCAAAGCCTCTGCCGGTTAATGCCTGGATGGTGCCTCGCACCAGCAGGACACCCACCAAGAAGGTGCCATCTCTGCCCCTCATCTCTGCCAAGACCGGCAAGCATAGTAAGACCAACCCTTATGCCCCCATGCCCGTCCCCCGAGGGAACTCCCGGGTCTCCCGTGGCCCCTGCGAGGCAGGGAGCGGGGGTCCGGGGGGGGTGCTGCTCCTCGGTGACTCCACCAATGCACCCAGCCGGCTGCCGGACAGCAAAGCCGCATCTATGCAAAAGTATGCAAATACGCGCAATGCACGCAAATTTATGCAAACGCACGGAACCGTCTCGGGCGGGGCGGCCCGCCCCAGAGCGCCGGTGCCGCCCCCGGTATAAGGCGGCGGCGGCGCGGCCGTCCCGGCCGTGCGGAGCTGCTGCAGCCCGGGGAGAGGCAGGTCGTGCGGCGGCGGCGGCATCATGGTGAGTGCCGGCCCCGGGCTGCCCCCTCCCTCCGGTCCCGAGGGTGTCCCCAGGAGTGGGGGGAACCCCGGCGGGGCCCTCCCCGGAGCAGGCTGCGACCCCCATAGCTTCACGGGGGGGGCTCCCCTGGGAGCCCAGAGGTGCGGGCGATGAGAGTACCCTCTGTGCTTGCCGTGCCTCTGCCTGGCTTCAGCCCTTTCTGAGCTGCTCCCTCCCCGGCACTCAGCAGCCTCCCTCCTTTGAGCATCCCCCTTGCACCCGTCTGACATGTCCGAGGCCAGGAGGCCACTAGCCAAACCCGGCCGTGTGCGGAGACTGGCGTTTGGGCTGATCCTCTCACCTCTCCTCCCTTTTAATAGCCACGGTTCCTGCCCATCTTCCCTGGTAACACCTCCGGCTGGGGGGAGCGCGCCCAGTCTGCCAGCCCCCCATGCTGCAGACCCACAGCTGAGCCCCGGGAGCAAGCTGTGGCTTTACCCACTGCCCTGCACCTCGGGTGCCAGGGTCCAACCCGTGGGTGGGCATCACTGTGGGTGAGCCTCCGGGCTGCCCTGCTGCCGTGGTCCTGCTGCGAGCTCTGGCCCCTGAGCTCTCTGGCTGCTCTGGAGAGTACCCCAGCCCCAGGGTGCCCAGGCACACTCCCTGCTGCCCCACGGGGCTGTGCTCCCTGCCCTTCCTGAGCCAGACCTTGCCGCGAAGAAGTCAGTCTGCCAGCTGGTGACCAGCAGTGCTGCGTCCCTGGTGCTGCTGGGCTTTGCCCAGCGTGCTGTCAGGGCTGGGTCCCACAAAGTCAGTCCTGGCTGCTGCATGTTGGCAGGATGAAGTGTGGTGGCCAGCATAACCCTCTGCCCTCCGCTCTGATTTGCAAGGTCCTTGGCCAGGGAGGAGTCCTTTCTCGTCTCTTCTTCCTTGTGGTCATCCAGAGGTGCTTGCAGTTGTGTCAAGTGCTTGCTGTGCACTTCTGCTGAGGGTCCTGGAGCTTCCTCAGGACTTACCGTTGGCTCCTTGTGTTACAAAACCTTTATGGACCTGCTGGGAGGGCTAAGTAGGGCGTCACTTTGCTGCCCCTTGCACCTCAGCTTTGGGAAAGGTGGGGAGATGAAATTCTGCCTCTCACCATGGGTATCAAGGGCTTATTTTTCTGTCATCCCTCACTGTCACTGCTGCCTCTGAAATGCAGCACCAAAAGCACCCTAAATGCAGAGAGCCGGGACTTGCTGTAACCTGTGCAACTTCCTCGGACGGCCGTTGTTGCCGTGCTCCTGAGCGCAAAATGGCTGGCTCCACCGGCTTCCTGCCAGCTGAATCACTGTGGGGCACCCATGGCTCTGGAAATCCGGTTTGGTTTGGATGCTCCTCTGCCTCAGTCGTGCCTGATGACGCATCCAAGTCCTTGGCAACAGCAGGGCTGAGGCACTGAATATTTTGGTTCTTGGTGAAAGGGCTGCAGGTTCTGGGGTGCCTCACCTGGAGGGAGCAAGACTGCAGAGCCCACCTCAGCCTGGCCTCCCCTGAGGGACCTGAGGCTGCCCTTGAAGCCCTGAGCTAGAGGACCCTCCCACCTCAGCCCTTTGGTTCAGTTAAGTGCGCTAATGCTTCCTCCTCCTCCAGAGCTAATTTAGGGAAGCTGAGCCTCAGAGCATGGCAACTGTTCACTGCTGCAAATCCCCCGCCTTGCTGGGCACCCATCCTCAGTGCCGTCAGCTCCCAGCGCCCGGGTGATGCTTTGTCACGCCAGTAGCAATAGGGGCCATGCCAGCTGCTGCAGGGCCCCAGCCCTTAAGCCAAGTGGGTGTTTGGGCAATGGAGAAGATGCTCTCTGGGTGCTTCCCAGAGCTGTGGGTGAGGTAGTCCAGGGAACGTGCTGGCCTGGTGTCCTGGGCTCGAGCAGATGGGTCTCCATCTTCCCTGGACCCCTGAGGTGGGCAGTCCAGTGATGGGAGGCAGAGCACCAGATTTGGCAGAGGACAGCAGACTGGGATGGACACAAAGCACCCAGGCTATAGCGCAGTGTGGCTCGAACAAGCCGTCAAGGGCCTGGGCTGCCCTGCCTGGGTTGTGCACCACCTGCAGCAATTGCGTTTGTGGTCCCGGCTGGGATCTGACCCTGCCTCCCCCTCCCCAGCGCGAGTGCATCTCCGTCCACGTCGGCCAGGCCGGCGTCCAGATGGGCAACACCTGCTGGGAGCTGTACTGCCTGGAGCACGGCATCCAGCCCGATGGGCAGATGCCCAGCGACAAAACCATCGGTGGAGGGGACGACTCTTTCACCACCTTCTTCTGCGAGACCGGGGCTGGGAAGCACGTCCCACGGGCCATCTTTGTGGACCTGGAGCCCACTGTGATTGGTGAGTGTACCTCAGTTGGGCAGTAACGATGGTCACTATCTCTGGGAACAACCCACTGCGGGACAGTCCCTAGGGTGACTCCTGCCACCTTACCCTGGGCAAGTTAGAAAATCTCTGACATTGTGCCAACCTCTCCTAGACGAGGTTCGGGGAGGAGTCTACCGCCAGCTCTTCCACCCTGAACAGATGATCACCGGCAAGGAGGATGCTGCCAACAACTACGCCCGCGGGCACTACACCATCGGCAAAGAGATCATCGACCAAGTGCTGGACAGGATCCGGAAGCTGGTAGGTGACCGCAGAAGAGGGACATGTCCCCCGGGCTGAGCTCCAGCATCACGCTGGGAGTGGGAGCATGGTGGGAGTGCTGCTGTGCCCTGGGAAGGATCTGTGGCTGCCCAAGCAAAAGTTTGAAACTTCCCTCCAGCAAAGTCAGTGCCTGGAGGAATCTTACTTGGCTCTCTTTGCAGGCTGACCAGTGCACAGGCCTCCAGGGATTCCTCGTGTTTCGTAGTTTCGGAGGGGGCACTGGCTCCGGATTCACCTCCTTGTTGATGGAGCGACTCTCTGTTGACTATGGCAAGAAGTCCAAGCTGGAGTTCTCCATCTACCCTGCACCACAGGTCTCCACCGCTGTGGTGGAGCCCTACAACTCCATTCTCACCACACACAGCACATTGGAGCATTCAGACTGCGCCTTTATGGTGGACAATGAAGCCATCTACGACATCTGCCGCAGGAACCTGGACATCGAGCGCCCAACCTACACCAACTTGAACAGACTCATCAGCCAGGTTGTCTCATCCATCACAGCATCGCTGCGGTTTGACGGGGCCCTGAACGTCGACCTGACTGAGTTCCAGACCAACCTGGTGCCCTACCCTCGCATCCACTTCCCCCTGGCCACCTATGCTCCAGTGGTTTCGGCTGAGAGAGCTTATCATGAGCAGCTGTCGGTGGCCGAGATCACCAACTCCTGCTTTGAGCCAGCCAACCAGATGGTGAAGTGTGACCCTCGCCACGGCAAGTACATGGCCTGCTGCCTGCTGTACCGCGGGGACGTGGTGCCCAAGGACGTCAACGCTGCCATCGCCACCATCAAGACCAAGCGCAGCATCCAGTTTGTGGACTGGTGCCCCACGGGCTTCAAGGTGGGCATCAACTACCAGCCCCCCACGGTGGTGCCGGGGGGGGACCTGGCCAAGGTGCAGCGCGCCGTCTGCATGCTGAGCAACACCACGGCCATCGCCGAGGCCTGGGCTCGCCTGGACCACAAGTTCGACCTGATGTACGCCAAGCGAGCCTTTGTGCACTGGTACGTGGGTGAGGGCATGGAGGAAGGGGAGTTCTCCGAGGCGCGGGAAGACATGGCCGCTCTGGAGAAGGATTACGAGGAGGTGGGCCTGGACTCCTACGAGGATGAAGAGGAGGGCGAGGAGTAGAGAAGGCCCTGGCAAAAAGGACCGTGCTCCTTCCCCATGTTACCTGCAGAAACCCTTTGCAATAAACCATTTCAGAGCCTCTGTGTCTCCCACTAACCCCCCAGCTGTATCGGTTTCTTGCCAGGTCAGGTGTGTGGTGAGTGCTTCAGCTCTGCTGCTGGTGCTGCTATGCTTCCTCCCAGTGCTCTGCTCCAGCTCCGGCTTGCTCCCCACATAGGTAAGAGCCCCGTACCTGGGGGTTATGGCCAGGACACATGGCGTGCTCTGGGAAAGTGTCCAAGCACATCCATCAAAGGGACCTGAGGAGTGCTGATGATGTGATGGGAGAAGCACCTAGCTCAGGCATATGGTCCTCTGTCTGGGAGCACCTCTGCCCACTCCCTGCCTGGCTCTGCCAGTGCTCTGCCATCACCCTGGGACACATTGCCCCACTCTGCCTGCCCCAGCTTGTCTTCTGCATTGTCCCTGTGCTGAGCCCTCTCCCTGCCCTGCCTGGCAGTGAGAAGTCTGAACACCAGCTCCTGGCTCCAGCTGCAGACTGGAGATTTCTGTTACCCATTATCCAGCACGCTGGGTCCAGAGATTAATTTTCCCTGCTTATCACTAATGCCTCAGCTACATTGACCCACAGGGGCTGTCCTCCCCTGCCCTCCTCCTCCCGGCATGCACCCGTGTCAGCTGGAGGGGAAAGTGTGAGCCAGCCCCGGGCTGCATGGATTGCTGGAGCGCAGCCAGGCACTCGTCCCACTGTGCAGGGCTGCTGGCACTGTTCCCCATGCCCGTGACCAGAGTGCTGGGCTCAGACTGAGTGGTGCCTGCTGCTATGCCAGGGCAGGAGTTGCTGCCCCTCATGCTGGGCACTGCTCTGATCCGCTCCTTACTGAGGTCTGAGTGTGGGGCAAGGAAGGACCCTGCTCCTCCAGGGTAATCCCATTGCAGAGACACCTTCTCCCTGTGTCTTCAGAGACCTGACTCTGCTGCTGGAAGCATGTAGGAGTTGGAATTGTGCCCTATTACTTTTTTTCTAAAGGTTATCCTGCGCCTCTGATCTGGACCCTACTGCAGAGGGACACAGCAGTGTCTCCTGGCATGCTACTGAGCAGCAGAGCCCCCATCCCCGTGGGCAGGGAAAGCTGTGTGAGCCCGTGCCCTGGCAGCAAGGACAGAGCCCTCTCCCTGCTGCACGTAGCGTGCGAGGCCGGGGTGCTGGGATCTGCCTTTCACCCAGCCGGCAGCCAGGCTGGTGGTCCCACATTCTTAGCAGCAGGATCAGCCCTGGCCCCAGCAGGGGAGGCTGTGCTAGCCGGGGCTCAAACGGAGCTGCTTCTCTGAGTGTAGTTACAAGTCATTAACAGCAAACGGGCTGCAATGACCCTTTTTTTGCAGCTGGGCTAGCCCCCCAGCCCAGATTTGTCGTGCTGATCTGCAGTCTCACAGAGGTGTGCGTCACTGCCTGCCTGTCCCCGCCGGGAAAGAAGGGCAGCCCTTGGCCAGAGGTTCCCTAAGTACTGATGGCAAAGTGAGGTTTGGGGGCACCCTGGGCTCCAGAGCCTGACACGTTTCTCCTCCTTTCTCCTGGTCTAGAGACCCAGGTGGTCTCGGGGTGTCCCTAAATCCCAGGGAGCCTGCAGTGCGGGGGAGCTGGTGGCAGAGCAGGGTAGGGGCTGCTGTACCTGCTCCGGCCCCCGTCCTGGTGGCTGAGCACCGCCTGTAACCCCTGAGGGCTGGAGCCCTGACCTGCCCGCAGCCTGGCTGGATGCCCCTCGCTTCCCTCCCGGCAGAGGAGGCAAAGCGATCCCGATCCCTACACCTTGGGGGTTCTCGCAGCCGGGAGGGACCCAGGCAGGCTCCCGCTCCCCTTGAAGTGAGTACTCCCGCCCCGCATGCAAATGTACCCAAATAAAGGGGGCGTGGTGGCACCAAGCCCCTCCCACCTATAAGAGGGCGCTGCGGCGGGGATTGCAGCAGCCGCAGCTCCGTGCCGAGCCCCGCCGCGCCGAGCCCCGCCGCACCGAGCCGCCGGGAGAGCCCGGACCCCCAGCCGCAGCATGGTGAGTGCGGACCGGGCGGCGGGGCAGCGGGCACGGCGGCGGGGCGGGGGGCACCCGGCAGCCCCCCTGGAGCACTGGGCACGGCGGAGCCGCCGCGACGCGCCCCCTCCTTCCCCGCCGTGACCTTGGACAGCCCCACCGGCCCCTGTCCGGGGGCAGCCGTGCCCCCCCCCGCCGCTTCTGACCGCCCCCCCCCGCTGCTACCGGTCTTGGGGCACCTGGGTCCCCGCGCCGCCGCAGCGGAGGGGGCGCTGAGGATGGAGGGGGGTGACCCCTCCGGTGTGGAACGGTGGCCGCGGATGGACGGGGACAGCTGCCGGGGGTGGAGGCACCAGCCGGGCACCGGGGGCCGGAGCTGGGCGCTCGGCGGAGCTCCCCCCGCGGCAAGCGGGCGCCCTGTCCGGGCGGGCGCGGGGGTCCCGTCCCTCCGGTCGGTCCCGTCCCGTCCCGTCCCCCGGGGGTCTGGTAGCGGCGGAGCGGGCCGAGGCCGCTCTCCAAACCGGGCAATCGCCGCTGCCCTCGCCTGGGGCCGGGGCTATATTTAGCGGCTCGTGGGGGGGGGCACACCGGGCCGTGCCAGGAGGCGCAGCGCCCGGCCCGCTGCGGCACTGACCGGGCTCTGCCGGGGACCCTGCCCCGGGCCGGCCTTCCTCCCGGCCGGCTGAGGCTGCCCCGACCCTCCTCCTGGCGGAGGCAGGAGTCTTTGTTCTCCCCCAGCGCTGGACCGGGGCACAGACCCCGTCGCGGCTCAGAGCGCTACGCAGTCGGGGAATGCAGGAGCGAGGAGCTCCGGGACCCCCAGGCTGAGTTGTGGTGCCCTGCCTGGGGGAGCGGGGGTGCCGGGAGTAGTGATGCGGGGATGCTAGGGCTAGCAGAGGAGGGATGCCAGGGGTAGCGGAGCAGGCCTGCACCTGCAGGAAGGGAGCACAGGAGGCACACCTCCAGCTCGCAGCCTGCTCCTCCGCGCTTCTGCCCACCTGAGTTTTGCAGCAAGGGGTTGGGACTGCATAGCTTGAGGAGTCTCTGTACTGCCTCGCAGACTACTGGGCTTCACAGACAGCCCTCCTCCGGCTGCCTCCCACTGCCCCCGCATTCCCAAGGCCCCTCGCCCCAGGAGGCTGAGTGCTAACCTCGCTCTGGAGCAGCAGGCAGAGGGGTTCCCCATGCTGGCTGCACCTCATGGGTTAAGCATGTGTCTGCTCAGCCCAGCACCTTGCTGGGCTGCCCTGTATGGGGAAGGCGCTGTGGCTGCTGGGGAGCCTGGCAGGGTGGCTGAGGCAGGGGAGTTGGGCCAGGCTCAGCTACCTGCACTGCTGGAGGACAGCCCCGGCCAGAGTCTGTGGGGCTGGTGGCTCCCAATGCCGGCTGAGTGGGAGGGACACCAGGCCCAGCTCCTGACCTGGCATGGTGCCTGTGCATGGCCAAGGGCAATGACAGCCGTGTGAGGACCCTTAGGGGCATGCGGGAGGCCATCCAAAGGAAAATGTGCTCCCTGGGGTCACTGGCTAGGGCAGGTCCCATGCGGGTGGTTGTGGGGCACTGGCACCAGGCAGAGCCCTCCCTGGGATGGGCAGGACAGAGCTGTGCCAGGGTCTGACCCTGCCTCCCCCTCCCCAGCGCGAGTGCATCTCCATCCACGTGGGCCAAGCGGGCGTGCAGATCGGCAACGCCTGCTGGGAGCTGTACTGCCTGGAGCACGGCATCCAGCCCGATGGGCAGATGCCCAGCGACAAGACCATCGGCGGGGGGGACGACTCCTTCAACACCTTCTTCAGCGAGACGGGGGCCGGCAAGCACGTGCCGCGGGCCGTCTTCGTGGACCTGGAACCCACGGTGATCGGTGAGTGCTAGAGTTTGCACAGCCTGGGGTGCAGCTCTGGGTGGGTAGCAAGCGGCTGGTGCTTGTGGTCTGCTGGCAGTATCCTGTACTGGTTTCAACCCCAGGGCCCTCCGTTCCTCAGGAGAAGCCACAAACCCGAGCACCAGCTTTTGTTCCTGAAGTGTCCTAGAGGCAGCGGTGCTGGTAGTCTCTGCTACCACATGTGCATGAAGAGAAACCAGCCCAACCGGCACGGCAGCTCCCGCTGTGCCGCTGCACACTGTGGGCAGGCAGCTCTGGATGGGTGGGAGAAGCTGAGCTCCTGCCTAGGGAGGTGGCAGCCACCTCCCTCTGCCAGAGAAACCTGACGCCGGTGGTGGCCCTGCTGACGTGTGGGTCCTTGGCCGTGCCCCCGGCAGGCGGAGCTGGGGCGAAACATGGGTGCTTACACCCACTTGGCTGCTTGGCGGCCAGTTTAAACCAACAGCCTCCACCAGGCTCAACCCTCCCCTGCTCTCTCCTAGATGAAGTTCGGGCTGGAATCTACCGGCAGCTTTTCCACCCCGAGCAGCTGATCACGGGCAAGGAGGATGCGGCCAACAACTACGCCCGTGGGCACTACACCATCGGGAAGGAGATCATCGACCAAGTGCTGGACAGGATCCGGAAGCTGGTAGGTGACCGCAGAGGGGGGACGTGTCCCCCTGGGCTGAGCTCCAGCATCACGCTGGGGGTGGGAGCACACTGCAAGCCCTGCTGTGCCCTGGGAGGGATCTGCAGCTGCCCATGGCTGGGCTGGACCAGGTCCTGAAGGACTTCTGAACGGTCAGACATTCACAAAGAAATCCATCTCAGAGCAATCTCATGTGTCTCTCTCTGCAGGCTGACCAGTGCACAGGGCTGCAGGGCTTCCTCGTGTTTCACAGCTTTGGAGGTGGCACCGGCTCTGGATTCACCTCCTTGTTGATGGAGCGACTCTCCGTCGACTATGGCAAGAAGTCCAAGCTGGAGTTCTCCATCTACCCGGCCCCGCAGGTCTCCACGGCCGTGGTGGAGCCCTACAACTCCATCCTCACCACCCACACCACCCTGGAGCACTCCGACTGTGCCTTCATGGTGGACAACGAGGCCATCTACGACATCTGCCGCCGCAACCTGGACATCGAGAGGCCCACCTACACCAACCTCAACCGCCTTATCAGCCAGATCGTGTCCTCCATCACGGCCTCTCTCCGCTTCGATGGGGCCCTGAACGTCGACCTGACGGAGTTCCAGACCAACCTGGTGCCGTACCCCCGCATCCACTTCCCGCTGGCCACCTACGCCCCCGTCATCTCGGCCGAGAAGGCTTACCACGAGCAGCTCACGGTGGCGGAGATCACCAACGCCTGCTTCGAGCCGGCCAACCAGATGGTGAAGTGCGACCCGCGGCACGGCAAGTACATGGCGTGCTGCCTGCTGTACCGCGGGGACGTGGTGCCCAAGGATGTCAACGCCGCCATCGCCACCATCAAGACCAAGCGCACCATCCAGTTTGTGGACTGGTGCCCCACGGGCTTCAAGGTGGGCATCAACTACCAGCCGCCCACGGTGGTGCCGGGGGGGGACCTGGCCAAGGTGCAGCGCGCGGTGTGCATGCTGAGCAACACCACGGCCATCGCCGAGGCCTGGGCCCGCCTGGACCACAAGTTTGACCTGATGTACGCCAAGCGGGCGTTCGTGCACTGGTACGTGGGGGAGGGCATGGAGGAAGGGGAGTTCTCCGAGGCGCGGGAAGACATGGCCGCTCTGGAGAAGGATTACGAGGAGGTGGGCCTGGACTCCTACGAGGATGAAGAGGAGGGCGAGGAGTAGAGAAGGCCCTGGCAAAAAGGACCGTGCTCCTTCCCCATGTTACCTGCAGAAACCCTTTGCAATAAACCATTTCAGAGCCTCTGTGTCTCCCACTAACCCCCCAGCTGTATCGGTTTCTTGCCAGGTCAGGTGTGTGGTGAGTGCTTCAGCTCTGCTGCTGGTGCTGCTATGCTTCCTCCCAGTGCTCTGCTCCAGTTCTGGCTTGCTCCCCACATAGGTAAGAGCCCCTAGGTCCGCTCCCTGGGGCTGTGGCACACATCCCGCCCACTCGCTGCTCCAGCCAGGGATGGGTACCGCTTCCTCGTGTGGTATATGGCCCCACATTGTATCCTGGAGCTCAGGGGAGCAGATTTGGCCTAAGCAGGAAAAGATCAGCGGCTGCTGGGGCTTCTCCCCCTGTGCAGCCTGAGGGTGGGTGGGCTCATCTGGAAGGATAGTGGCTGAAGTAGTGGGAGCAGTCTGGCACCCCTGTCCCTGTGGCCACAGTGTGGGACAAGGGGCATGCCCAGCTCTGCGGTGCAGCGGGTGCACCTCGAAAGGGCATCCAGTGCGGCATGAACCCCCGCGGCCGCTTTACTGCTGTGTTGTGGTGAGAGGATTAAAGGAGGGGAATGCTCCCTGTGAAACTGCTTGTCTGCATCTCTTTTTTTATCCCCCCTCTGTGGGCAGCCCAACTGCTGCATGTCCCAGTGAGCCCATCCAGCCAAGGGTGCCAGCCGGGCTTGGGGGTGTCCCCAGTGCTGGGATGGTTGTGCTGTCCCCAGGCTCTGCTCGCCCCCACTGGAGCTGGGCTGCTACCCCTACCTCCCAAGCTCTGGCAGCTCCCCAGCCTGGGCACCCACCTCCCTCTCCTTGGGCAGCTAAGAAGCTCTGCCTGTACCCCTGCCACTGCCTGCCTGCCTGCGCTGTGTTGAGCCCCTTCCCGCAGTGCCCAGCCCTGGAGGCTCTGACAGCGGTGCCTGACTCCAGCTGCAGAGTTGTCTGAACTCCCATCAGGAGCACGCTGGGGCCAGGGATTAATTTTCCCTGCTTACTGCTCATGCTCCGGCTGTGCCGCCCCACCGGGGCTGTCCCCCGCTGCCCTTCCCCTCCAGCAACGCTTGGCCGCTCAACCCCGACAGCGTGCCCCTTCCTCGTGCCCCTGGTGGGACCCCCTCCCTGCAGACAGAGACACGCGAAGCACACCTCTGCAAGAACATCTTTTATTCCAAACACAAGGCAACGTTGGCGCTGAGAGCAGCAGCGGAGCGGGCGCTGGGTGCCCCCACCTTGCTCCAGCACCACACCGGGACCCGGACCGCAGCTCTGCCCTTGGTCAGGAGCGATCCTCCTGGGGTGCAGAGCTGTGGGGCCATGGCTGCCATCACCTGGGAGATCCCACAGCATCCTCCTCTGCAACCCCTGGGGGGAGGCAGCGGCCGGTGAGGGCCCTGTGTTTAGCAGCAGGTCACACGTCCACAGTTCTGGGGCACAGACCAAGTCCCAGGAAGCAGCATCCAGGGCACAGAACACTCCAAATCCAACACACCTCCGGCACAGAGCAGCAGCTCTCCCCCGAGTGCAGCAATCCCCTCTGCAACGGCTCCGCAGGGACGAGGGCAGCTGCTTTTACCCTGGCTTGTCCTCGGGGCGCATCGCCACCGCGGGGTGGGACAGGCTCAGATCTGCGTGGTGTCCTGTCCCGCTGGCGCTGGTTGCAGCCCATCCAGCTGGTGGAGGATGTCACTTATGCTGGGTCGCTCCTGGGGGTTCAACGTCATCATGGAGGAGAGCAGGCGCTGCAAGGCAGCCGAGTACCTGGAGAAAAGATGGCGGGGGAGATGTTTCACGAGGCATACAGCACAGGGGCCTGCTCGGGAGCAGGGTCACCCTCCCCAGGCCCTTACCTGGTCGTGGGGGGCACGACAATGGGGTTCTGCACCGCCAAAGCCACACTGTCACCCTTCTGGAAGATGGCGTCGTAAGGGCCCTCTCCAAACATCATGCAGTACAGCACGCAGCCTAGGGACTGGAGCATGGTGGGGTCAGGGCAGCCCAGTGGCAGGGGGCCGGGGAGCAGGGGGCTGGATCCTTACCCAGATATCTGTGCGCTCGTCTATGACGCACTGGCTTGGCACCGTGAAGAGCTCGGGGGCACGGTAGGAGATGGTGCAGCGCTGGGCAGCCCAGTCCTGCAGAGAGGAGGGTGAGGATGAAGGCCTCGGGGCAGTGACAGGCTGGTGGGCTGATGTCTCAGGGCACCCACCTGCACAGCCATGGCCTCCTGAGAGCTGTTGACTTCGATGCGAGCTCGGTTCATGGAGCCCAGGTCCATCAGCACGGGCCGGTCATCCTCATCCAGCAGCACGTTGGTGGGCTTGAGGTCCCTGCAGGGATGGATGTCACTGATCGCCCACTGGGCCCCCTGCCAACCCCCCTGGCTGGGGCTGCTGGCCTCCCACCTGTGTGCATAGCCCTTGCCATGGATGGCTTGCAGCCCGCTGCAGATGCCATGGAGGATAAGGAGGATCCGCTGCTCTGGCATGAAGGTCCCTTTCTCTCGCAGTGCTTCCACCTCGCGCCACAGGGTCCCTCCCTGGAAAACGCAAGCAGCTGGTCGCCACTGCCGCTCCTGGTGGCAAGGGGTTGGGGGCGGCCAGGGGAGCCCCCCTCACCTTCACATAGGGCAGGAGGAGCCAAGCCTCATGCTTGGCACCCTTCTCCACCATGCAGTGGGCCACCAGGCGCAGGATGTTGGGGTGGTCAAAGAGGCCATGCATCTCCACCTCATGCAGGGCAGCCTGGCGGTCCTCCTTGTCATGGCACAGGATGCGCTTCAGGGCATAAAAACGACCGTCCCGCAGCCCCTCCACCAGGTCCACATAGCTGAAGCCCCTGCGAGGAGCCAAGCGTGGCGTGGGCTGGGTATCACACTGCTGCAGCACCCACATCAGGGCCCTGTGCCCAGCCTCAACTGTGAGGACCCAGGGGAGGGGGACAGAGGGCAGCGGGTGCCTGCACGCCTCTCCATCAAAACCCCCCAGGCATGTACATTCCCCCCACTTTGGGGGCACCTGCCAGGCACCCAAAGCATTCCCCCCTCTGCATGAACAACCCCACTGGCCCAATCACCCTCACTCCCGTGGGTCCAAGCACCCACTCCTGGGCATGACCAACCCCTGCCACCCAGCATGAGACTCCTCCTCCATGCACATGCTCAGGCATCTCCCTGCTATGCTTAAGCATCTCCCCCCACTATGCCCAAGTATCTCCCCCATGTCCAAACACCGCCTGTGCTCAAGCATCTCCCCACCATGCCTGAGCATCCCACACACACACTCAAGCACACCCCCCATGCCTGAGCATCACCCCAATGCCTGAGCATCCCCCTGTGCCCAAACATCCCCTATACCTGAGCATCACTTCCATGCCCGAGCATCACCTCCACCCCCGAGCCTAAACATCCCCTATGCCCAAGCATCCCCCCATGCCTCAGCATTACCTCCATGCCCGAGCATCCCCTGCATGCACATGCACCCCCCATGCCCGAGCACCCCCCCCAGGCACAAGCAACCCCCATGCCTGAGCACCCTCTGCATGCATAAGCACTCCCCCATGCCTGAGCATCCCCCGCACGCACAAGCAGTCCCCAAGCCCGAGCACCCCCCCCAGGCACAAGCACCTCCCATGCCCGAGCATCCCCCCGTGCCCGAACATCCCCTATACCTGAGCATCACCCCCGTGCCCGAGCATCACCTCTACTCCCGAGCCCAAACATCCCCTATGCCCGAGCATCCCCCCCATGCCTGAGCATCCCCCCCATGCACAAGCATCCCCCCATGCCCGAGCAACCCCCATCCACAAGCACCCCCCCAAGCCCGAGCATCCCCCCATGCCCGAGCACCCCCCCCATCCACAAGTACCCCGCCCCGCCCCAGCACCCCCCCATCCACAAGCATCCCCCCGCCCGAGCATCCCCCCCCGTGCCCGAGCACCCCCTTATGCCCAAGCATCCCCCCGTGCCCGTGGACCCCCCCCCGCCCGAGCCCCCCCGCGCCCCAGCCCCCCTGCGGACCCCTCTGCCAAGCGGTGGAGCACGAGGTACCGCGCTCCCCCCAGGCTGACGGTGCCGCGGGAGCAGACGCACAGCGCCTGCCCCATCGCCCCCCCCGCGTCATCGCCCGCCGCCGCGCGTCACCCATTGCGTCACCAGCCGCGTCACCCACCGGGCGGGGCGCTGCAGCCTCTGCCGGTCCCCGGTGCCGCCGCGGCGGGGATCCTACGCTCCCTCCTGCGGAGCGGGCGGGCTGCGGGCGGGGGGGGGGGGCAGCGCCGAGCCCCGGGCTCGTCCCTCATTGTGACCGGGGTGGAACGCGGGTGACCCCGGCGGCGAGGCACCCCCCGGTCCCCGGCAGCGAGCGGTGACGGTGGTAGCGGCAGCCGGCAGCCCCGCCGCTCCCCGGAGCTGGCCCCGGTGAGCCAAACCCCTCGCCCGGGCGGGCAGGTCGGGGGTGCAGGGGACTGAGATAGCGAGGCTACTCCCCAGCAGGGCTCGTCCCCGAGGGCATCGCTCGCTCGCCCTGGCCTGCGGCACTTCCCCGACACCCTTGTCACCAGCTCCGCTTGTCACCAGCTCCGCTTGTCACCAGCTCTGTCACCAGGCTCCGGCCCTCGGGCCAGGGTCGTTTTCCTTTCCTTCAGACCGCAGCAGCATCCCCCCCACCTCGGAGCTATAACCGGGGTGTCCCATCACCACCCCCCTGGTGAAACAAGCAGGCTGAGCTCCCTCGAAGGCATTTGGTCTGGTGGTGACACTTTTATGAGGCTCCTTGTCCCCCTGCTTGTGTCACCCACCACCCCGGGGGGCACCGGGGATGTGTCCGCCGGCTGGAGCTGGCTCAGGTGGTGGTAGCGCTGCCTGCACCCCGGGCAGGGTGGGCTTTGAGGGGGGTGATGCGCAGCTGGCCCAGGCACGGGGGGCCAGAGCTGCTCACCCCCTATCCCACGTTTCCCTCCCCACCAGCTGTGCTGCTGTTCCAGCTGCCTGCACTTAGGACCTGGAGGAAGCGCCTGGCCCTGGTGGAGAAGGATCATGTGATGGTGGTGTCCACGTCCCCCTTCATCCCCAATCCCGGGCTTGCCGAGCACCCAGAGAAGGATGGGGCTGCCCGCTCTCGCCCTGGTACTGGTGGCAGGGCTCCTACACACACAGGTTGGTTAGCAAACACGGGTGGAAAGTTTGGGAGAAGCGTGCGGGGCTGAGTTACGAAGGGTCTGCTGGGACAGCTCCGGGATCCGCCTTGCTTTCCTCCTCTGTCTCCCTGCTCTTCCTGCTATGGCTCCCTTCTGCTGCAGCCCATGTCCTGCGCCAGTGTTCCACTTGCACTCCCAGCTCCCTGCCTGCCCTCCCAGCACCCATCCCCAGCAGCACCCGCCCCCCCAAAATGCGTCCAGCTCAGCCGCAGGGTGTTTGATGAGTGAGGGGGGCCATCAGGCGGTGCAAATGGCTGCCCTGCTTGTCCCTCCTGCTCTCCCGGGACAGCATGGTACCTGCCTTGTCCCCGCACAGAGGATGGGGAGGGTCCCCCCCAGGAACCAGTCCCCATCAGTCCCTGTCCCAGGAAGCGTGGGAGGGGGTGGTTGGGCTTGGGGAGGGTCTGCAGCCAACCCAGCACTGCCCCCTCCTGCAGGCCTCCCCCCCGGCACGCTCCTTCCAGCTGGATTACGAGGAAGACTGCTTCCGCAAGGATGGTTCCCCTTTCCGCTACATCTCGGGCAGCATCCACTACGCCCGCGTCCCGCGCCCCGCCTGGAGGGACCGGCTCCTCAAGATGTACATGAGCGGGCTCAGCGCCGTGCAGGTGTAAGCGATGGGGACAGCCCTGACGGCGCACAGCCCACAGCTGCCGCGGCCCCTCAGGGTCTCTGGGGTCCCCAGAGTAGGGACAGAGGCAAGGGTGTTGTATGATCACAGGGTGCAGGGACCAGCCCTTGCCCTGGGCTGACTGGGACGCCTAGGATGCCCCTGTGGGCACAAGCATGAGCCTGGGCTAGTCCCAGTCCAGTCCCAGTTGCCATCCTCGTCTCGGGCTGGAGGTCAGTTCCCAGGAGCAAAGGGACCAGCCTGTGGGATGGTTGCCCGTCATGCCGGGGTGCCCTTAGGCCCCACGTGCTGATCTCCCCTCTCGCCCCAGCTACATCCCCTGGAACTACCATGAGCCGCTGCCAGGGGTTTATGACTTTGCTGGGGACCGGGACGTGGAAGCCTTCCTGGACCTGACAGCCGAGCTGGGGCTTCTGGTGATCCTGCGGCCAGGACCCTACATCTGTGCGGAGTGGGAGATGGTGAGCCCCAGCCTGGCACAGAGGGGTGACGGGTGGTCTGGGAAGGGCACAGCGGGGTTGGCCCTTCTGGCTGGCACACTGACTGTGGTGCCATGCCAGCCATGCCCAGGCTGCCGCCCCGCGGGGCACGCGCTGCTCCAGTGCCGAGCATTAGCATTGTGCTGGCTGGGTTTCGGCTGTGTGCCAGCCCGGGCTGCTGAGTGGTTTCTCTGCCTCCCTCTCTGCTGTGTGTTTTTCTCCAGGGCGGCCTACCCGCCTGGCTGCTGTGGAAACCAGACATCATCCTGCGCTCCTCTGACCCCGGTGAGCCTCATCACAGGGCTCTGGCCACCATGTCCTTACAGCCTGGTGCCAGTCCCAGCACGCCTGTCTCTCTCCATGCACCTACCAGCCCTGCATGCAGGGTCTCTCCCATCCTCTTCTCCATCTTTTGGGAGCCCCATAGCTTGTCCTCCACCTCTGCTTCCCCATCACGCTCAGCCCTGCCCTGTCTGCTCCATCCTCCTCTTAGCAGGGCTGGCTATGGGTGGGCTGGGATGGATGCTGCAGCCAGGCTGAGCTGCCCTCTGTCCACCCAGCCTACCTGGCAGCCGTGGACTCCTGGCTCCATGTCCTGCTTCCCAAGATCAAGCCACGGCTATACCAGCACGGAGGGAACATCATCAGTGTGCAGGTAGGGTGCTGTGGGACGCAGCCCCCTGCTCTGCTCTGGGTCATCTTCGGATGTGCCCCAAAAAGCCACCTGTACCCTGTACGCGATGATCTCATCTGGCACAGCTCTTAGATAAATCCCTCCTGACCTCTGGACCTGGGTTTAAATCCAAGGGCTGGAACTCTGGGGTACCCATCACCACCCCAGTTGTGGTTTGAGGGACACTGGCAGAGCTGGGCATCGTGGGCGGGCTGGAAGGTCATTCTCAGGACCCACCTGGGGGCTGTCATGACATCTGATGATGTTGGGAGGGAAGGGGGGAGCTGGGTGCTCGTCCCAGTGGGCGGTGGGACCTGGCTGCAGCCCTGCCATGTTCATGCTGGGTGCTGGCCCCTGCCCTGCTCGCAGGTGGAGAACGAATATGGGAGCTACTACGCCTGTGACTATGGGTACCTGCGGCACCTGTTGGGCTCCTTTCGGGCGCTGCTAGGAAGCGAGGTGCTGCTCTTCACCACCGATGGCACACGGGCAGAGGAGCTGCGCTGCGGCACGCTGCAGGGGCTCTACGCCACCGTCGACTTTGGGCCAGGTACCCCTATGGGGGAGGAGGAGGAGAGGGCATGGGGGTCGCTGCTCCATCCTGCTCCAACGTCCCTCCCTTGCTCCACCTCCGCAGGCTCCAATGTGACAGAGGCATTTGGCGCCCAGCGCCAGGTCGAGCCGAAGGGGCCCCTGGTGAGCTTGGCACAGGGACCATGGGGGGGGATGACCCTCAATGGCTTTGGGGAGGCAGATGGGTTGGGGGGGGGGGTGAGGCAAAGAGGGGTGCTGGGGCCAGGCTGCAGGAGAGCAGGGGGGGATGTGGCTCACAGAGGGGTGCCAGGAGCCCCAGCTCCGGGCAGGTGACTGTCTCTTGTTCCCCCAGGTGAACTCCGAGTACTACACGGGCTGGCTGGACTACTGGGGAGAAGCGCATGCCAGCACCAGCTCTGTGCGGGTGGCCCGGGGGCTGGAGGACATGCTGCAGCTGGGAGCCAGCGTCAACATGCAAGTAGTCAGCTGGCAGGGGACACAGCCTTGAGGGCGGCGATGCCCTCCCCTCTGCCAGCATCGGAGCAGGCATCACTGCTCGCCTAAGTCCTGCAGGGCTTGGGCAGGGGGAGGCAGGCAGGGCTGGGACTGCGGGTGCAGCAGGGAGGGGGCAGTGACTGGTGAGCCCCTGCTGGGTCTGTGGGGTGCTGACAGGGCTCCCTGGGGTGTCCCGTAGGTACATGTTCCATGGGGGGACGAACTTCGCCTACTGGAGCGGTGAGTAGGGCCCTGCCCTAGGGAGAGGGGGCACATTGCGGGGATAGGGGGCTTTCCTTGGCCATCCCTGAGGAGCCTGCTTCAGGCTCCTGTTCTGTCCCTGGGGACAGCATGGGCTGACACATACCCAAGGGCCCCTGCGCCCAAGCTTGTCTCCCCCTGGGGACTCCTTTTGTCCCCCAGCAGGGGCTTCCAGTTCTGGGTCATACCCCTCCCATTGCATTGCAGCCAGCCTGGTGCTGGGTTCCATGCCCTGGGCTCTGCCAGAGCCCCTTCCTCCAGCTCCCATCACTTCCCTGGCCAGGTGCTGACTTCAAGGACCAGTACAAACCAGTGACCACCAGCTACGACTACGATGCCCCCCTCTCGGAGGCAGGAGACCCCACTGAGAAGCTGTTTGCCATCCGCATGGTCATCAGCAAGGTGCTGAGTCTGGCAGGAAGAGGGGGACAGCACTGGGCATCGCTGCCTGTGCCAGGGAAGTGGGGACACAGAGGGGACCTGGCAGGGCAGGGGACATCTCCCTGCTCACCCTGGGGGGCAGCTGACAGTTTGCTGTTCAGTTCCAGCCCCTGCCAGTCGGTCCGATGCCACCTGCCACCCCCAAGTATGCCTATGGCTGGGTGGCCCTGCGGAAGGTGAGTGCCTGCCCCGAGGGCTGTGCTGTCCCTGCCCGGCACTGCCTGGCTGCCCAGCGCCCATCCCTCTCTTTGCAGTATGCCGACCTCCTGGATGTCTTGGATGTGCTGTGCCCCTCTGGGCCCATCCAGAGCCAGTTCCCCCTCACCTTTGAGGCCATAAAGCAGGTGAGGGGCTGGGTGCAGTGCTGGGGGAGATGTTCCTAGGCTTGCCTGCCCTGCCCTGGCTCCGGAGTGGAGGAGCAGGGCTTGTCTCCAAGCCCATTCCCCTTTCTGTGCCACTCTGCTGTGTCCTGCAGGTCCATGGCTTTGTGCTGTACCGCACACAGCTGCCCCGGGACGTCCTGGACCCAGCCACACTGGGCGCTCCTCCCCACAGCATCTGTGACCGCGGCTACGTGATGCTGCAGAAGGTGAGGCTGTGGGGGCACAGCCGTCCCTGGCCTGGCCTCTTGGTGGGCTGTAGGATCTAGTGGCAGCGGGGCCATGCCCTGCCAGGGTCTCGGGGACAGCCAGGGTGCTGAGAGCCACACTGAGCCCTTGTGGGGTAGCCCTCTGGCCTGAACTTGTCCCCTCTGGGGGCAGAGGGCAGCCCTGGGCTGGTTCTGGGAGAGCAGGCACCAAGATGCAATGCTGGCAGGCTGCCAGCAGCAACTGGGGCAGTGGGATCCAGGGACAGGGCAGCAGTGCTGACGCTGTGGCTGCAGGAGTACCAGGGGACGCTGGAGCGGGATGGGCAGACAGCACTGCACGTGACGGGCAGTACTGGGGACACTCTGGATGTGCTCCTGGAGAACATGGGCAGGATCAGCTTCGGGGCCAACATCAGTGACTTCAAGGTGAGGGGAGAGGGGGCCCTGGGACTCTGGAGGGGATGGCCTGGGCACCTGTGTGGCCAAACACCCCCTCTCCTGCTACCCGCGACAGACCCCAGCCACCATGCAGCCACCCCCAGACCTGCTCCCTGGTTAATCTCACACCATCCCCTCCCCTCGTGCTGGCAAACCCACCAGGACCACAATAAGACTGTGAGATTAACTGAGACGGGCACCCGTCTCAGTTACACTGCCATGGCAGCCAGGGCCGGGCAGCCTCTCTGAGGGGATCCCATCCTACCACCACCGCTGTGACGGGAATGTGCCCTGGGGAAGCCAAGCATCCTCTTGCCTGTGGCAGACGCTGCTACCTCATTTTGCCTGCTGCTCCATCTCAGGGCTTGCTGGGGAACCTCTCCTTGGACTCCAGCCCTCTCAGGAACTGGCTGATCTATCCCCTGGCCATAGACACTGCCATCCAGCAGGGCTGGCCCCACGCTGCCCTGCCAAAATCAAGCAGTGGGGGCAGAGCAGGGCCAGCCTTCTACACTGGGACCTTTGAGACCCCTGGCATCGCCTGGGACACCTTCGTGAAGTTCCCAGGTTGGAGCAAGGTACGGCGGTGCATAGCTGGGAGAGGGAGTGAGGGTGAAGAGTGGCACAGCTCAGTCCCATCTGTCCAATCTTCCTCTTCCAGGGCCAGCTGTGGATAAACGGCTTCAACCTGGGCCGGTACTGGCCTCTCCGCGGGCCCCAGCAGACCCTCTTTGTGCCCGGCTCAGTGCTGCACATTGGCCGCCCCAACAACATCACAGTGCTGGAGCTGGAAGGGGCACCCTCTACCCCTCTCTTGCTCTTCCTTGACCGACCCCTTTTCAACAGGACCCTCAGCCGCAGCACTGCGGCCACAGAATAAACGCAGGGCTGCCAGGCACCGGCATCGCCTCTCGCTGGGGATGCAGAGACGGCAGGGGGCTGGTGAAGCACAGGGGCAAGCGGAGGGTCTGCAGGGCCCTAGGAAAGCAGCACATGTCCTGGCATGGACATCCAGAGCTCCTGCCCTCCTCTGGGGCCAGGCAGGGTCTGTGCTAAGGACAAAGGGGCCCAGGATTGAGCTTGTTTTGCATATTAATCCCACACTCGTCCCAAACAGTTCCAGTGCTCATGCTGACTCTCCCCCCACCTAGGGGGTCAAGGCACCTCTTTATTGACAATGCAGGCAGAGGAGGTAGTTGCTAACATGATACAGCTGAGACACTGATGGCATCAAGGAGAGGGCAAAGCACAGCCTAGAGGGTGCCCACAGGCGTGGCTGCAGGTAGCTCAGAGCTGCAGGGGCCGGTTATGTCAGGATCTGTCCCACTGCCACGGGCAGCAGCCTACAAGGTAGCCATGAGAAAAGCTCGCAGCAGGACCCCTGGCTGGAGCCAGGCCACAAAACAGTCCTGGCACCTCACCCACTAGCACATGGGAACCTCTCAGTTGTAATGTCCCCAGAGTGACATTCTTGCCCAGAGCCTTGCCAGAGTTGCCCCGGAGAGCAACATGGCCAGCTCAGTCCCTCTCACCAGTGCTGCTCCACAGGCTCTCCCTCGCTGCACAGCCAGTGCTCAGCCATGTCTCCACCACACTGGTCCTTGGCAGGTGGTAGCAGTCCCCAGCCTTACGTGTGGCCAGCCCGGGCCCGGCGGTGGGTTTGCAGGCAGGCCGTGGAGCAGAAGGAGAAGTCGAGGTAATGGAAAGGGATTCGGCCCAGCAGGGACTCTCCACAATGCCAGCAGCGGCTGCAGGAAAGAGCAGAGGTGGCCCTGAGCGAAGGGGACACTTGCAAGAGGGTTAGAGGATTCACTGCCTGGGCTATGACACAAGACACCAGAAGCATGGGGGAGCTGGTGCTCCTCTGGTCCTATAGGGCTGACGTGATCACCCAGCAGCCCGGCAAGGACGTGCTCCCTGGAAGCGATGCTGCCTGGGAGCGTGGTGTGAGGCACGTTGAGGCAGGCTGAACATGGGGGAATTTGGTCCCGTATGGGGTTGTAAAGCCCCTGCCCAGAGCAGCACAGGTAGGGCTGGCTGCCCACAAGCCTGTGGGGTGGCATAGGGAAGGGACATGGGATGTGGGTTCAGGGACAGGGGCACAGGAGTGGCTGGGGGTTGGCTTGCTGTAGATCTGGCTGCAAGTACGACCAAGTTGTTCTTTGCAAAATATTTCAGGGCGGCAGGGCAAGAGAGGGAGAAAACTTCTACACAGGCACTACTGGGAATCGAGCGGACAGGAATAGCTTTAGACTGGAAATGAGAACTAGAGCAAGAAGGGCAGGGAACAGCTGTGCTTATGTGGGAGAGTTTGTCTGCGGAGCCGTGCTGCCGGGGCTATTACCTGATGTTGGCAAGAGTTGTGCCAGTGTCCTCCCGCTGCGCAGCCAGCCTCTGCTCGGCAGCCAGCGCCCTCTGGGGAACAGAGAGACAGCTTAGCCCCCCCAGCTCCTGGGAGCTGCTGTGCCCAGAGCCCACCACATCGGCACTGCCCCAGCGAGGCTGGATCCCCTTCCCCATGCACGGCCTCACCTTCTCCCCGTCAGACAGGGCTGCGAACCGCTGCTTCTCTTCCTGCTCCTGTTCCCAGCGCTGCCTCTCCTCCCGCTGCGCCTGCTCCCGCTGCTTCCGCTGGGCTTTCTGTGCCCTCTTCTTCTCCAGCTTTTTGGCCTCCATCTCCTGCGTCAAGGGCCCTGGCACCTGGGGGCAGAGGGCAGTCAGCATCTCCCACTGAGCCAAGGGCAATGGCACGAGTGGGCGAGGGGTGCTTTGCTCTGGGGTCCCCCAGCCCCTGGAAGGCGAGGGCAGAGGGCAGGCACCCACCTTGGCACGGCTGTAGTCGTACTTGTCTGGATGGTCCACCATGAACTTGCGGAAGGCGTTGCGGGTTGGTTTGTCAGCAGAGACGCAGTAGGGGGTTCTGTCCTGCCTGTCTCTACAAGACAAGGATGACCAGCTCACCCTGCTGTCTTACTGCCTACATCCCACTGGGCTGTGAGCCCAGCAACTTCCCAGGGATGTCCAATGGGTATTGCAGGCCAGGGTATCGCAGCCAAGGAGGGGAAAGTTGCTTATCCCTACACCAGAATCCCCCAAATTCTCCCCTTCTTGCATCTCAAATGCCCTGCAAAGGGTGGTCTCATCCCTAACCTCTGAAATGTCTACCAATAAACCTGGGAGCACTTTGGGGCAGTGCCTGCCTGCTGCTGTGCCAGACCAGGCAGGCAGAGAGAATGGTGGTTCAGCTCTTAGGCCTCCCGTAACAAACCCAGACATCTTGGCTGGGAGAGACCAACCCTGGCTGTCCCAGGACAAAGCTGGCACCAGTCTCCCATGGCTGAGACAGGAGGGAGCTGCTGGGCTCCTACAGCAGGGGCTGTGCTTGTCAACCGCTGGGCACCCTGTGGCCATACCTGAGGGCAGGGTCCGCCCCTGCCTCCAGCAGCAAGCGCACAGCCTCAGCCTTCCCTGCCTGTGCTGCCACATGAAGCAGGGTGCAGCCACGCTCATCCATGGGCTGGTTGAGCAGGGAGCAGGGCATATCCAGGGGCTGTGTGCCCTCCCCATCCTTGCTGTCCTCTGGCAGGCCCCCACTCTCTGGCACACCCAGGAGGTGCCGCAGCATTCCCACATCCCCCGTTTTGCAGGCAGTGAACAGGGCATCGCGGAGCTGGGTCTGAGGGTCTCCTGTGGGAAGAACAGGAGGGGAGTCTGACGGCTCTCTGGGCAGAGCGGTGCTCTGGTCTGACTATGAAACACATACAGCGCAGTTAAAGTATTGTCCTGCTAGCTGGATTTGAGCACTGCAGGATCTCCAGCACCGTCAGAGTCTGTGACAACATGCCATGGCATTGCTGGGCACTGCTGGCAGCAGCCAAGCCCTCTCCCGAGATGAGACCCACTCCAATCTCCCCAACACACCTGGCTTAGCCAGGTGCTGCCTGCCCCCCAGTTCAGAGCTACTGCTCTGAACACACAGCTCCCTTGAAGGCATGTGCCTGCACTACAGCCATCCCACACCCAGCTGCTCTGGGCACCTGTGTGACAACGTGCTCTTCACCCCGCTGCAAAGCCACCAGCAAATGGGGCAGGCATCCACCCGTCCCAGCTCTGGACTCCACTTACTATTGCCCCAGGGAAGGGGCTCAGTCCCAGCTTCCTCCTGCAGCTCCGTCACCAGCTTCAGGCCAGGCTGCCCACACTGGGTACCATGGCATCCTGTCTCTTCTGCACAGGGCCCTGCACAGGGAACACATGGTGAGGAAGAGGGCCAGGGTCAGCCTGCACCCCAGCCGTGGCAGTCCCTTCCCCAGTGCCTTCCTACACTGTCCCCGGCCAGTTCTTCCCCTTCACCTTTCTCCACCTTCTTGTCCCGCTTCTTCCTCCTTTTGCGGTTTCGCTTGGGCATCACTTCAAACTCCCGGAGGTCCAAGGTCCCCAGTGTCACTTCCACAGTCTCCAGTTCCTCTGCAGGGCTTTCCTCTTCTTCTTCCTCCTCCTCTGGTGCTGAGGGGGGTGATAAGACAGGGGCTGAGGCCCCACACACAGCACAAATCACTCGGGGCTCTCAGCCAAGCACACCCTGCCCTTCTCCTGCCCAGCACAAGGCCACACGCTGCAGATCCCCACTGTGGTGCCAGACCCTATCACGGGGCTGTAAATCTGGTCCTGTGCCATAACATCAGCCCCCCCTGCTTGCTCCATGGCTCAACTCACCACTTGCGTCCTCCTGCGGGGGATCTACCTCTGCTTTCTGCCGCCTCTTCTGCCAGCCCTTCCAGGGGGACCCAATGATGTCCTCCAGCGGCGTGTCCTTCCCTGGGCAGCAAGGGTGCTCTTGTCATTGCCTGGGGACAGGGAGCGCCCCATGTCTCCAGGAATTGAGGGTCGGAGAGCCGGCACCTCAACCCCATAGGGCAGCATCCCCTAACACACATGGGATTACACGAGGGACCATGTCACCCCACCTGCTCTGACCCACAGGCACTGGGTCACCAGGGCTGGGCCGACTCACCATACACCTGCAGGCTGGCCAGTGTGGCGTGGACTCGCAGCACCTCCTGCAGGGTGGCCCTGCGGGTGCTGAGAGGGATATGGCAGATGCGAGGGTCGCCCCGGGTGAGGGCCGGGTTCCTGCCGCCGAAGAGCAGAGCACGGTTGTGGCGTGGGGCCCGGAGAAATATGCGCTGAGCTTCCTTCAGGTGCTGGGCCCAGGCTGCCAGCAGGTCCCGAATATCCTGGGGAGGAAGGGGAGGCACCACAGGGTCCTGAGCACACCATGTGGGCACAGGCAGGTCTGGAGCAGGGACAGACCCAAAACAGAGCAGCCTCAATTGGGCCCTGACCCCCTTCCAGAGCTCACACCCTACCCATGCCCTTCAGCAGTGGTGCAGTACCGCCCCACAGAGCCAGCCACGACCACATCTCCCTGCCGAGAGCCCAGTGCTGTGGTGCATCCTCACCTTGAGCAGCGCGGCCTCGTTATAACGCCGCAGGGAGGCTCCAGCTGACCTGGGTGCTGACCCTGGGGTCTTGGCGTCCCGTAGGCCCTGGGCTGTGCCCTGCCGGGCTCGCACCGTGTAGTGGTGGAAGGTCTTGTGCTCCTGCACCTGGGGGCTGCAGAGAGGGGCAGATATGAGCAACGAGGCCCCATGCATGGAGAGGTGGAGAGCTGATGCTCCTGGGACCCCGGAGGTCTTGTGGCTTGCCCCTGGAGCCCTAAAGATTAATACTTCTCTTGCAGCGCAACTGGGCTTAACCGACTCTCAAGCAAAGGCTAGGAGCTGCGGATGCCCAGGGTGTGGTAAGCACTGCGATCGAGGAGTAGGGAGGGGATGGCCATCCAATGCCTAGCTCCACTTGTCCTTGCCCAGAGAGGCAACCCCAGGTCTGTCCCCCTGTACTCACCCACGAAACACAGCTCCTGCGAAGTGCCCGCCGCCCATCATCAGCACAACCCAGCATGTGCTCGCACCAAGGCTCTGCAGCGATGCCGTCAGGTTCGCTGGCTCCTCACTGCCACCCTGGGACAGAGACACCCCTGCTAGCACCCACAGGATCACCTTGTTACCTCTTGCTGTTCCCTGGGACAGAGACCAGCCCCTCTGCTGGCAACAGAAGCAGGTTTCTGGGAGCACCCTGGAGCCAAAAAACAGGCCACCAGCAAGCCTGGGGAGCTGACCTGGTATCAGAGACCACCCCTCCCACCATGGGACGCGAGGGACTGTCAGGCAGACGTCTCCACACCAGTGCCTTCTCTGAGGTTTCTCTCCCAACAGGTTGGGCTGTGACTTGCCTTTCCAATGCCCAGCACGCAGCGGTAGGCGGAGATGAGCTGGCCCTTCGCATTGCGGAGTAGCACCTTGTGGGAGCGGGGAACCAGAGGGGTTATGGGGCTGTCGCTGGTAGAGGGCAGCAACTCCGATTCACTGCTTGCATCGGAGCTCTCTGAGTCAGACCCTGAGATGCTGGAAACATCACCTGCAAGAGAAAGAAAATGGAGCAGAGCAAACATTAACCAACAGCTTCCTCAAAACTTTGCAGGTGGCTCCAAGGGCCAGCTCACAACCCCAGAAATGTCCTGTCTGATACCCTACATATCACACAGGGGCTGTGGGCTGGGAGATAGGCATTTGGGGCCTGGATCCCCAGGTATGCATAGGCATGGCTCAGCTAGAACACTCCTTTCTCCCCATAATAAGCCAGCAGAGCTCAGAAGCAGTGCTGAACCCCAGGAGACCCCCCACGGGCAGAATAAAGGGACCCTGAGCAGCAGGGACAGTCAGGGGCTTTATCCTTGGACAGAACAGACCCATCAAGACAGCTGATGGCCTCTGGGCTCTGCTGGGGGTCACCCCATTCCTCACCTGCATGGGTCTTCTCCTCAAACACTTCTACTGGCAGTATCTGGCGCCCCAGGAGTCGCTGCTTCAAGTTGAAGCGGTGCCAGTCGAGATGGTAGTGCTCAGTCTGTGGAGGAAAGAGGTACGAGCTGGCAGGCTCTTGGTGGTCCATGGAAACCCCCGCCACCAAAGGCCCCAAGCTGACAGACCCCAAAGGCTAAACTGATGCTGGGACCCTGCAGTGATCCTGACTGGAAGACTGCGATACATTAAGGAGTTAGCTATGTAACAGTTAACCTGAACAGGCACAGGCCTGTGCTGCAGGTACCATTTACCTCCAATAAATGACATTTTAAGTGATAAAAGGCAGGGTCTGAGTGCCAGATCCCAACAGGATGTGGGCAGCAGAGCTCTGGAAAGCAGCCAGTGCTGGGCTGCACCGCAGCAGGACCCCGCCAGCCATACCAGCCCCACTCCTACCTCACGCTGGCTGCTCGGCCCCACTCACCTGCTCCTCCCGGCTGCCGAACACCTGCCCGCAGGTCGAGCAGCACATCCGCTCCGGCACCTCGGGGACCCCATGGGCCTTCTCCTTGCCACTGGCACCTGTGGGTTTCTCTGGAAGAAGAAGGGAGGGCTGTGCACAGGCGGCTCCCCAGGCTACACTGCAAGGAGCGGGGCCTATTCTCAGTCACCCAAAGAGCCCTGTGGCTGTAAAAGGAGCTTCGGGGACATTGGGGTGACTCTGAGGAAAGCCCATTTACCCACCCGCCAGGCAGCTCACGTGGCCAAGCTCCAGGGCGGCCACCCAAGCTGTGTTGGGGACAGAGCTCCTCCTTCGTGGCTTGGGGCTGGCAGACATGAGCTTGGCCAAATACTACCCGCCCCCCCCCGCTGCCCCCGCAGAGCCCCACGCACCGTGGCTCACTGGTGCCGGCTCGGCGGCCCACCCATCCGCAGCAGCTCCGGTGACGAGGGTCAGCCCGTGCAGAAGGACGCGGTCCTGGGCGGCCTCGAAAACCGACCTGCTCTCCGGGGCCGGCATCGCTCCTGCTCCCAGCGGAAGGGACAGTGCCTGAGCGACGGGCCCGGCCGCGGGTGACCGGACGGGCCCCCGCCCCTCCCCGAGGTCCCTCTCCCCGCCTGCCCCGGGAGCCGCCGGGGTTCCCGCCCCCCTCCCCCCGTCCGACCCCTCCCGCGGCCGCTGCCCCCGTGATGCCCTCCCCGTCCAGCCGTTACCCCCGCCCCTCGCCGGTAACGGGGGGCGCACGCCCCGTCACTCACGTGTGGCCGCTGCCGTCCCGACCCGGAAGCGCCCCTCAGCTCCCACACATCACATCCTCCCTCCCTACGGACCGCCGCTAGGCTCAGCCCAGCCTCCCGCCCTTCCGCCTTCCCATTGGCCGTCTCCCGTCCCGCCCCGCGACTGCCATTGGGCGTCGCCGCCGCCAGTCGCGGGGCGGGCGGGGCAGGGGCTGAGCGGGCCGGGCCGGGCCGGGCCGGGGCCGGCGGCGGCGGCGGCGGCGGCGCGGGTCCCCGCCATGGCCCACTTCGAGACGCAGTACCAGCGCCTGGAGAGCTCCTCCACCGAGTCTCCCCCCGGTGGCGGCGACCTGCTCGTCCACGTCCCCGAGGGCGCCAAGTGTGAGCGGCGGCACCGGCACCGGGGGTTGGGGCCTGGCCGGCGGCGGCGGCGGCGGGGCGGCGGCCTGAATCTGCGCCTGAGGGGAGCTGGGAAGCGGGGTGGCGGAGGAGGCCTTGGGGACCAGGGGTGTCCGGGCTGCGGGAGGCAGATCCGAGCTGGTCCAGGTGGCCGGGGATGGGGGGGAGCAGCCAGGGACCGAGGGGAGAGGCTGGGCACCGAGGGGAACCGGGGATGGGGGCTGCGGGGCCGGTTTGGGGCCTCGGGGGGCCCGGGACAGGACGCGAAGAGGTGGGGTTGTGCCTGTCGCAGCAGCAAGGCTGGGTGTGCTGGAGGGTCCCTCACCCTGCGCTGCTTCTTCCTTCAGCTCCGTGGCATCACATCGAGAACCTGGACCTCTTCTTCTCTCGCATATCCTTTCACAAGGCAGGGTTCAGGTGGGATGTACCCCGCCGCCTCCTGGGCTCCCTGTACTGGTGGAAACACTGGGTTTGGTGTAACTCGGAGCTGGGGCAGCGTCTGCCCCTTCCCGGAGAACACCACAGGGCTCCAGAGGGGCTGGGGGATGGCAGAAACCCCATGCCTGTGGGGTGCTGTCACTCAACACTGAGGGAACACACAGGTTCTTTCAGGGGTCCTTGGCAGAGTGATGACGGTACTGAGTTGTGGTTACAATTAAAGCTTTATTTTCTTCACGGGATTTTATTATTAGGGTAGTGTAGCATTTATAATCAGAGTAGCACAGGATTTCTGTAAGCAGAATCAGTGTAGTACAATTTTATAAGTAGCATAGTACAGAATTTTATAGCACCGCTTAGCTTATGGTTTCTAATCAACTGGACTCTCTGCAGGTTGGGTCATATCTTAATACATGGTTTGCTGTATCAGTATAACAATCATAATCTAGACCCAAAAATCATATAAAAGAATACAAGTCACTTGCTCAGTCCTTGGAGGAAGCAGACCATGGTGGGAGTATCCCTGGCTACTGGGGTGTCCTGGGTCTCACTGTCCAGCAGCAGTTCTGGTCCGAGTTCCCACTTAGGACTTGTAACGCCTTGATTTTGTCGACAGTGCTCGGGTGCTGTTACACTGCCCTGTTCTGTGACAGGGTCATCGCTGCCATCGGGTTGGCCAGGTGCATGGGACCTTCAAGGCTGACACAGAAAGGAGTAATCAGCCTTGTGCCCAGGAATCTTGAGGCCGCTAGGGAAGAGAAGAAGAAATCTGTTTGGTTTGTCTGCTTGGCTCACAGGACCTTCAGGGCTTGATAATGAGGGAAGGCAAACTAATAGGTGACGCAGACAGTCACAGAGAATGGCTGCCTGCCTTATACAATGGCATTAGTTATGCTAACCACATTACCAGTGGTCAGGAGCAGGGGGTACCAGTCACAGGTGCTAGGGGTATTAAATGCATTTTTGCCTGTCTCTGTGTTGTCCTGCCCTGCCCACCCTTGTGCGGCCTGAGGGCAGGCTGAGTTTCTGTTCTGTGCTGGGACAGAGCCCCCTCTGGGTGTTGGGTAGGGGAAGAAAGGAGCTTGAATTGAGCCAAGTCCACTTACCCCAGCTGTGCTTTACCTGGGCAGAGCGTGTTTCCCTGCAGTGGAGAACCAGCTTGTTGATGAGTAGGGGTGGGAGGGGTTTTCCATTGGTGGTGGAGGGAGACTTGGCTGGGGAGCTATGAATGCTGGTGGGACAAAAGCCTCACCATCCTCTGTCAGAGAGGAGTCTCCAGACAGTTCTCCTTGACTGTAGCTTTCACGTCTATAACCTGCATCAGAAAAATGGCTTCACCTGCATGCTCATTGGAGAGATCTTTGAGCTCATGTAAGTACAGGTTCCCCCTCTGCTGTGGCTGTGACAGCTGCTGGTGAGCAGCCACAGGAGTCGACTCAGTGCCCTGCAGCTGGGTGGGCAGGAGGGTTCCCAGTTGTCTTGTCTCCCCTTTGTTAGGATTTGCAGTGCCCCAAACCTGCATTCCACTCTGAAGAACTGGTGCCCTTGAGCTTTCCTGCTGCCATGACTGTGGGAATGCATCTCCATGACACATGACCCTGCCTGGTTCACGTTTTGGGGAGCAGAAGGATGGTTCCCTCACGCTTGCTCCCTTTTTTCACAGGCAGTTCATCTTTGTGGTGGCATTCACCACCTTTCTTATCAGCTGTGTTGATTATGACATCCTCTTTGCCAACAAAGCAGTAAATCACAGCCAGCATCCCAGTGAGCCCATTAAGGTGACTCTGCCAGATGCCTTCCTGCCTCCAAATGTCTGCAGTGCAAGGTAAGGGCAGTGGAGGGCATGTTAGCCACCTCTCTTGCTTTCTCAGGTACTCAGGGTACCTGCCTGGGCCTGTCTCCCACTACTTGCTGCTTCTTGCTTGCAGAATCCAGGCAAACAGCTTCCTCATCTGCATCCTGGTGATAGCTGGGGTTTTCTGGATCCATCGACTCGTCAAATTTATCTACAACATTTGCTGCTACTGGGAGATTCACTCTTTCTACATCAATGCCCTCAAAATCCCGATGGTAAGTAGCCAGGCCAAGGGCCATGTGCAGGGCCGCTAAGGGATGCAGGAGGCATTTGCTGAGTGGTGAGAAGCAGCTCACCTTCACTCCTCTTTGGAGCCATCTTCTCCGGGAGATCTGTACCTAGCGCTCTTCCCTCTGCTCCATCAGGATAGATCTCCTTTCAGCCTCTTCTCCAGCAGCCAACTTATTCTGTGTTAACCCCTCCCTGCCCAGCCTGCCTCTCTGCCTGCTGGCACACACCTCTGCCATCTGCCACCCAATATGTTTAGTCTGTGATGGCCTTTTCTGTGATACCTTTCAACAGAGAAGCCATAAGCGAGGATATCCTCCTACCTCCCTGGGTTGTGGACAACGTCATCTTCCTTGTTTACTGGGGGGGGAAACTGAGGCATGGAGGTACCTAGTTGGCAAAGACCACACTGGAGATCAGTGTGTCAAAGATGGGGTTTGAGGCTTGCACGTATATCCTAGTCCAGAGTCCTTGCTCTGATGGACAACATCAAAAGGTGTGTGCGCATCCTTTGAGGAGAGACCGTGTCTTGAGAGGTGGGGTGAGCCAGGACGCTTGGTTTGTCCTCAGCTTTTCCACAGGCTCCCTCTGGGACACTGCTTAAGTCCCTTCCCCTGTTTGTGTCTCCCTACTGACTCCAAATGGCAGCTCTGGGAGGACCTATGGGAGCCTGGAGCTGTGTTCGTGCCTCCAAGGCAGCTGGCATGTGAGTGGCTGGGAAATAGTCATCTGCGCTAATCTAGGGATAAAGGGCACTGGGGCAAGGTATGGGTTTTGCTTGCTGCAGGCTGAAGTGGTGCAGGGAGGTGCCTCGTGTCCTGGTGTTCCATGTGCTTAGTCAGCACCCTGAGGCATGTGCGGGGCCCTGCTGTTTGAGTGGGCTCAGCCCAGCTTCTGCCCCTTGACGCATCCTGCCCCTAACCTTGCTGCTTGCCCTCTTGCAGTCCACCCTGCCATACTACACCTGGCAGGAGGTGCAGGCCCGCATTGTGCAGATCCAGAAGGAGCACCAGATCTGCATCCACAAGAAGGAGCTGACGGAGCTGGACATCTACCACCGCATCCTCCGCTTCAAGAACTACATGGTGGCCATGGTGAACAAGTCGCTGCTGCCTATCCGTTTCCGCCTGCCCCTGCTGGGAGACACCGTCTTCTACACACGTGGGCTCAAGTACAACTTTGAGCTCATCTTCTTCTGGGGGCCTGGCTCCCTCTTTGAGAATGAGTGGAGCCTGAAGGCTGAGTACAAGCGGGCCGGGAACCGCCTGGAGCTGGCTGAGAAGCTCAGCACTCGCATCCTCTGGATTGGCATTGCTAACTTCCTCCTCTGCCCCCTCATCCTCATCTGGCAGATCCTCTACGCCTTCTTCAGCTACACAGAGATCCTGAAACGGGAGCCAGGCAGCCTGGGTGCCCGCTGCTGGTCTCTCTACGGCCGCTGTTACCTCCGTCACTTCAATGAGCTGGACCACGAACTGCACTCACGCCTCAGCAAGGGGTACAAGCCAGCTTCCAAGTACATGAACTGCTTTATCTCCCCGCTCCTCACCATCGTGGCCAAGAACGTGGCCTTCTTTGCTGGCTCCATCCTGGCTGTGCTCATCGCTCTCACCATCTATGATGAGGATGTGCTGGCGGTCGAGCATGTCCTGACCACGGTCACCCTGCTCGGGGTGGGCATCACGGTGTGCAGGTGAGGTGGGTCTGTGCTGCCCCTGTGCTCCTGGCAGCGCTGTGGGGAGCAGTGGGGCTGACAACCATCCATGCAAGCATGCTCTTTGGTTGCAAGTGGATGTGAATCTGCCTGAGTGAAGGGCACAGCTGGGTAGAGTCAGGGGCCCGCAGAAGAAGGGGTGGTCTTGGGTGCAGTGGTTGTATGATATGAGTGGTGTTGCTGGAGCTATACAGCAACACCCCAGGTCTCGGCTGGCAGGAGGGTTTGGCTTAGGTGTGAAGGCTACAGGCGGAGCTGTGATACGGCCGGTCACCCCGCCCTCCCAGGATGAGATCGCCCAGGAACTGAGGTGTGATGCTGTGATGTTTCCCTGTCCTGTCCTACAGGTCTTTCATCCCCGACCAGCACCTGGTGTTTTGCCCAGAGCAACTGCTGCGCGTCATCCTGGCGCACATCCACTACATGCCTGACCACTGGCAGGGCAATGCCCACCGCTACGAGACCAGGGACGAGTTTGCCCAGCTCTTCCAGTACAAAGCGGTGAGCTTGGCTTGCATGGGGCTGGGATGGGGACTCGCCCCCATCCCTGCAGGAAGGAGAAGCTGCCAGAGAGCTGAGCAGCTACTGGCCTGGCAGAGGAACAAGGCAGCTTTCTCAGAGACACCCTTCTCGAGAAGATGGAGGGCTGGAGCTGGGGGCTGGCTTTGGGATTGCAGGTTTTTTGACACCCTCAAGCTTGTGCTGAGCCTGTCATCTCTGTGCTCAGGTCTTCATCCTGGAGGAGCTCCTGAGTCCCATCATCACGCCCCTGATCCTCATCGTCTGCCTGCGGCCCAAGTCCTTGGACATCGTTGACTTCTTCCGCAACTTCACCGTGGAGGTGGTGGGTGTGGGCGACACCTGCTCCTTTGCCCAGATGGACGTGCGCCAGCATGGCCACCCAGCGGTAGGTCCTGTGGGTGGCGGAAGAGCAGCCTGGGCTCCCCACCAGCATGTCTGGTCCTTCAGATCCATGAGAGGCTGTAACTCATCACTCCTGGCAGCCCACAGCCCAGCCCAGCCACCTGCCTCTCTGCTGGGTGTCTGGGGCTGCCAACACAGGTCACCAGCCCCAGAAGGCTCTTGTGGCCCAGCTGTTATTATTAACCTGGTATTTTGTGAACCAGGCTTTGTCATTTCATTATTTGATCTCCTTGCCTGTCTTCACAACCAAGAGTTCTGTGTCCTCAGGAAAGAGGAATGGGGATATTTGGACATTTAGAAAGCATCACCACTAAGAACTGACTTAAAGAAGCTGGGCTGCTTGTGCCCAGGAGAGGGGTAGCCTCGGGGAGATGGGAGGCATTTTCCATTATGTAAAATCTAGTGTGGAGGGAGAGGGGATCCATATATTCCCTGTGCCTGGGAATTTAGGTTATTTGTCACAAAAGATTCCCTAGTGACAGAGCCATGAGCTAGGGAGGGGGTGGACTCACTGTGGCAGGAAGCTTTTAAGAACATTCATTTGCTGACTGTAGTCGCTCCTGCTGCGAGCTGGAGAGTGCAGGATGAGGCTTTCAGCTCGGTATTTTGTGACTAGTCCCTGTCTCCAGTTCCTTGCAGCGATGCACATTCTGGGGTGGAGGTGGAAGACGGTGTGCTTGCTGCTTCTTCCCCAGGCTGTGAGGGCTGCACTATTATGGGGCTTTTGGTGTAGCGCCTGCTACACGTGGAGCCGCAGCCCAGCTTATGCTGGGTGTTGCGTGCTTTGCCCAGACTGATGGCAGGATTGCCAGGCCTTGTAGGGGTGTAAAGCAGATCCTGTTACTCATTACCTGTCTGTGCTTTGCAGTGGATGTCAGCAGGAAAGACGGAGGCCTCCATTTACCAGCAGGCCGAGGACGGCAAGACGGAGCTGTCCCTCATGCACTTTGCCATCACCAACCCCAAGTGGCAGCCGCCCCGCGAGAGCACGGCCTTCATCGGCTTCCTGAAAGAGCGGGTGCACCGGGACAGCAGCGTGGCGCTGGCTCAGCAGGCTGTGCTCCCTGAAAACGCCCTATTTAGCTCCATCCAGTCCCTGCAGTCGGAGTCGGAGGTGCCCAGGCTGGGGGGCATGCGGGGTGTTCTTGGGGTGCTTGCTGGGTGCTGGCAAACTGATAACCAGGCCCTCTGGGCAATTTTGCCCTTGCCTGGGCTGTATCTGGAGCTGCAAGTGTAATACATCAGCACTAGTTCGGGTGCTTCTGGGTTTCTGGAGAAGGCAGCAGGCTGTCCTGGGGCCCTGTGAGCTGGGAGAGGGGCTGAGAGAGCTGAGGTGCCTTAGTTCTCTGTCGCTGGTGGGGATCAGGCCTCCAAGCCTGCACAGGACAGTGATTCTCTCCCTTTCAACTCTGCAGCCTCACAGCCTGATTGCCAATGTGATAGCGGGCTCCTCGGCACTGGGCTTCCACATGGGCCGGGACGGACAGGTCTCTCGCCATCTCTCCGAAGTGGCCTCGGCCCTGCGCTCCTTCTCCCCGCTCCAGTCTGCCCAGCAGCCTCCCAGTGGCTTCCAGACGGTGGGAAGAGATGGAGAGGGAGCCCAGCCTCGTGGTGCCAGTGCCATGACAGCTTCTGGGTAAGCTGCAGGCTGGAGAGGGGCGGTCGGACACCTTGCAAATTCCTTAAACCCTTGTCCGATTGCCATCCTGTTCTCCTAGGTGCATGGTGGCATTTGTCTCTGCAGCCTGGGACAGCAAGGGACACGTTCATAAGCAGAGTTAGGCCCAGGTGCTTAGGCTGGCCCCAAAGGACAGTGTGGGGTTCTGGTGTTCTGTAGGTACCACTGTGGTGAGAAACCCCTGGCAGGGAAGAGGCAGTGTCATAGCAGGGCTGGTCACCTTGTGCATCTGGGGAGATGCTACAGAGGGCCTGTTCCTACCCATCCAGGAGTCGATCTCTGCAAGCCTGACATTAGAGCGGATTGGGGCTGGGCGGTGTGGGGGACACCTGGGCAGCAAACACCACTTGTGTGTCCCATGGCAGTGCCGATGCGAGGACCGTGAGCTCGGGGAGCAGCGCCTGGGAGGGTCAGCTACAGAGCATGATCCTGTCGGAGTACGCCTCCACTGAGATGAGTCTCCATGCACTCTACATGCACGAGGTGAGCAGCCTGGAGGTGGGCCAGCCAGAGGGGTGTGGGGTCAGGGCAGGCAGGACTGGGGTATCCTGTCTAGAGTGACTGGGATACCAGTGTGAGTGTGAGCTGAGACCAGGGTGTGTACAGTGCTGTGGAGAGGGTGTGTTTGGGCATCTGGACTCTCGCACGCAGCTGACTCATTCGTGTTTTGGCCTGCAGTTGCACAAGCAGCACGCCCAGCTGGAGCCTGAGCGGCACACTTGGCACCGTCGAGAGAGTGACGAGAGCGGGGAGAGTGCCCATGAGGAGCTGGACGCTCAGCGGGGTGCCCCCGTCCCCATCCCTCGCTCTGCCAGCTACCCCTTCTCCTCGCCACGGCAGCCTGCCGAGGAGACAGCCACGCTGCAGACCGGCTTCCAGCGGCGATATGGTGGCATCACAGGTACAGGAGCCAGGGCAGAGGTCTGAGCTCCGGGTCAAAGCCCCATATCCGATGCCCTGTATGGACTGGCACGAGCAGCCTGCCTGCCCCTGAAGACTGACAGTCTCCCAAGCAGCTAATCTTCCTCCTTGCCTCTCCTGCAGACCCGGGCACAGTGCACAGAGCCCCATCACACTTCTCTCGCCTCCCTCTGGGAGGCTGGGCTGAGGACGGGCAGTCAGCGAGACACCCAGAGCCCGTGCCAGAGGAGAGCTCAGAAGATGAGCTTCCACCACAGATCCACAAGGTAGGGGTGAAGGCTGTGGCTGAGAGGGGAAACGTGTACTCAGGATGGTCCCGATAGGTGCCGCATCCCCTCTCTGTCTTGCAGGTATAGCCTTGTAGACTGGGGATCTTGTGGGGGTTGCAGACTGGGAGCCGCCTGGGCAGCAGGATGTGGCATCAGCCTGATTCTTCTCCCGTCCTGAGTGGACAGGATAGTCCTGGGCTCCATTTTGTTGCCATCAATTGCCGAAGAGACAAAACTGCCAGGCCAGCGGCTTTGCGGTGGCACCTTGTGTCCAGCCGTGTGTCAAGTCAACGCCACTCTGACTCTTGTGGGGTGAATGCGTGTGTGAGTACATACATGTGTCTGTGTTCACATCTGTGTCGTCCGTGTTGGAGGATCGCTGCAGAGCCTGCGAAAGCTGACGTGACAGGACTAGCAGTGGGGAGCTGTGGACTGGCTTGGAGGTGGCGGCAGCAGCTGCTGTTCGAAGGGATGTGAGATGGCACCAGCTCCAGATGTCCGCCCGGAGCTGGGATCTGCCTCCAAAACAAAGGCAGGAGCTGTTGAGGGGGGTCTAGCTCAGCCTGTAGCACCACACCTGCCCTGCCTGCAGCGCTGAGGAGGTGCCTAGGACCATGGTTACCCTCCCGGAGAGGACCAATGTTGTGCCCCTCAGCCTGGAGGACAGCAGTGGGCAGTCACCCACCCCTCTGCCCAAGCGCCCTGCAGAGGGATGGACCCCGGCTCCTGCTGGTGTGGGTAGGGGTGGGATCTAGAGCTGGTGGGAACAGCTCTGGCCAGGATCCAGGGATGCTGCAGCTCTTCCCTGACTCTCACGACAGCTGGCCCTTCCCCTGCACACAAGGAAGAGTCAGTGGGGTGAAAGTCCTGGGTCCCTGACATCCCGCCCAGCTGGCAGCCTCTGTGCTGTACCTCTGGGCTCGCGCAGCATCCTCCCCACTGCGCAGCACCAGTGGGATGCGGGCTGCTAGCGAGCCCTCCTGCAGTGCCAAAGAGACTCCAGCGTGGGGTAACCCGGCGTCTCCCGGGAGTGCTCGCAGCCCCCTCGGAGCCCACCCTGAAGGTCTTGTGCTCTGTGTATTGGTTCCCTTCCCCCAGGCATGATAAAGGCTGTGGTGCATTGGGTCTGTCCTGATGCAGCCGTTTCTGTGGTATCGGGCCTTTCCTGTTCCCCAAGCAAAGGCTTCAGTGTGTCTCGCATCTCACCCAGGGGCTCCCAGCTCCTCCTTCTCTCCTGAAACCATCCTTTTGCTTGCAGCATGGCTTCAGCTGCTGTGGAGACCATATACCACGTAGCTGGCTCGTGCCTGGTGGGGCAAGGAGGGGTGCCCTGAACCCAGAAGGGAGAGGCAGGCCCCAGCCCAGCCTTCGGGTGGTGGTGGTAGATTAGGATCCCAGCTGTGCAGCCTGGCCTCAGACCAGACATTCTCACCATCATTTCGGTTTCCCTCTCTTCTCTTCCAGCGGCAGCTTGTGAGGATCTGCATCCTGGCTAACCCCCGCCAGGGTTTCTTTCCCCTCCCTCCCTTCCTCCCCTTCCCTCTGGCAGGGGCTGCTTGCTTTTGCCATGACCTCTGTGAGCACCGCAGGCCCTCCTCTGCTGTCCCTGGAGTCCAGGGCTGCCTCTCTTCCTCTGCCAGGGTTATCACCCTCTGCCCTTTGAGCCTGGGCTGGGTGCATGCTGGGCCACCTGCTCCCAGGGGTACATGCACCCAGGGCGTGAGCAGGGTTGGGGTGCTCTCGCAGGGGCAGGCCCTTTTGGGGTGGTGGGCTCCCTGCTGCGATGGGGAGGGATGGTCCAGAGCTGCGACTGCTTTGGGGTCTGTAAGAGACCAAACAGAGCATGCTAAAGCAGAGCTTGGAATGGGGATCAGCTCTTCACTGCTGGGGCCAGGACTGAGCTGGGCAGGGGGTCTGTGGACCTGGGTGCTGCTGGGGTCCTCCCAAGGAAGAGCAACTGCAACGACTGTGCAGCAGCTCTGGCTCTTGGGGCTGTCATGGCACGTGAAAGGAAACTGAAAGCAAATCTCCCAGAAACCCAAGCTTTCCAGTAGCTTTCCCTGCCACTCCGGCTGCCGCTGTGCGCAGGGGTGAGCCTCCCTGTGGCTGTGGGATGCTGTGTCTGGGCTTCCCAGCGGACTTGCTGCTGATAGCTAAGCTGGGGCAGGGGGAAAGTCTGGACCTTTCCCTGGGCTGGCAGGGGGGAGAGGCCGGGCAAGAGCAGGCCCGAGTCCTTGCCGCATGTTGTGCTTGTGTCGTCGGTGTCCCATGTGCATGGCGAGCCACTCTTCCTCATCTCCTCCCAGGGCGTGCGGGCACGGGGGTCCCTGGGGAGCGCGGTATCGCACACACCCCCCGTGCCCTCGCTGTACAGCTGCATAGCCGTCTAATAAAGATGGGCTGTATCATCCCTGCCCGCGTCCGAGTCTCCCTTCACCCCGCGGTGCCGAACAGCCCGCCTGGACCCGGCCACGGCGCCGGGGACCGAGGAGGCCGGACGAGCTGGTGCCTGCGATGGCGGCCGGAGGCTGCGAGATGCCTGCCGGCTGCTCCTGCTGGGCTGGCGGCTCCACGGAACTCAGTCCCGGCCGGCGGGGGGCCGCGGGGGGGGGAAGGCAGGAGCTATATTTATCCCTGGGACGGCCGCACCCCGTCCTGCCTGACCTCTGCGGCAGGCAGGGTTCTCGCTGGGGCGGCAGGGGCTATCTGGCACGGCAGGGCCGGGCCGCCGGCGGCGATAAGCGGGAGCGGGGCACCTCGCCTCGGCTTCGGGGACTCTTCCCCCCACCTTGGCCCCCGGCCCGGGAGTTCGTCCCGCACCACCGACACCTCCCCATCCCCGGCTCTGCAGGGGGGACGCTTGGGGGGGGGGGGACGCAGGTCCGTGCAGCCTGGGGCTGGGCACCGGGGCCCGGGGTGGGGGGACGACGACACACACCGGGGGGATGCAGTCCCGGGGTGCGGGCGGAGGTGCAGTCCCAGCTCGGGGAAGGGCGCGGTGCCGGCGCGGGGGCGGGGAGCGGGGCGGAGCGGCGCCGGGGCCCGGCTGGCGGCGGCTGGCGGCGGTGCGGGGGCCCGGAGCGGGCCGGGGCCGGCGGGCCCGGAGCAGGTGAGAGGGCGCGGGGCCCCCGGGTGGCGCGGCCGGGGCAGGGCGGCGGGGCCGGCACGGCGGCTGCGCGGGCGGCGGGGCCGCCCCGGGGCCGCCCGTCCCGGGGCCGAGCGGCGCCGGCACCGCCCGGGCATTGCCCCGGCACGGCCCCCGCCTCGCCCCGGGGTGTCCCTCGCCCTGCCCCAGTGTTACACCGTGCAGGTCCCCTGCCTTTGCCCTTGCGTTTCCCCTGCGTGCATCCTCTTGCATCATCCCCCCGCCCCGCCCTGCTGCTCCGTTGCCCCTTGTGCCCCCCCATCCCCCGCTCAAAACTGGTCCCAGCGCCCCACTGCCTTCCTATCCCTGCGGCTGTCGCTGCCCTCTCATGTCCGAGTGCATCCCCAAGGGGCCGGGTGGCGCGGGGGGGGGGGGGGGCAGTGCAGCGTTACCCTCGGTCCAGGGCATTGCCAGGGGCCACGAGTGGATCCTGGTGTGGTGCTCACGTCCATCCCCATGCAAAGCTGGCCCTACTTGCGTGCAGGGCTGCGTGTGTGTTGCATGCAGCGTGTCCCGCGTGTCCGTGTCCGGCGGTGCTTGCCCCGTCCCCGTGCGTGCCCCCCTCTGCTTGGCTGTGCCATCCTGCCGAGGGTCCCTTTTCGCAGCCGTACCCAACAGCCCATCCTGAGACCTTGCTCCAGCCCCTCTTCTCTCCGCAGCCGGTGACCTGCCAGGATGGCGGTGCTGGGGGGTTACTGTGAGGGCAACAGCTCCATCGCCCAGGCCTGGGTGCAGCAGGGCTTCCAGCCCTGCTTCTTCTTCACGCTGGTGCCGGCCGTGCTGCTGAGCGTCTGCCTGCTGCTGGGCGCCCTGCAGTACGCCTGCTACGTCCGCTTCGGCCGCGCCATGGAGCCCAAGTACATCCCCCGCTCCCGCCTCTACCTCAGCCAGGTCCTGCTGTCCCTGCTGCTGGCCCTGCAGCCCTTCGGCGGGCTGCTGTGGCAAGTGGGGGGGGCCGGGACAGCTCTACGGGTACATGTTGCTGCACGCCTGCCTCTGGGCCCTCAGCTGGGGCTGCGCCGTCGCCCTCCTGCAGCTGGAGCATACGCGGGTGCTGGTGCACGACCGGACGCGGGGCCATGGCACCGTCCTCCTCCTCTTCTGGGCGCTGGCCTTCGCCGCCGAGAACCTGACCCTGGTGTGCTGGAGGAGCCCGCTGTGGTGGTGGGCGCTGAAGGACACCAACCAGAAGGTGGGCTGGGGGCTGTGGGCAGGGAAGGGGGGCTTTGCCAAGGGGGGAGGGGTGGGCTGTGGCATCACGGTGCTGGGGTGGGATGTGCACGCCGTGCCCTGCCATGCCCAGGGTGTGCACGCTCCCGGGTTGCACCCACGTATCTGCCGCATGTCTTGGCCCCGAGCCCAGCTGTCGCACACATCTCCGTGCCCCCATCCGGCTCAGCTCCCGCTTCTGCCTGGCCCAGCCCCAGGTGCAGAGGCAGGGGGTGTCTGCCTGCTCCCCACAGCCCTTTACCCCCTTGCTCCCCCCGCGGGGTAGGGACACCCCAAGCCAGAGGGCACAGAGCGAGATGTGGCAGGGAGGAAGGAAGGGGTCGGGGTGCTTCCTGAGGTGCTGTGCTCAGCCAGGGGCATCCCGCTGAGCTGCGTGGGGTGTCCCCTCTCCCCTATCTGCAGTGCACCCCATCCCTGTGCCCCGATCCTTGCCTCTCTCAGCTCATACCCATCGCATGCCTGGCCGGGCTGTGCCAAGGGCCAGCTGCGGCGCTGACCCCCTGCTCTCCGTCCAGGTGCAGTTTGGCTTCTGGCTGCTGCGTTACATCTGCACGTTCATGCTCTTCATCCTGGGCATGAAGGCCCCGGGGCTACCCCGCAAGCCCTACATGCTGCTGGTCAATGAGGAGGAGCGGGATGTGGAGAACAGCCAGGTGAGTCCCAGGGCTGGAGCAGTTTGGGGACATGGTGAGGGAGGAGCTGGGGACAAAATGGAAATACAGCTGCCCTGGGATCAGCATCTTCAGGAGACCAGGGAGGAGCAAGGGTTAGGGCTGCCCAAGCTCCCCGCCTGCTGTTAGCAGCCTGCGGCCCTGCTGGGAGGATGGAGTGGGGACCCTGAGAGGACGGGGCTGGGTTTCTTGGTGGGGTGTTCCCTGGGGCCATTGCCAGCTGGACTGGGGTGCCGGGGGAGTGACGCCTTGCTCTGCTGTCCCCTAGCCGCTCCTGCCTGACGCCAGCAGGACCACCTCCACCTGGAAGGATTTCCGGAGGAAGCTGCGGCTGCTGGTGCCATACTTGTGGCCGAAGGGCAACCACCTGCTGCAGGGGCTGGTGCTGTTCTGCATGGCGCTCATGGGGCTGGAGCGCGCCATCAACGTCTTCGTCCCCATCTACTACAAGAACATTGGTGAGGGGCCTGGAGCTCGGCGTGTGAGGCTGCCCACGGCCTCACCAAGTGCTGGGGGGTGTTGCGAGTGACCTGGGGGGCTGCAGGGACCTGGTAGGAGCAGGGTCCGGGGGGGTCAGGGAGCAGTGCTGGGTGCTGCAGCTGGTTCCCGGGGGGCACCCATCGATGCTCCCTGACCCTCCACCCTGACCCTTGCCACCCTCTCCCCAGTGAACGAGCTGACGGAGGGTGCTCCCTGGCACACCCTGGCCTGGACTGTCTGCATTTACGTGGGGCTGAAGTTCCTGCAGGGTGGAGGTGCTGGTAAGGACTGCTGGGAAGGACGGGGCACTGGGGAGAGACAGCATGGGGCACATCATGCCGGGGCTGGGGTGGCCGGGGATGCCCTTATGTCCCCATCACTGCTGCTCTCTCTTGGGAGCAGCAACCAGGGCTGGTCCGGTTTGGAGATAGCAGGGGGGTCCCATCCCAAATCCCTCTTTCCCAGCTGGGCTTTCTGAGCTAGCTCCATGCCCCCGTGGCGCCGGTCCCCGCTGACCATCCTGTGGTGCCCCGCAGGCTCCACCGGCTTCGTGAGCAACTTGCGCACCTTCCTGTGGGTGTGGGTGCAGCAGTTCACCAACCGGCAGGTGCAGGTGCAGCTCTTCGCCCACCTGCACGGGCTGTCCCTGCGCTGGCACCTGGGGCGTCGCACCGGTGAGGTTCTGCGCAGCGTGGACCGGGGCACCAGCAGCATCAACAGCCTGCTCAGGTCAGAGCGTGCCCACAGCGGCTGGTGGGTGGCCGGGCAGCCCCACTGGGCCAGGCTGATGCGCCATCCCCTTTCCCGCCCCACAGCTACATCGTCTTCAGCATCATCCCCACCATTGCAGACATCGTCATCAGCATCGTTTACTTCACCTCGGTCTTCAGCGCCTGGTTTGGCCTCATCATCTTCGTGTGTATGAGCCTCTACCTGAGTGAGTGGGGGGGTCGGGGTGCAGGGGTGTCGTGCCAGGCTGTGGGGCAGCGGGCGCCTGCCAACACAGCCCCCTCCTGCCCGCAGCTTTGACCATCTTCATCACTGAGTGGAGGACCAAGTACCGACGGGACATGAACACGCGGGACAATGAGGCCAAGTCCCGTGCTGTGGACTCGCTCCTCAATTTTGAGACGGTACCGTAGGCAGTGGGGGTTCGCTGAGCACTGCCTGGCACTGAGGGGGCCGATCTGGGTGCTGACCCCGGCTCTGCGTCCTGCAGGTGAAGTACTACAATGCAGAGAACTACGAGGTGAACCGCTTTAACGATGCCATTGTCAAGTACCAGGTATGCTCAGCACCAGTGGGTGAGTTGGGGAGAAAGGAGCCAAGCCTCACGGGCACCTGCAGGGAGGATGGAGCTCACTGTGGGTCTGGTTTGGAGGCGGCAGCATCCCGGAGGACCTTGCCTCTTCCAGGTCTCAGAGTGGAAGGTCAGTGCCTCGCTGGGCCTCCTCAACCAGACCCAGAACCTGGTCATCGGCCTGGGGCTGCTCGCAGGGTCCCTGCTCTGTGCCTACTTTGTCACTGAAAACAAGCTGCAGGTAAGGCTGGTGCCAGCCTGGGCAGCCCCCTGCCCAAGGTGGGGCCCCGGGGCTGGTGGTGATGGGCACCTCTCCCCTGTCCCTTCCAGGTGGGGGACTTTGTCCTCTTCGGTACCTACATCATCCAGCTCTACACGCCACTCAACTGGTTTGGGACTTACTACAGGTAACACTGGGAGCTGTGGGGGTGTCTGAGGTCCCCCTCCCGTGGGCACCAGGGTCGGGATGTGCTCCCACAAACTCTTCCCCCTGGTCTTTGCCCCTTTCCAGGATGATCCAGAACTCCTTCGTGGACATGGAGAACATGTTTGAGCTCTTCCATGAAGAGCAGGAGGTGGGTGCCACCTTCCCGGACCCCGCTCCCTGGCACGGACCCGTGGTCCTGCCCTGGGAGGGGCTGGCTCTGAGGCCACGTCTCGCCCTCCGGCAGGTGAAGGATGTGGTGAATGCCAGCGACCTGCGCTTGGAGGCCGGGCGGATCGAGTTTGAGAATGTGCACTTTAGCTACGTGGATGGGTATGGGGCGGCGGGCATGGGGTGGCAGGGTGGGACAAGTCAAGCTATGGGGCCTGGCACAGGGATGTAGGGCAGCAGAGGTGGCCCTCAGCCCCTCTCCATCTCCCTCTCCCAGGAAGGAAATCCTGCAGGACGTCTCCTTCTCTGTGATGCCCGGGCAGACCTTGGCCCTGGTGAGAGTGGGACCTTGGGTGTGGGATGGGGCGGAGAGGGGCTGGGAAGCACAGGGGTGAGAAGGACAGACCCCCAACGGGGCTGGCCCTTCCCTGCTCAGCCCCTGGCCTCCAGCAGCAGGGAGTCTCTGGTGCCTTCAAGTCCTTTTACCTTTGCGTGCAGGTGGGACCTTCGGGCTCGGGGAAGAGCACCGTCATCCGCCTGCTCTTCCGCTTCTACGACGTGCGGGGCGGCTGCATCCGCATCGACGGGCAGGACATCTCCCAGGTGAGGGTGAGAGGCCGCCAGGGACTGGGGTACACACATACCAGCTCCTCTGGGCTTCGCAGCACTGCTCAGTGCAGGCACTGGCATCTCCCCGGGGCAGGAGTGAGCACGCAGCCCCCACAGCCCCTTTGAAGGCTGATGTCTGTGCCAGTGTCACAGGAGTGGAGTGAATGGCGCGACTGTGGGACCCTTGGGCTGAAATGCTGGAGACTGGCCAGGTCTCCCCAGGAATGGCTGGGGCACTGGCAGGGTTCCCCCACCGCAGGGTGGAGGTGCAGCTGAGCCTGTGGTCCAGGGGGGACCCTGGAACACACACCCTGCCAGGAGCGGAGTGTGGGGCTCATGGCTGAGGGGTGGGATTGGGTCTTGGGAGGGTCTTTGCAGGGGGTGTGTGTCTGGCTGAGCTCTCCCCCCCCCCACCTCCCCAGGTGAAGCAGGTATCGCTGCGTGCTCACATCGGAGTGGTGCCCCAGGACACAGTGCTCTTCAACGACACCATCGCCAACAACATCCGCTACGGACGGATCCTGGCCACTGACCAGGAGGTGCAGGAGGCAGCCCAGGCTGCTGACATCCATGACCGCATCTGTTCCTTCCCCGACGGTGAGACCCCCATGGTCCCCTCCTTGCCACCCCCTGCTGTGCTGGGGTCCCCCATGACCTTGTAGCTGCCCCCACAGGTGTCCTTGGGTGACATCCCTCATGGGGACATCTGTGTGACCCTGTGCCTTGCTTTGTCTCTCCCTGCCATCTCGCCAGGGCTAAATCAGCCCCTGGGCAGGGATGGGCCGAGGCTGTGCTGGGCAGCTGCGTGGTCCCAGCAGGACCTCCCCATGCAGCAGAGCCCTGGTTCCCATCCCCATCTTGGAGGGCACCAGCGCAGCATGTTCCTGCCCTTGTGCCTGCAGGTTACAACACCCAGGTGGGGGAGCGGGGGCTGAAGTTGAGTGGAGGGGAGAAGCAGCGCGTCGCCATCGCACGCACCATCCTGAAGGGTCCCCGCATCATCCTGCTGGATGAGGTAACGGCAGCAGCCCCCAGCCTAGCCTTGCCCCGCTCTGCAGCACCCCCTGCCCCAGCATCTGCCCATGCTGCCTGCATCCCTTCCTCATGCCCTGCCTCTCCCGCAGGCGACATCTGCACTCGACACGGAGACGGAAAGGAACATCCAAGCTTCCCTGGCCAAGGTCTGCACCCACCGCACCACCATCGTCGTTGCACATAGGTAGGGACGAGGGGAAAGGGCTGATCCGGGAGGTACTGAGCTCTCTGAGCTGGCCAGCCCCCCCAGCGGGGCACACAGACCTGTCCTCCTGCTCAGGAGGTGACAGCCCCTGTGCTTGTGGCTCCTTGCACAGTGCAAACCCCACCGGACCCTCTCCCCTCTGAGCCAGAGTAACACCCTGCCTTTCTCTGCAGGCTCTCCACCGTGGTAGGTGCAGACCAGATCCTGGTGCTCAAGGACGGGCGCATCGTGGAGCGAGGGAGGTGAGCACAGGGGGACGGCTTGGTGCTATCTGCCCGTGGGGACCCCCTCCCTAGCTCCGGGGCCAGCTCGGGACTCTGCACCCTCACACTCTCCCTGCAGGCACGAGGAGCTGCTGCAGAAGGGTGGCGTGTATGCTGGCATGTGGCTGCAGCAGCAGGCTGGGGACGAGGGCGAGAGCAAGGAGCGCCGCACCGAGAAGCCCCCAGGCAGCAAGAAGGGGCCGTGAGCACGGCCGGCAGCACTACTGTGACACAGACACAGGCCCGGACCCCCAGGCTGCCAGAGAGCCCTTTGCCGGCTGCGGGCCGGGGCCTCACATGCCCTGGGAGCTGCAGGGGCTGGGTTGGACACTCCACTACATTTGTATCCGTTTGTTTTGCTGTCGTGTAGTTTCTTAAACCAGGTCCTTCCCAGCTCTGTGCCTGTGTGCTTTGGGCAGGGTTTGCGCCTGCAGGACCCCCCTCCGGGGGGCCGTGCTCTGGGCAGGGGCAGGCAGGGTTACTGCCGCTGCCTTTGGGTCAACTAACAGCTCTGCCGTGGGGCTGAGCTCCTTGGGCTCAGGCAGGCGAGGGCAGAGCGGGCTGTCAGCACCTGCCCCATCCCTGCACAAAGGGCTGAGCATGGCAGGGGGCTGCACTCCAAGGGCAAAAGGAAGCAGCAGCACAGCTGCTGCCTGCTTCACCCCCATGTGTCCCCCCCTTGAACCCCTGTCTGCAGAGATGGACCGCTCGGGGCTGGACACTGAGTGACTGCTCTCCCAGAGCACCTCTGCAGCTTGTGCTATGCTTTTATTTTCTCCCAAGCAGCACTTTGACAAGTCTCAGCATTCCCTCAGCCCAGCCTGAACCCACCTCGCCCCAGGGAGGCACTGCCAGCAGATAACCCACCCTTGGCTGTATGCTGCTTGCAACAGGACAGCCCAACCCTGTGCAGAACTAGGCACAGCCCTGCAGGCAGGAGTGGTCCCCCCCAGGGAAGCTTGAGAGAGTGGGTGGGAAAGCAGCATCACTCTGCACAGCTGCAGACCTCCCCTGCAAGAGGCCAGCAGGACAAGTACCCCCCCCCCCCCCCCCCCCCCCATGCAGGGATCAGCTCCTGCCTCTGAACACCAGAAAGGAAGGGCTGGCTCCAGGCTCAGGGCTGTTTGCAAGAAGGGGTTCTGCACTGCTGCTACCCAGAAGGGGATCCCCCCCCCCAGCACGGCAGGAAGGAGGGAGACATTCCTGCCCCAGCAGCATTAAAACAGGGCCCTGGGATAGTTAAGGGCAGCAGAGAGCAGCCAGCAGCAGGAAGGCGGCTGCAGGCCTGCCGTGCGAGCGACGCTGGCAGTCAAGTCGCTACTGAGGTTACTTTTCAGTTAATGGCCCTTGTTAAATTAAACCAGAAAGGAAACACAGCTCCATTCAGTCTCAGAGAGGTCCTGGGCCCCAGCCGAGTTGGGTAAGGCCCAACGTGCTCATGTGCATGCAAACAGCAGGGGAGGCACCGAAGGCATGGGGAGCGGGGAAGGGGCTGCCTTCACGCTGCCGGGAGGCCACACATTCAGCCGTGCCATGCCCATGCAAGAGATGGTCCCAGCCACAGTTGCTCTTTGCTGAGGGGCTGGCATGGCCCTCCCCAGAGCATGAAATCCAGCCCCCCACTACTGCAGCAGGCAGCCACATCCCAGCTGTACGTCCAAGCACACAGAGATGTCCCCACATGGCACTTCCCTCCCGGCCAGCTCTGCCCTCACCCCACAGTCCAGAAGCGCTGGGACATGGCCTGAGCAGCTGTGGCTAAGTGCATGCCATGGGCTGCTGCTTGCTTTGGTGAGTGTGCGATCAGCCTCGTCCCACACTGTCTTCACCTCTCCAGGAGCATCAGCAATCCGCTGCACTGATTTTATACAGGTACTAGGGCTGAGGTGTCAGTGTGAATTTGGTGGCTTGCTTACAGCCCCCAGGGAGATGAGTTGTCCCTGGCGAGGGGCTCTTGTCATCAGCGTCCAGGCCAGAACCCCATGGCATCCACGTGGGAGGCCAGAGCCGCTCCTCAGGTCACAAGCAGGACCCCACGTCTGCAGGCACATCCTGCCTCACCTGCCTACGACATGCTGCAGTTTGATGGCTTTGAACCGTGTGCCTGGAATGGGAAGAAGCACACAGTGAGCAAGGGAAGACGGGCTTCTTCCTCCGCCCTACAAGGGGGCACATCCAGTGCTCAAGTCCGCAGGGCTGTGTGTTCAGCAGTGACGCTGCCACTGCCCCAGGCCAGGCTGCCCTCCTGGTGAGAAAAGTGACCCTAGACAGAGCCCAGAGGAAGCAGAACCCAGGGAGGACCCCGCCTTGACACAGCCAGGCCAGGATCAAACTTGCGACGGCACAGAGCTTACAGCCAGCCTCACTCACCTGCCGCTGCGACTGCTGGTATTCAGCTTCGCTCGCTGACAGAGCCTGGGCAAGTGCCAGATCCTCCTCCTCCTGCGTGCTGCTGGGGACAGTGGTACATTGTGTGCCTTGGCCTCCCCCGGGCTGACCAGCCCAGCACTCAGAGGCCTTTGGGGTGGCAGGATCTCCTGTCACTGCAACCCTCCAGGACAGCTAAGGGCAGGGAGCAACTGAGGATCACCCTGAACAGGCCAGGCGCTGGGGAGAGATCAGAGGATCCACCTAGGGCTGGCAGCCAGCACCCTGGTCCAAGGAGAACCATGTTAACACCAGTTTGTATGACAGTGCTTTTAGCAGCACCATGTGATGTGTCTGAGGACGCGTGCTCCTGGGTGTCCTCTGTGAACACCCCTACTCCACCTCTGTCATGCTCTAGCCACACTCATTAGCTGACAAGTGGTCAGACAATGGTTTGTCCTACTCTGTGCTGTCACCGTACCCTCCCAGCACCCTGGAGGGCTTGCTCTCTGAACAGAGCTCCCTGACGGCTCTGGACTCTTCCTTTTTTCCCCTGTCAGCCACACAGAGGCATCATCTGGAGCCACGTGTGGAGAGGAATGTCATCCCAGAGCCACATGATGCTGCCCCAGGCACCTCTCACACGCAGGCGTGGGGCATGACACCACATTTCCCCGGGCCGTACCTGGGTGGCTGCGCTGAGCTGCGTGCTGACTCTGCCAGGGACATCTCCAGAGCTCGCTGCAGTGCCTCTTCCTCGCTCTGAAACAAAACATCTCGTCACCAGCTTGGCCGGGGGTGGCAGGAGGCAGCCCTGAGGGACACACGGCAGATACAGTCTTGCCTGGCCAAGGGTGGGTGCATCTCCCTTCTCCAAGGCCAGACTCAGCCAAGGTGAAGGCCTTGGGCTCAGGACAGACCTGCAGCTCTCTCTCCCCCTGCCCAAGGGACCGCAGTCCTGCCTACGAGTGCACGGGGCATGCTAAGAATACCAGTGTGAAGCAGGTTCCAGTCTCCTCCTCCACCCTTGGCTTGCAGAACAGAAAGACAACACCTGGGGAAAACAGCCAGCACACTTTGTCCCTTTGGGGAAAGCTGAGCACCAAGCACAGCTGAGAGCTGCCATTCGCAGGCACCAGAGCAAACTCTGATGCCCCACTGAGTGTCCGGGATCCCTGTTTGCAAGGGAAGGCCCAGGTGGGGAGCACCGCAGTCACCTACAGAGCATGGCTTAAAAAAGCAGTTGCTGCAGTAGCTCCCAAGGGCCCAGGAACCACCCAAACCCACCCCAAATGCCCAGGCCAGGCCACTCACCAGCCCATTCTGCAGCATGACAGCTGGAGGGGAGGTGCTGGGAGTCTGCAACGCAGCTGCTCTGCCTCCTCTGCAAACAGGAGAGAAGCTGGGTTATTGTCAAGGCAGGGAGCCCTGGTACAAGCACGCAGCCCTGCTGATGCATAAGAAGCAGGAAGCTCTCGCTCCTGCGTCCCACAGGGAGCCAAGCTGAGCCTGGTTGTGCCCACCTCAGAATTATGAGTCAGGCCATCACATTACCTGGCAGGGACTGGAGAAGAGGGGCTGTCTGCTGGCCGGGCAGCTCCACTGCTCGATGCGGTGACCGTTTTGGAGGAGGATGCCTGGGCTCTCGCAACTGCAGCATGCCTAGGACAGACAGGATGCCTGTGAGCGACTGTTTTACCATCACAAGCCATCCCTGGGCACTGAAGACCCAAGGAGACGAAGCTGGATAAGCAAGATGCCTCCCTGGCTCCCTGCTCCTCTTCCTCCCAAGAGTACCCATGTTGTGGCTCAGCTACACCCAAGCGCTTCAAGAGCCATTTCTCTCCTCAAAACACTGTACCAGGATAGGCAGAAAGCACTGGCTACAGAATAAGGGACTGGGCAGAGAAGCAAGAACAAAACAGCCCACAGGCAGTACCGGTGGCTTTTGCTGCAGGAAGGAGAGATTATGTATACAGCTGTGCTGACTCTACAAACCTTAACGCTGCTGGAGGACACACCGGCACACAGGGTAGCAAATGTGAGAACACAGCAGTCCCAGACAACGGGCTGGGAGTTGCTCGGCTTCTTCCCTGTCACCTATCTGACAAGCACAGCCCCATCCCTGCCAGCTGTCTGTCCCCAGGCCCTCACCCTGCTTTGGAGAGGGGACGCCCTGCCCCGCTGCAGTCATGATCCAGGGGGTGCCGGTGCTTGAGGCAGTAGTTCTTGTGGCACTGGTCGCAGATCACCTTCATCATCTCCTTCTGCTTGCAGCCAGGCTTCAAACACTTGTTGGTGAAGATCTGAAAGATGACATGGTGGTGGTGAAAAGCAACACGCCCTGCAGGGCCGGGGCTGTCCCTTTCCTCCATGCCAGGCCCTGGGCACTGACCAGCTTTCCCCACCAATGCCTCTTCCGTGGGGCTCTGGAGTTTGTTTCTGAATACTAGTTTTCTTTAGATAGTATATTAGTAATTCACTAGTTTTTCAGTCTCCACAGACAAGGGTCTCCATGATCACAGAATGCACAGCAGGAGAGAGATTGCTTCGCCCAAGGACTCCTACCTGCCCTGCTAGGGTAGTGGGGACAGCCCAGAGCCCTCCAACTGCTGCTCAACTGGATTCCTACAGGGCCAGCTCCCTGTAGCAATTTTCTCTCCTGGCAATATGGGGCAGCTAATTGCATTTTCCTAATGGCAGCATGCAGTTTCCCATCCTCACACCCCATGCGGCTGCCCAGCACCACTCCATTGCTACCTCAGCCCCAGACTCACACCACAAAGCCCTGCAGATGCACACACCTCCAGCTCACCAACCCTTCCTGCCCACAGCCTGCGCAAACAGAGACAGCCCTGGGCAGGGCCGAGTCGTGTGCTGTTTTCATCCCACGCCCAGCCTTCGGCAGGGACCCAGAGAAGCTCAGCAGCGCCAGGTTCCTACCTTGCGCTTGCGCTGTGCAGGGTCGGACTTGCAGTCACGGTCAATGTGCTCACCCACCACGACATCAGGCATCTCCCCCCGCCTCACGGGGACCGGGGTGTTGCAGAGGGGACACACGGGGACCTGCACATCCTGTAGAGACGAGAAAAGGGGGTTGGGAGCACATAGCTGGGCAACCTCAAGTGCTGTGGGGCCATCTCCCTTTCAGGATCTGCCTGCCACGGCTTCCACAGGGTCACCTGCGGTTTGAGATTCGGCTCACCACCCTCCAAACAGCTTGCTGTCTCTGACCCAGCAGGTGTGACAGGCATGGACACACACTCTGGGAAGGTGAGACAGTAGGGCTGGGAGATGCCCAAACCATTCCACCCCGCGGCAGAGGGTGGGCTGGAAGTTTGCGGCACTGAGATACAGATCCTGGCTTTCAGGGACACCTCCAGGCTCAGGGCACATCCCAAGGGGGATTGCCCAAGCGACCAAAGAAGTCACAAATTATTCTGATCCCCGGCTGGGAAAGCTCAGCAGCTCCGTGCGGGAGGCTGGCTTCGACCTCCTCTCTGCGCTTACCTTCTTATAGGCAGAGGTGCAGTCGTGCTGGGCGTAAGCGATGTGGTCGGTGCAGAAGATCTGCTCGCAGGCGTCGCACTTCAGGGGGAGGAAGTCTGGGAGCGGGGAGAGGCGGCGGGCAGAGCACCCCGAGGTCAGCGCTGCCCGCCTGCGGCCCGGGGTGCTCCCCGACTTCCCCAGGGCACAGCCCTGACCCTCGGCCAAGCCGGGGCCGCTCCTCTCTTCCCCCAGCTCCCGGCACGGAAACAAAAGGGCTGCAGGCCCAAAGCTACGTCTTCAGAAACCCCTGCGGCTCCTCCTCAGAACACGCCCCCGCCACCCCCCGCCCCGGGTTCGGGAGTAGCATCCCGAAATCATCATCCCCACCTCCCCGGGGGCTGCCGGCCTCAAGCCAGAGGCGAGCGATGCCCTCGCACCCACCGCGGGGTTCACCCACCCGGGATAACGGCTGCCGTGCTCCCCGGGAGAAGGCCCGGCCCCCGGAGAGGCCCCCTGGGCACACCGCCGTGTCCGCCCCCCCCCGCAGCCTGCGGCACCGAGGACCGGCAGCCGGCGTCCCCGCCCGGCCCCGGCCCCCGCCCCCGAGTCGTTCCCCGCGCTGCCGTCTCGCTGCTCCGCCGGGCAGAGGCGGCAGCCCCCGGCTACCGGCAGCCGCCTCCGCCCTGGCGGGGGGGAGGCGCGGGAAGGCGCGGAGACCAAGGGCAGACGGGGCGGCGCGACCGGCCCTTCACCCCCCGCCACACCAAGCGGGCGCCCGTCCCCCGCCCCGCCGCCTCCCCGCTCCGCGGAGGCCAGGCTAGCCGGTCCGCGCCGCCTAGGCCCGGGCCTGCGGCCTTGCGGCTGCCTCGCCCGGGCGGGAGCGGGGCCCGGCCGTCCCGGTACCCCCCGCCCCCCCCCCCCCCCCCGGTGCCCCCGTCGGCCCTCACCCAGGCGCTGGCAGGCGGGCCAGGAGCAGTGGGCGCCCAGGTCCGGGAACTCCATGGCGGCCTCCCACCGGCACCGGCGGCTCGCGCCGCGCCCGCTTCCGGCACGGCGTCAGGTGGGGCGGACCTCGCCCCGCCCCCGGGCGGGCCTCGCCCCGCCCCGCCCCGCGGCTCCCCCGAGCAGCTCCGTGGAGCCCGACCCCGGCGGCGGCGGAGGGGAAGGCCGGGGGCACGGGGGAGCCCAGGAGGGCCAGCGGCAGGCAGCCGGGGGCGAGCAGCGGAGCCATCCTGCCCCTGCCCTGCCAGCAAGAGGCGAGACTGCCCAGGCAGGACAGCTTAAACTCGGGGAGTTTCCCTCCACCCCCCGCCTCCCTCCCCAGCCCCAAAAGAGACACAGAACACGGATCCTCCGCTGTGTAACAGCGCTCCTGGCTCTCTTCAAGCCACTTGAAAATCTTCAGGTACCGTGCTACTGCTGCCCAGCTCGGCACGGAAGGGGTGCAGAGGGAAGGGGTGCTTGCAGGGTCAGTGGTGTGGACGGCGAGCGATGCCCCCGAGAGGCCACGGCAGGAAGAAACGGGAGTACTGAACAGGGCCAGGAGCGAATTTCATTGATTGCAAAAAAACTCCGCAGCCACCCAGTAGCAGAACTCAAATCAGACAGACAAAAAACAGGTATCGCCCGACACCCTGTTCCAGCAGTGACGTGAAAGATGGTGACGGGTTGCAGAAGGGGTCTCTTCGCTGCACACCACCTGTCTGCCTTTGTCCCCTTACTGCTACCCTCCCCTCCAAAGACCTCTTTCCCTCCGCTAGCCCCCCGAGAGCCACATTTGACTGTGCACCCCACCCCTCCCCCCAAACGAAACCAATGAAAGTTAAAATTATTTACACTTTGAGCCATTTAAAAACCCAATAAAATAAGATTGCATATGTCCTACTGGGGATGTGGGTATTAGCAGCAGCTACAGCTAGCTCGGTACTCTGCGTGCAAAACGAAAGACAAACAGAAGACAGACCAAAATACTGCACCATTACTAGGAAGCGTTTGCTGGGGTTGGTGTTTCGATTGTGGCGTAAGGCTTCTAGGAGCCGGCTCTTCCCCAGCCGCAGGGCAGGGGCATCTCCCGCTCAGCCAGCGAAGGCCGGGCTCTAGAAGGATGGAAAGGATTCGTTATTCCAGACACAGCACATTAACACTGACGCGTTTCCATCCCAGTCAACACAAACATCTAAAAACCCACTGCGTGTTCACCGTGCAAGTTCTTCCTTTTTTCCAGTGACGATGGAGGAAAAGGGGGCGCATGAAGAAGACCTAAGACATAGATGCTGCTGTCATCACTGCCTCCTCCTCATCTCCTTGCTTTGGCAGCTCAGCAAGCGTGGGAGAGGGGGGAGCCGGAGCGGCAGGAGACTCTTGTGCTTCCTGCTCCTCTCCGAGCCCCAGCTCTACATCCATTTGCTCCAGCTCCCCCTGATCCAGTAGCTCAAAGTCATCTGCTTCCTCCTCATCCTCTGGTGAAGCTGCTGTCTCTGTCTCCACCGCTTCGCTCTCCGACAGCTGTGCTTGGAAGCTCAGTTTCTCTTCGGGCTCGGTGGGGAGGAACTCGGAGAGGGAGGGCCCCTCGCTGGCCTCCGAGGACCGCAGCAGGGCAGAGAGGGTGTTCTGCACTGCCGTGGTAATGGCAGTGGTGACGATCTCCTCGCTCAGCGTGTCAATGCAGATGCCCAGGCCCGGGGCAGGGACAGTCTTTGGCTCTGCGTTGCCTCCTGCCACTTGCCCGCTCCCGTTGAAGTGCGTATTTACAAAATGGAGAGGAGACGCTAGGCGAAGGATGGAGAGGTCAGAGTCCACGGCCTCCTTCTCTGCCGAGTCCAGCTCACGGGCAGCGTGGGCAAGCTCAGGACCCAGAGGCACACCAAATGCGTCTTCATCGCTCTGTGGTCCCAGGTCTCTGGAATGATATTCTTCCACGGAGGGAAACTCTGCCAGGTCCTTGGAAAACGACTCCTCCGGCTCACTGTGCAGGCTCTGCTGATCCAGGTCTGAAAGGCACCAGCATTAAGGCGCAGGTCCCCTCACCTTGACCCAGGGCACTGATACCTCCCACCCACCTCCTGCCAGCTGACAAACCAGGGCTCACTTTTGGGCATCCTCCCAGCTCTGGGAGCACAGCAGGAAGGGGTCTGCAGTTATTCCCTTCTCCCAGTGGCACAACTCACGTGGAGTGTCCCTTTTCTCACCCTGTTCTATGTGCTCTGTGCTCAGAGAGGAATTTCTTCTCCAGCTCACAGTCTCTGCATCTAGAGCCCTCCACTAAAACCCACAGGGTCAGGGAAATTGTGCTTGCAGCATGCCACCTGCCTGTTCCTCCCGACACTCAGGTGACCACATCCGAGTGGTTACCTTCACGTTCCTCACCACTAACCAGTCTTTCTCTGAGCTTATAAGTCTGGCAGGGTGGAGCGTCTGACCTGTTTCACCCAGCATCATAGATGGGCGTGTGACTATACCATGCAATTATTTCTGCAGGACTTTGTGGATGGCCTCACTCCCTTGCTGGAGTCACAAGAGAGCGTTGCCTTGTGGGGCAGTAATCAGAGGCTGATGTTCACTCAGGACCAGCTCATGGTCAGCACAGGGCATCCTGTGCTGCTATTACTGCTTCTTCCTTTCAATGCTCTTTCCCTGCAAATAGCTGGGTTCTCTCCCTGTCCTCCCATTTGGAGGGCCAGTTGTTCTGGGACAAAACACCCAGTGTAAGGAAGGCAGCAAGGTGTCCCATCTCGTACCTTCAGAAACGTCCGTCAGCTGTGGGGTTGTAGCCCTTGAGACAGAAAAGCCCCCACTCTCCAGGATGGAAGCCTCTTCATCAGAGAGCTCAGAATCTGTGATTGACAGTGCCAGGGCAGTCTTCTTCACATCCACCTGCATGGGATGAAGGCAGAGGGACAAATTCCTGGGTGTCTGACTACCAGTGCTGCCTACGGGCACCTCTGCACAAACCAGAACTTCCAGGCAGAAGTGCTTGCTGGAGGCACAGTACGCTGCACAGGGACAGTATGAAAGCAGGAGGGGGCTGGGCAAAGTGCTCATTGCACTGCCAGGGAAGGACAGCCTCAGCTCACTGGCTTTCCTGCAATAATTCACTGCCTGAAGCTTTGCCAGCTCTCAGTGAAGAACCTGAAAGAGCCAGCACAAGATGGGAATCAGCCTGTAGGAGTCTCAGAAGGCTTTGATCCTTCTTCCTCTCCTGGGATCACCAAGGAGCAGAACACCCCTTCCCTTTTGCATTCATGCTGAGCCCAGTGAAGCCTGCTACAAGTAGCAGCGGTTCAAGTATCTGCATTCCTTTGGAAGCTGAAGCTTCCCACCTCACAGCCCAGCCACATGCCCGGAGTTCCTGTAAACAAAGACATTTGGTGTGTTTCTGTGGTGCACACGTAGAAAAGTCACACCCAGTCTGACTGAAAGCACGAACTGTGTAAGAGACACTAGTGCTGCTCATCAACCTTTTCCAGTGGTGACGAGCCTCTGCACATTACACCAGGAGAGTTGGTTTCTTTAGGAGACACTCACATTCTCTGAGCATGAAGCATAACCATCAAAGCAATTCCGCAGGTCAGCAGGAGGCTGGAGCACAGCTTGCCCTGTCCTGCTACTGCATCACCCAGCCCTGTGGCACTGAATTCTCAATACCCAGATTGGAGACAATGGCCTTCATCAAACAAATACTCTTCTCCCCTTGGGATTCTGCAAATAAGTGACTTGTTGCTCTGCTGTTTGTTATCAATGCAGCTGTACTCAGACCACCCACTGCCTCTCAAGCTGTTACAGACCAGACAGGAGGGACTGGTTCCTGCTCAGCTCTTTGTGCTCTTACCACTGGGGAGAAGCCTGACAGCTCTGCCTCACTCTCACTTTCCGTCTCTGCTGTTGGCTCATCACCTGCTGCAGGCTCACTCTTCCCTTGTCGCTCTATGAGAAAGAGAAGAAAGGCTTTACATGAGACTGAAGGAATTTTATGCCTTTATACATCACTTTCCCACTACTTCTACTACCCTGTGAAACTGCACAGGTTTCCCAGGAGCCCAGGGTTCCCAGAGACAACTGTAAGCTCTTGCTTTCATTTGCTGTTCCCAGGATCACTGGCCCAGTTGCTCTCCCCAGAACCCGCAAGTTTCAGCCTGTTTTCCCCTGCTCCGCTGCAGCTTTTCACCACACAGTGTTGGCAGACGTGGTCTCCTATTGTCCCTTTGCTAGGGCTCCACCCTGGGAGTATGGCACCAGAAAAAGTTAGAGAGAAGGTGGGTCCTTACTCTTCTTCTCATGCTTGTGGTGCAGCGTCTCTGCCTTCATACTGTAGTCCAGTTTCATCAGGACAGGCTCCAAACGTGTGTACATCCTCTGGATCAGCTCGTGGTAGACCACCAGGGGCCAGAGCAGAATGCTGAGCACTGCGGACACAGGATACAGGGAGTGTGAGAGACAGACCAAGCACAACCCAGCTCTTCACAGGGCACCAGCAAGAAAAACTGCATCAAGGGAAGTGCAGTTGAATGGCACTTGCTTTCCCATCTGACGCTGCCTAAAATCCTCATCCATGGCTATTCTTACTCATTCCAAAGCTGCTTGATTAACCAGGTTTTCCTAACAGATCTCTGTTAGGATACAGATTTATGTTAAGATGAAGCGTAAGCCCTCCTCTTCAGCCACTGCATCCCAGCCCCAACATGCAATAGAGGCCCTGAAATGAGGTTATTAAAACTAAAAATCACCAGAACTTTTACAAGGGTAGCAGCATAGAGCTCATACGTAGATGCGCTAGCAGCAGACCACCTGAACAGTCTTCAGAGTTAGCAAGGACTCACGAAGCAGTGAAAAAGGTCTTATTTACCAAACATGCAGCTTCTTTAAGAACTCTCTCGGTATGGATTTGCCCACTCTAGGAACTGAGAGACTGCAGCTTTCTGCTTCCCTGCAGCCTCACCAGCACAGTCCCAGGCATGGGTAGAAGAGGAAAGCAATGTTTTAGCGACGGCTCCCTCTCCTGACTTTGCCACTGTACTGCATGCACACACTTAAAGCAAGAGACTTCGCAGAGCACATTGCCTGTATTGATTAATCATCTAGCACAGATCCCCTCAAGAAAACCACAAATATGCTTCTACCAGCGTATCAACAGCACAGTTAGGTCATGTTTCAGCTTAAGTCAGACAAGAGAGTTGCTTATACTCACAAATGATGTAGGAGATCATTATGCCTGGAACATAGTGTCCAACTACAGCCAGAATCAGGCAGCCTGAACACACACTCATGCAGAACTGAAGGAAGAGAGAGGAACAAACAGAAGTGACAAGAGGCAGAGATACATCTATGCAACCAATGCAGGAAACCCAGTTAGAGCAAAATGAGGGATGCTCCTAACAAAGTCAGTACACCAGCTTTGCACTGAGTACATTCAGATGCTGACAATCACAACTCAGCTTGGTTGGGTTAAGCTGTAAGCATTAGAGGGTTCAAGCGCAGGAAGACCAAGGTAACCCAACACCCCAATAAAAAGAACCAAAACTTGATTGGACAGCTCTTTATGAAGTAAATTACGTTCCTTGAGGCTAGGATGGGATATTGCAAACTGCCATTTTAGAGTACATCTCTCCTGCAGAGCTCAGCACTTTTAAGAGAAGTCCATACTGTCCTGACAGAGACAGGAAGGTGTTACAAGGTCACCAGATGCTGTGCCACTGCTATGCCATAAACCAGCTGGCAGAAGCATTAGCAGAACCCACGCTCCCACCAGACCAGGACCTTCCTCCTCTGGAAAAGGTGGAAGTATAATGGTGCAGCCCTGATGGCTTGTCCTGCATTCTCCTGGGGAGGGGGAGAAGTGAGAACAGACACCCTGCAAGCCAGGGCGTGGGTTCAGATATTGACTAAATCCAGCAATGAAGAGTTTCATTCATATTGGAAAGGGTCTACAAAAGCTAGGGCCCTCTAAGGGCTTTACTGCCAATGAGTTCACGCTTTATGGGCACCTTGGTCCTGGGTCCTGGTCTCCTACTTGCTGTAGTTGGGACAGTGTTTTAACAGAAGAGGAGTAATCAGCAGTGATAGAAACCCACTCCTTTTAGCACACTGGACCCCAGCAAGCCTGATACAATCCCAGTGGCTGGTCTGTCCTATTTTTTGTGATGGTAAGGCAACTCCTGTCTAGAAACCCTTTCCAAACAACACACGTCACAGCCATCAGAACATGGTTAACGACAAGTTTCCATGCACTCAGAAACACCTCTGCATTTGGACTTGGCTAGCTACAATCTTGGTTAGCAAAATAGGCAGGACCAGCTTAAGAATGGAGCCTGTGAAAGGGGCAGAGACTGTAGGCCCCTCTTTTTTCTCCCCACTCCCAATCTAAGAGCTTCCTTTGCATGCTAAGAAATAAAACTAAGTATAGCTAGCCAATCACAGATGGGGTTAAGTTCAGCTCCAGTTCACAAACACTGGAAGCCAATTACTCATTATTTATGCTTCCTATGGCTTAGAGTCTGAAAGGAATGAACAGCAAATGTTAAACAGGGACAGCAATTGTAAAAATATTGATTTTGCATTCTTCCATCTCCTAGGCCACTAGTAATGGAAAGAAAAGCCCCTGCACAGAAGGGTAGATATCTCCAGCTTACCTTGGCAGGATTTTGCCTCTTGTACTGTAGCAGTTCCTGCAGGTACAGCCTGAAGGTGACCCAGCTCTCTGCCAGACAGTGGCACAGCTCAGGGACACTGAGCAGGTGAGGTTGTGCCCCTGAAGTCACCCCCTCACTAGAGACAGACAAGAGCAAGACAAGAGCAAGAAGACAATCTTTGAACACGGTCTGTTTTGTTGCGGGGTGGGGAGGGGGGAGGGCGTGGCGCAGAACATCTGCACAGGGAAGCAGAGATCCCTACCAAAGGCTTGACAATACTGACTGCATCTTCAACTGAACTATGGAAGACACTTGATTTGGAGATACTTTTTTCCTTTAATCAGGAAGACAGCCAAGAGACACATGAGCCAAGCAGCAGCAGCAGACACTATGCCACAGCATCCCCATGCCACAAGCCCACGATGCAAAGGGGTTTACTCAAAGCCACGCAGACAGAAACCCTGGAGGTCAAACTAGTTACGTGGCCTCCTCTGGCACCACATCTGAGGTAGCCAGAGTGTGGTTCTCAGACCTATAACCATGGCCAAGCACGGGATGCAAGCTACGCCACCGCAGACAGCACGTATGGCCTGCAAAAGTCAGTCTTGGGGATTTCCTTCTCTCTGGAGGATTCTTAAAATAGTCCAGGACAGATCCAGGGAAGAAACCTGAGAGCTCCTAACATCAGAAGCACTTGAGCTTTATTGCTACTGAAAGAACACTAGCTTTCCCCAGAGTCTCAAACTGTGGCTCCTGAGCTGATAAGCAGCTCCCAGTGCAGGAGAAACCGCTACCAGTGTTTCACAGCAGGAGCCAGGCAGTCTATCGACAACAGCAAAAAGAGCAGGTGAGATCACCACACTAAATTAAGGCTTCCCCACTCTCCCCTCTCACCAAAAAACACATCAGTGAGCTTACCTCTCCCCTCCCGGCTCCTCCGATGGCTGTGCTGTAGAGAGAACACAGCAGATTAGTCAGCCAAGTGAAAAATACAACCCGACATTTTTACCACTTGAACAGAGCAGAGCTGGAGATGTATCATCCTGAGCTAGGGATGCACTCTGGGGACCTTCTTCATGCTCTCACACAAGCAGGAATCACTGGCTTGGAGTCTGAGCTGCGCAGGCTTCAGTGAGACTTGGAGCAGCCAGAGCACTGGTCTCAGGGTGCCCCAGCATACCTTGCAACCTGTGCTGACAAACATGTGGCATGACATTCATATCCGAGGTGCACCCTGCTGCTAGCATGTGGGCTGTCTGCTGCAGGGATCGCACAGCTTGCCCCAGTGTCCCATGCATCTGGGCAGTGCCATCCCTGGGGCAGCTGCCTAGCCCTTGTCATTCTCAGAGGGCTGCCAGCATGGTTCCTGAGCTGGGCAAAGCTTCAGCTCTCGCCTTGGAGCTCAACATGACACTAGCAGGTCTGAGCTGCATTTCCCACTGACCAGCCCAGACCACAGTCCTTGGCAGGATGCTGTGTACAAACGCCAGAGATCTCCCTGCTGTCTCTGTCCTTTCCCACGGAATTAAGTAACAAATAGCAGTCTTATGTATAATTATCTAATTTTAGGGCTCTTTTATGTCCCCTGACAGCCCTTTGTGCCAGGCACAGATATAACTACACTCCTAAGGTCTGGCAGTCTGGATAAGAGCAAGGGAAAGCTGCTCCCATTCTTCTCTGCATCCAACCCAGTGATGATCAAACAGGGACTTACTCCATGCAGTACTGAAGGAAGGAGTGGTGTTTCAATGGCAGAGGTCACAGATGATTATGCTCTGCCTTTAGATATCTAGAGGAAAAAAACCCCAAATATTTCTATGACAGCTGGAAGACATGAGCCTGGCTGCCCACAGATTTGGGTGTCCTGGCTAGCTGACTAGTGTCTGAGGATGTACAGGGCTCAACCAAAGCTCGTGCAGCAACATAGTCTTTATAAGTCTCCTTTGTTTAACAAGCCCTGATCATGCTGTAAAGGCCCCTCGAGGTCTACCCTCCTCTACCTGTCAGCCTAATGTCCTAAAGCTGGTAGGGACACATACATCTTTGATGCTGTCTGGCCAACAGCAAACTTGGTTCAGGCCATCCAAGAGGTTCTAAAAATCAGTGGGACCCTATCCCCCACTGCACGTCACCATGTAAACAGGAGTAAGATAAAGGTAGGGAGTTCATGTTCAAAGTCCAGGCTACTTGTTGGAAACAGGCTTAAAAACGCAACATGAGCAAAAAGGGGTCTGAACCCTCCCTGGAGTCACCAGCCAGATGCAAAGCCCAAGAATGGCAATGACTCCCCCAAGGAAATACACATAAGAGGTGAACATCCATCACTGCCAACACCCAGGCAAACTTCAGACTCCAGTTCAAGCCATGGAAGAGAGCAACTGCTTGTAGCAGCCTTGCCACCATTCTTCCAAGACACAGGTTGTTGGGCCAAGTATGTCAGACTCCTCCTACCGCTGCAGGCACTGCACCAGCCGGCTCACACAGTGCAGTGGAGCGGGAGGCCATCCGCCCAGGGGAGGAGGCGATTCTTTGAGAGCGTGACCCAGATTTCCAGTAATCGGGCCTGACAAGAAGAGTCAACTGCTCTCAGACTGGGCTGCCCATCCGCTCCTCTGCCCATGGCTGTTCGGCATGGCAGCTGGGGCAGCTGGCAAGCACTGCTCACAAAGGGAGCTTGGGCTGCGAAGTGAGTATTATGGACGCAGCTCCACCCCCCCCAGGTTCTCTCACGCAACTGCTGTTGCTGTATTTTGTTATTGTGGTCAGGAATCTAAAGCTGCTTAATCGCAGCACACAGAAATCCAGATGTATCTCAAAGCCTCATCTATTACCTGCACTAAATCACCAAATAAATTACATTTGGCACTGGTCCATCTGTGATGGCTGGCTATAGTGGTTGTAGCAGGTACCAAACAAGGTGCTGGGATGCTCGCCATACTCTGCTGGACAGATATGCCACCAACACAGCAAGCAGGAAGGCACAGGAACCCCACTCCTCTCCAACTGGCTGCAGTAATCCAAGCCATCCAAAGCATGCCAGCAGAGGGAGTGAAACAGTTCTCCTCAGTTGCTTCTGAAGGTTTCAGAGACACTTTGGGGATCTGCAGAACATTTCAGCGGGCTGCAGAGTGTTCACGTGATTTCAACTATCTGGCAAAACACAAGCTGTCTTTAAAATCAAGAGTATCTTGCTTCCTGTAGTAGAATAGTCTGCCTGCTGTCCATCCCAAAGCACCGGAGTCTTACACCAGTTGGAGGAGCAGCCCAACCACAAAAAACCTAGAGCATTTCTGACAGGACACATTCACTTAGGTAAGGCTTAACTCCAGCCTGTGCTGCAATACTGTCTAGCACTGGTACAACTAAGCCAGCAAGCAGAACATCCACAGCTGGCTTCAGATCATCAATAACCAGCTGAAATCTTGCTGTCGGCATTTCACACCGCATTGTGGATTAATACAAACCACTTGACATACACCAGACTCTTCTGGGAGACCAGTCAGCTGTGCAAGAGTTTAGGTTACATGTTGGTACTGACAAATTATCGCTGATGGATTCCTTGGCTCTTAAAGGTTTTCAACGCTTCCTCAAGAGGCATTCTTCATCTGTGTGTAAACTTTAGCTAGAAAGCAGGGGCCCTTTTTAAGGAGTACCAACATTCAATTGCAATGCAGGCTTTGCTAAAGCTCTTCCATGCTACCCTCTCCTGTGCTGACCAAAACACAGTTGCCAAACAATGGTACAGAAAACAACCCTACTTGATACCCATTTCAGGAGAAAGTGGAGGTGCTTCCTAAGTCCTTAAACAATATTTAAGTGGAACCCCATGTAGAGGCGGTTACATATGGAGAAAATACCCATGTGTGGGAGCTAAAGTATGCAGTCCCTTCTGACAGGACCTAAAAAGGCTGTGCATCTCGCTGCTGTTAGCGTGTCCCTGATCACAGTGTGTGAGTAACTGCAAAATACATGCTGAGGTTTTAGCATTCCTTCAGAAGTCATGTTATAAGCAGTCACCCGAGACATACAGAACTGCCACAAGCTGAGGTTTGTGTATATATGTGCTGACTCTTGAAGGTGTGGTACTGACCTACTTCCAAAAGCTCCTGGAAAGGCTTACAGGAAGCACTGAGGAGGAAAGCCACAAAGCTACAGCTCTGCTTCAGCGGGAAGCAAGAGCCACACAAGAACCCCTAAGTATTCAGCAGTGCCAATTCAACAGGAGGCCCCTCAGGAATGCAGAGCACCGCTCCTTCCTTACGGAGGCTGAGGAAACACGGTCCAGTGGACCATGTCAATATCAGGGCTGTGACCTAACCAGGCACATCAGAAAGGTGTCCCTGTTCTTTGCTGTCAGCAGCAGAAAAGCAGCAAGGAGGGAAATATAAGGAAGAACACAAATGAGGAGTGGCTCAGTAGGATGTGCACTGACTTCTTCCAGAGCTGGTGACACAGGATGAGCCTAACCCCTGATGTGTTGTTTTGTTTGTTTTTCTTTTTTATTCCTCACTGCTCTGCATCATATAAATAAATTTCAGTATGGATTTCCTATTTCTTCTGTGATAACACAACTTTTACAGGCCTGGTACTTGCTGGAGCGATTCTACCCCCACCTGCCTCAATGACACCATTCTGTATTGGACACTAGGCTTTTGCATTTCTGGACATGTTTCAAGTAAGATGTTTTGGGTTGGCTTTAAACTATTCCCTTAAAAAACCAATGCGAATAAGCAGGAAATTAAATTGGCGAGTCCAGTTTAGCTGCCTAGTTACTTGAACCACACAAAGCAAACAGTTTCAAGACTACAGCTGAAACATATCTAATCTTATCAGGACTTCTGTGAAAGCACCCTTTAAGTCAGTACCCTTTCAGGTCAAATAAAGGGCACCTTACAAACACACATATAGAGGGGCTTTCATTCAGAAACCCTCCCTAGAGTAGGGGGGCAGGGATGGAGGGCCCCAAGCTGCCTTTGAACAGCAGCAGTAGATGCAGTAGGCAGGTCTGGGTCCAGTCATTTAATAAACTCCAATGAAGGAGGCACTCAAAGCAGACAGCAGCCAATCTATGCTTATCATTGTTATGAGGCTATTCCTCTTGTTGCTTTTGTGTCTAATGTTGGCAAAGACCCTTCAATAAATGGGAAAGATAAGCTAAGTGATCAGACTCACCCATTAGCTGGAGACCAGATGCTGTTCAGTACAGGTACAATACACTAACTGTCCCTGCTGTCAGACCTCATCATCCATTCTACTACCTGCCTCAAGGGGAAGTCGCTCTAGTCTGCTCTGCCTCTTTCAGGCCATAAGCCCACGCTGCACTTAACTAAAACCAATACACTTCAACACCCGCCCCGTTTCCTTCCCCCAGGTCAGCTGGCCATATATGCTCAGACCTGGAACGATCTTTTTGCCACGACATTTGCAGGAGAGAAAGGACACGGCAGAAAAACTGCATCATCCCGGTCGCCAGCTTCCTTGACAAGTTAGCTGGGCCCCCTTAGTCACTCTCAAAATGAGCCACTCCCAGAACTTCTCAGCACTGGGAGCAATTCCCCCCATGCCCACAGTATTAGGATACATCCTAATACTCTGACACAAATAGGCAAGAGGCAGCACCAGTACCAAAGCCTGCAGTTACAGTAGGAACAGAGCTTACCTATGAGACCTATGAGAGAGCCAGGAAAGGACCAGCTGTGGCCATAGCCCAGCAGCTGGTAACACCAGAACTGTGTCACTAGCTACACTGCTACTCATCACATACCTGAGAAATCAAACAGGAACCTGGGCTTCCACCTCTCCAGCAAGAGGATGCCAAGAAGGGACATGCTGAGGAGAAAGAGGGGTCTCAGGGAGGTGGAGGAAAACAACCTAGAAATCAAATGGGAAATTGTTAGGCAGGAAAAAGGCAGCAAGTTACTGCTCTTCATGAGCAAACAGATATGGCTCAGTGTACGGAAGAGCAGAAATATCCGACTGCTACCGGCCACTGCAGCAAGCATTGTACTCCGCAGGCACCCACCCCCGCCACAGCACGTTCTCAAATGGTGCCTTTGCCCACCACCAGACAGCTGACTACCTGCCATCTCCCAGTGCTCTCCTCCCCTGCTTCTGAGCTCCTCCTTCGGTTGTAAAACAAGGCTAATCCTCCCTTGTACAAGTCCCTCCGAATCCTCAACGTGGAGGGTCTAGATAACATAAATACAGATTGCTGTAGCAGAAGACTGGTTGAGAATCAGCCTGTTTGCTGAAAACTTACGTCCTATTTGACATCACAAGGTCCAGCATTACCTGGAAGTAGCACCAAAACACATCCTGCACCTGCTGCTAGATGTCCATTCTTTTATCACAAACCTCTCCCCGTTTCATCAGAGCCTAACACTTAAACGGTTTAGTTGCTCACTTGACTCTATCGTAAAACCTTTCATGTCCCTCATCAACACATGGCTTGAGCCAAATGCCAGCTCACACAATACTACTCACACATAGTCGCACAATCCCACCAACAAAGAGTTTATCTCCCCACTCCATATAGATTCAACAGCAAAGGTTCCAGCCAGCAGTGGCTGTCTGCATTCCTCCTTTCCTCCAAGCAAGTGCATCAGCACTTCCCTCCAGCTCACAGGGGCTGTTTTTAAGTCACTCCAGAAACAAATGCCGGGGAAATGCATTCACCCTCACCCCTTTAATGAACAGTCCTTTCCAGAAAGGAAGAGCCGCTCCACTATTTTACCTTGCTCCTCTTCAGCAAGTATTTGCCAATAACTAATCTCAAATGCATCAAACAATGATCGGAGTCAGAGAGCATCTTGCCGTGCAGCGCAGGGAAGGGCTGTGCTTCTCACCAAGCCACAGTCAGAGGTACAGGACTTGGAAGTGAGATCTGCCTCACTGGGCAGCACAGAACAAAAGCCGCACACTTTCCATGGGCTTGCAGGACCTATAATGACCTAAACAACAACGTTTTTATCCCTTCCCATTGGACAACGATTCTGTAGCTTAACCCATCAGCTCTGGAAGAATTTCCTCCTATTCTGCCTCATTTATGGATTGCAGTTGAAGGATGCTGGCTGAATCCTCCATGGGACCGTAAATAATTCCTTCCGCTCCATGATATTTAAATCTCTCTCTGCTGTCCCATATTCTGGGCACCTTTTGTTCTTCTTGACCTTTTTACACACAGTCCCTTAGCTATCACTGTCTACCAGCCCTGCCATCTCATGGCACGCCTCTCCCCCTCCCAGAACTTCAAAGATCTGCTTTCAGGCCTTTCCAGCTGGCAGAGGAGTCCAAAACCATTTAAGCACCTGGCTATCACGTACGCCTCTGATACTCGTATGGATGAGGGAGCAGAACGTAAGCGGCCTCTTCATAGTGACTTCAAAGGCTGTTTAGTCACATACTTTTCCCTTCTCTGACTTCAGAGTCTGTCCCTTCCTATTTAATCTGCGACCAATGTTTAACTCTTTCCCTGGCCAGTTTTGACCTTTTCTGCTGGGAAACCCACTGGCTGAGAGCGTTTTTGCCAGTAAAACTGACTCACTGTTTATACAAACAAACAGGATGTTTTTCATTCCCATCCACAGCTGGGCTCTGCCACTCACATTCCCAGCTCCTCGTGCTGCTGCCCTGCCCGAGAGGCAGAGGAGAAGGGAAGGCAGGGCAGGGGGGATATGCTCGCACCCAAACAGAGCGGCCTCGGCCTTCGTGAAAAATCAGCACCCTTCAGAAAAAGATCAATGAGCAGAAGGGCTTAAATAAAACACCGCACGGCAGCCTGCCACTGCAGGAGGCCATGGGGCTCACTGACCGCGATTACCAGGTGAAGCGAACCGATGAAGCACAGATGCAAAAATTAACCAGAAACGTGCCTGGGCGAGCCTCCAGTTGGGCCCAGCTGCATTTTATTATTGCAGGGCAAACCCTGCCCGAGCTCTTGGCACTTTCTCCCCTCAGGGAGGGGCCTGTTTACGCTTGTCGGCGGAAAACAACACGGTTGCTCCTGGCTGAGCACATCCCACGGCGTTACGGAGGGCAGCTGCCCTCAGCTTTGCCGCACGAATACAGACCGCGGGCACCCCACGGGGGATCACCACCGACTCCGAAGGCTCACAAGCGGCCCAGCCGCCACGGCCGAGGACCGGACGAGCAGCACCCCGACAAGCCGCCCAGCCTCCGCGGCCTCGGCGCGGCAGGCCCCGCTGCCGCCCCGGCCCCGGCCGCCCCCCCCGCCGCCGCCGCCGCCGCGGCCTACCCCCGCCCCAGCTCACCAGAGGGCCCCGCCGAGCGCGGCGGCGGTGACCAGGCTGTGCAGCGGCCTCTCCCACACCAGCAGCCGCTGCGCCGCCGCCAGCGCCGCCTCCCAGCCCCGCAGCCGCTGCCGCAGCGCCGCCGCCAGCCGCGCCGCCGCCGCCGCTGCCGCCTCCTCCTCCTCCTCCTCGGCCGCCGCCGCCGCCGCTGCCTCCTCGGCCCGGCCGCTCGCCATGGCTGCGGGGGGGGGAGGGAGGGGGGGACACCGCTGTCACCGCCGGCGGGGGGAGGGGGAGGGAGCGGCGAGGACTGCACCGGCCCGGGCGGGCGGCACCGCCTGAGGGGGACCGGCGGCCGCTGGCGCCGCGCGCATGCGCAGCCCGCCCGGCGGCGGGGGAGGGACCGGGCGCGCGTGCGCTCCGGGGCGGGCGGGGAGGCGGGGCGCTCTGCGCAGGCGCGGCTTCAGCCACGCTCCCTGCACCGGAAGAGGAAGGCGGGAGGCGGGACTCGGCCTAGCAGCGGTTCCGCCACCCCGCTCCGGTCACCGGACCCGGCCTCGGCTTCGGAGCAGCCCGGCACCCCGGAGGGGACCCGGCAGCCCCTGCCCCGGGGGCGGGCGGGATGGAGCTGGACGGGCTGCTGCTGGACGAGGAGGGTACCTTCTCCCTCAGCGGATTCCAGGAGTTCACGGTGAGTCGTCCGTCGTCCACCCCCGCCCCCGGCGCACCCCTGGTGGTGCCCGGTGTCGCCGGCGCAGCCTGTCCCCAGCCCCGCACCTCCGCGGGCCCCTGGGGTGTTGCCCCCTTAAGCTCAGGCCCTGAAGAGCCCCGTGTGACGGCACACCCCGGCCCCTGGCCGAGTTCCTGGGGGCCCCGCCGGGCCCGTTGTACCCCGAAGCTGGGTTGGGGTGGAGAGCCCGGTACGGGGAGTGCTCGGGGCGTTTCTCACGTTCCCCCCATGTCTGCCTGCAGTTCCTGCCCAGGCACCAGCAGCTGAGCGAGAGAGTGCGGAAGCGGCTCTATTATGGCTGGGACAAAGATTGCAGCCTGGATAATCTCTCCAGCCCCATGGCAGGTGGGTTGCCGAGTGTCCCCAGACGAGAATGCTGAGTCAAGGGCGTTGGAAGTAGCCCAGGGGCTGAGACCAACAAGTCACCCCGCTCCCTTCCCAGTGCCAAATCCCACCCCTGCCCAGCCTTCCTCACTCTGCGCAGCACAGCGGGCAGGGTGCCAGAGCCTCATGGCTCCTGCTCTCTGTTTTATTGCCCTCTCTGGCCCACTGCTGCATTTTTGGCACCTCGCTAGTGTGCAGAGTCCTTTAGGTTGCTTGCAAATTCCTTGGCAGTGAAGGCTGTGTCCCTGTCCCTGATGGGAGGTGTCTTGGAGAACTTCTTGTGCTGTGCAAAGTACTGGGAAGTTTGTTTAACTTCCATTTGTGAGCACCAAGGGGACAAGTTTCTGCTGTGTGTTTGTCTGGATCACATCCTTTTTTTTTTTCCTGTTGATTCACCAGTGTTTGGGGGAGCAGAATGACGCAGCTGGGTTGAGGCTGAGGAGCTGGTGCAGGTGATGGTAGAGAGGAGTGGTCAAGGGCTGCCAGAGGGCTTTCACAGTTCGTTCGTGTTAGTGTTTCCATTAGCTGCGTGCTCACACAGCTTGCAGGGGGCGTTGAGTGGGTGTGGAAGCATGCTTGCATTCAAAACTCTTGTGATAAATTTGGGGAAAAGGTCTGAAGTAGCCAAGAGGCTGTGTGTGATGTACCTCAGCGAGGAGGGGGATGCTGGGTGCGTGGTGATGGGGCTGGGCCGGGCTGCCTGGGCGCTGCTGGGCGTCACGAGTTCTGACATGGGCGGTGCAAAGGAGGTATGTGGCTCGTCTTTGGGGCTTGCGTCACACCCAGGTACGAGATGGGACTGTTCCACAGGATGCTACCAGTGTTGGAAGTTCAAAGGGCACATTCATGGAAGAAGACTCTGTTGAGGGCTATTAACTATAAAGACTGTCTTGCAGTCAGGAAAAGCCTCGGCTCCAGCAGCTGGGGGCGGGAGCAACGCACAGAGAATATCTCTGCGGGCTTATCTGCTCTTACAGCCTTCCTTCACTAGCTGCTATCAGCTGCTGTCAAACAAATGGGACCTAGGGCTATGGCACCTGTCTTAGTACAGCTGTGCTGTTGCTACGTGGTGAGTTTATGGCACTGCTCTTCAGATGAGATGGAGGCAATTGTGGGGAGAGTCCAGAGTAGCAGGAGGAGCTGGGAAAGGTCTTTGGCATTGAGGGGTGGCCGCAGGAGGCGGTATGGGGCTGGCTGAGGAAAGAGGTTGAAAACTGAGTTTGTTCTTTCTGGAAAGGAAGAATCATAACTACCCTCAGCATGTCGTGGCTGTGAGATGGGGAGAGTGATCAGCTGCTCTCCGTGCCCTCTAGGGCAGGACACGCTGTCATGGGTTGGATTTGTGGGCTGAAGAGTTAGGTTTCACATCGGGGCAGAGCCTGGGGGACCTCATGTACTCTCCATCACTCGGGGCATCGCTGCTGCCTCTGCAGGGGCTGGTGTGGTAGCCCAAGGGTGGCCAAGCAGGGCAGAGAGAGCAGCAGCAGTGTGAGAGGCTGGGAGCTGCCAACGGGTGGCTGGAGCTGTGTCTGCCTGGCTGTGGATCCTAGCGGTGGTGTGGCTTGAATGACCTGGGGAGGTTGGTGGCTGCTGTTGGGCAGATAATTCCTGTGGGACTGCAGCTGTTCTCTTAGTTGCTGGAGACACACAGAAAGGAGGGATGTGGAGAGAAGAGGTGGTGTGGTCATGCTTCTCGTGGGAGCTGGAAACGCATGGCTGCTGGGATGAGCTCTGCTCTTGACTCTGTCAGCCAAGGGTTCAGTGGCAAAATGGAGCTCGAATTGCCTGTTGAAAACACTTCCTGGCAAGCACCAGACTGAAGTGCTGTTTGGGATGCTCCCAGCTGGTTCTATCGTGTTGAGAAGCGAGACAGGAGCTGCTGAAGCCATCTGCCAGCATCCGTCAGTCTCTGGCCCTTTCAGTGCTTGGATGCTGAGGCATGTCTGTGAGCCCAGGGGAACCGGGTTGAGATGAGCTGCAGTTATACTGTATCTCCGCTTCCATACCCTGTTAGTGCCTTCGGGCTCCTGGTCACATGAATATATTGTCCATCACCATCTCAGAGGCACTGGGGCTGTGGTGTGCTGTGGTGTAGTGTGGTGGAAGCTGGATCAGCTGGAGTGCTGACGAGCTCTGGAGAAGGAGAATGCTGTTTGGAGGGGAGCGAAGGACTAGGAAGACGTGGTGTTGACATCAGGTCCTAGAAAGCCTCCGAAAGGGTTGCCTGAGGTCCTGCGGGGTGAGGGGAGGGTGTTAGCATCTCTGTGCAGCTGACTGCTGGTAACTCCCCGTGACGCAGACGTGCTAATCTGGATCTGGCACTGCCACTAGGCCTTGGACACTCACATCCTCTTCCTGCTTTGGTCTGGCTGTCCTGCCTATTTGTTTGTTCCTCCCTCATCCCTGACTTCTGATAAGGCCTGTCCTACCTTCATAGTTTGAATTAAACTTGAGGGGCTGAGCAAACACCAAGACTCAATGGGCTTGTGGGGAGAAGGGGAAGGTGGGGGTGGACTGTGCCATATGGCGCTAAACCCTTTTGCTGCTTTTCTGCCCTAGATATTGCTGTGGAGTTGCTGCAGAACGTGGCTCCCAGCCCTATCCGCAGACTCCAGAAGAAATATGTCTCTCACGTGTCTCGGTAAGAAGCAAAAGCTGTCCCTTCATGTCCTGTGTCAGAACTGGGAGCTTTGGTCTCACCTATGACTCACTTCTGTCCCTTGAGCCAGCACTGTCTTTGTCTCTTAGGCCTGATTAGTGTCAAAGAGGAGCTGGGGGCAGGTGGCAAGGATAGCAGGCATAGTGGCTTCCTGACACAGCCAGGCCCGCTTCAGGTTGGCCCTGTTCTCTGGGGTGCAGGGGTGCTCTTGTAACTGGGAGTCTGTGCTGGCTGGATCTGCAGCTCACTGGGTAGCCTGGGTCTGCTCTTGGCAACCAAGCCCTTGCAGTGTGCCTGGCTGCAGGCAGGTTGCTCACCTTGGAGCTGGTTGTGCCTGGGAACAGGAGCCAGGGCTTTCTGCTCTCCACCCTGCATCCCCTGCACTTTCTCTGGCTGTAGCTCAGGACACCCAGCATGGAGCTGGCAAGGCTGGGATGTATCTAGTGGTCTTATTTACTAAACCTCCCCACTACCCACCTGGGGAGGGAGCAGCCAAGTTGTGCCGTGGTGGCTGGGATGTTTGTAGCACACAGATAACATTCGGGCTGGTTCTTGCCCTGTCCCACAGGGAAGCTTGCATCTCGCCCTGCTCCATGATGCTGGCACTGGTTTACATTGAGAGACTCCGGCACCGGAACCCTGAATACCTCCAGCAGATCTCATCTTCAGACCTCTTCCTGATCTCCATGGTGAGCAGTGTGGGCTGGGGGGGTCACTGGGTTGGAGGGAGGCCTGGAGGAGTGCAGGGGGGACTGAGATCCTGTCCTTTATGCTGGTTTTAGATGGTTGCTAGTAAGTACCTGTATGATGAGGGTGAGGAGGAGGAGGTGTTCAACGACGAGTGGGGAGCAGCAGGAAAGGTGGACGTCCAGACCATGAACACACTGGAGATGAACTTCCTGAGTGCCATTGTAAGTGGGGCTGTCTCTGCGGCCAGCTATTTCACAGAGCGGGGGAAAGGAGGCATTGAGGGGAGTCTGGATTTCTGTTTTTCCCCCACATACTCCCATGAAGGAATAGAGAAGGATGTGTCTGGGTGCTGGGTGGCCTGCCCAGACTGTGCTGACCTTTCACTGCTGTCCCCACAGGACTGGAGTCTCTACACAGATCCCCGGGAGCTGTTTGAAGTGCTGAGCTGGCTGGAAGGACGGTAGGTCTGTGGGGTAGGGGTGAGCCTTTCATCCACCTTGCAGCCCTGGCTCTGCCCCTGCTCAGAGCTAGCCCTGCTGCAGTGAAATAAGAGGTTGGGGTACCTGTGAGCCTTTGCTAGGCTCTGCAGCTCCCTTCCACAGACCTTGAGCAGGGTCTTTTCCAAGCCTGCCTGGGCTGAAGCTTCTTTGATGGGGAAGGTCCGTGCCACATCCACCATTCTCTTTTTTTCCTGCAGTGTGGCAGAAAAGCAGGGCATGTGGCGTGGCTGGTTCACCTACACGGATCTGTGTGTCCTCATGGAGCAGTCCATGTGGCAGCATGTGCTGGGCCAGTTCTACCAGCAAGTGGTAAAGGTAAGGGCATGGGACAGCAGCTACTGGCAAGAACGTGGGACCCAGCAGGCCATGAGTTTGGAGCAGGACCCTCTTTTCCTCTGGGAGCAGCAGCTTGGTTTATTCCCTGTTGAAAAGGGAAGCTGTCAGAAGCCAGAAGATGATGATTTGCAGCTCTGCTGCCTGAGGCACTGCAGCCTGGTTCTGGGTTAGTCTGCCCTGTGCTGGACCGCAGCCCCACAAGTCATGGTGCAAGGTCATGGTGGTGGCATGGAGGGAACTGGGTGCTGGCTGGGGATTTAAACAGGAACTGCTACATTTTAGCTGGGGCATTTTGGTTTGTGGTATTTAGGCCCTGCTTTGAACAGGCTGTGTGCCACCCACTGTTAGCAGCGTGGCTGCCTGCTCCCTGGCATCCATCCAGCCCTGGTGCTGGTGGTGCCGCTTGCCATCACGGCTGCTGGGTCGATGTATGGCCATGCTGGGTCACGGCTGGCTGTGGGGTGCTGCTGGGGGGTCTGGGCTAACAGTTGGCTTCTCTGCAGCTGGCCTGCCTCCTGGGCGTGGTGTACCTGACCGGCTTCGCTGCTGTCTTCGCCTCCGTCACAGTGGTGCACGGGTCTGTGTGCATGAGGAGCGTCAGCCTTGCAGCCCCCCGGCCTGCACTGTTCTCCGAGGAGGGCAGCTGCCAGCTGGATGCCCAGCCAGCCCCAGCCCCTGACCAGCCCCAGCCCAAGCTGCCTGACATCTCCCCAGCCAGCAGCACCCGTTGCCTGGGGGAGAACGAGACGACCAAGGAGCCATGTCGTGGAGGTGTCACAGCAACCGCGCTCTACCTGTGGAGCAGCGTGATGACGGCTCTGTCCTATCCAAAGGCGCCTGATCTAGCCCAGCATATGAACCCCCTGCAAGGCCCCTTCCGGAGAGTACCCACCGCCTGCGAGAGGTCTAACCGTACTGCCCCCTCTGCAGCCCCCCGTCAGCCTGGCCCCTTCGGACTCGCCGTGCTCCCGGCTCCTCCGGCGCTCCACTGCCATGCCTGCTCAGCCAGTTCAGGCCCCGCATGGAATGCAGCCCCCAACCGCAAGGACTGGCTGGACCCCCTGGGGCTGAGGCAGTGCTCCTTGCACACTGCCATGGATCTTGGTAGAATCAAGAGCTTCATTTTTCCCAGCTAGGAGCACAGGGCGGCAGCCCCTTTCCCCTTCCTTCCTAGTGTGGCACAACTCACTTCCTTGCACTGCTAGGACCCTTGACCCCTGGGGCTGCATGGGGCTGCAGGCCCCTGTGTTACTTCCAAACCAGCATTTGTGTCCCCCCACCCAGGGCAGGGGTATCCTTCACTTTGGGGGCTGCTGGGACAGGTTGGGGCGGAGTTGGCTTGCTGTTGGAGTGCTGGGGTGGGAAGCTGCTAGCTGGAGGGCAGAAACGGGGTGCCCTTGGGCTGGGGTGCTAGGGCAAGGGAGATGTTGTACCTCTTCCTACAGCGAGTGGGTGGCCCTTTGTGGTGCTGGGCAGAGGTGGTGTGTGGGATGTAGGATGCTGGGGTTGTGTGTGCAGGGTGGAGGGGCTGGGGCAGTGACCCCAGTGGGTTGGTGGGGTGCTCCAGGAGGAGTTGGGGTGCCTGGGTGAGGGGAGAGGAGGTCAAAGGGAGGGGGGAGTGAGCAGCCCGAGCTGTCTGGCCATAAGCAGCAGTTCCCCTTGGGGGCTGCCAGGCCACTTCTTGGGGAGGTGCAAGGGTCACCCCAGGAGGGGATCCTGATGCGGCTGTGCCCCAGGCAAAGGTTGTGCCCTGCTGAGCTTGGAGGTGGTGAAGTGTGGTTAAGGCTGAGCTTCCTTATCCTGCTTGCGTTGGGTGTTCTGAAACTGGGGTGCTCTGTGACCCCATCCCAAAGCCCAGCTGTCTGTGGCTGCGAGCAAACAGTGCCTGACTGCTCCTCGGGGTGGGGAGAAGGCACCTTGTCTTGCTGACCAGCCCAGCTCATCGTGCCCCTTCTTTTTACTGTGGATTTTACACCTGTTTTTCACTCTTTTGTAGATGCAAATCTCTTCCAATAAAAGTAGTTCTTGCTGTGCATCTGCCTTGTCCTGCTGAGCTGCTCTGCTGGCAGCATGCCTGCCCCAGTGCGGTGCTCCATCGATGCATCTGTGCTTGTTCTCTGAGCCACTGCGCAGGGCAGATCCTAGGTGCTGCAAGTGAGCCCAGGAGCACTGTGAGGTCTGTCCTGCAGGGCTCAAGAGGGACCAGGCTCTCTGGTGACAGGAGGGACATCGGGTCTGGTGCCTGGGGGAGGCAGGGGCAGTGGCAGAGAGGAGGTTCCTCATCCTTGGGAATGTGGGGAATGCACGGTTTCCACTGTTCTTTGCTCTCCAAAGTCTGTCCAGTTAATGAGTGAGCCCTGAGCGGCAAGGGCTTGGCAGGGTTGCTGTTGTGGTTGCTGGCACAGCCACCTCTGCCCTGTGACAAAAACATGAGCATCGCCTGCCTGTGCTCCCTTGGGAGTCTTCCTAGCCAAGCGGGGCAGCTCTTGTCCCTGGCATCCTTCTCCTGTGGCAGGATTCAGTGCCCTCCTCCTAGGAGCATGGGGGACATAGTAGACACCCATCAGAGACCCTCATGGTGTGGGCACAGTGCCCTCAGTGGGGAATGGCAGGACCTGTGGGGGTTTGCACAGCTTTTAACGGGTTCCTCGGGGCCTGATGGTGAGGAAGGGCTGGACCAGGAGTGCAGGGGGATGCCATGCTGGGGAGGAAAAAGCATGGAGCTGGATGCTGCTGCTGGTGGGGATGCTCTGAGCACATGAAGGAAGGGGTGTCTGTGCTGTGTACCACAAGAGGCAGGGATGGGATCCAGGCTGTGGGCAGTTGGCACTGTAACAGTGTCCAGTGTCCTGGGTGTGGGTAGCTGTCACCTGGCCCTTGTGGTGACAACCCAGGGTGACACTTGCATTCCTGGCCACAAGGGCAGGTTACTCACCAACTCAAGTTAATGGCTAACCGTGGGGCAGCTCCTGCAGAAGGTGGAAGTTCAGCTGTATGTGGGCTGTGAGGAGCCGTCGGGGGTGGGGAGGGTAGGAGCCTGCCCACCCCCTCTGCACCGCAAACTGGGAGCGCTGCGGGGAGGCAGCAGCATGAATGGGGGCCACTGTGGAGTGCCTGGTGCCGGGAGCCCTGTTCTCTCATCCTGCTCCCCACAGAAGATGTGCTCCTGGATGCTGAGCTGTTGCTTAGCCCTTCAAGTAAGGGGGGACGAGGGTGAGCAGCCAGAGAGATGGGGAGAGGACTGGGATCCTCGCAGGTGGCAGAGCAGGGGCTGCATCCTGCCAGGCAAAGGGTGCGTGGGGCTCTGGCCAGGGTGTGCTGGGAAGGGAGTGGGCAGGGGTGGGCGCTGCCTGGGGCTTGTCAGTGAGCGTGCATCCACCCTGGGGGGCTGGGCACAGGGAGCTGCAGCTCTGGGGGCTGCAGAGTCGTGACCAACCCCTCTCTTCCCTGCACAGCACCTGGCCGTGCAGGCCTCCTTGCTCTGCATCTTCCACCTCCTCCTGCTGCCCACCCTGCCCGAGGAGCCATCCCATGCCCAGGCCACCAGTGAGCTACTGGCACGCAGCCTCTTTGCCTGTGGCATCTCCACGGTGCTGCAGACCACCCTGGGGAGCCGGTGAGCAAAGGGGATGAAGGGGATGCAGCTGTCACCAGGAGGAGGGTGATGCCATGGCAGGGCATGTTTCTGGCCCCTCCTAGGCTGTGGGAAGACAGGATTTGCTGGAGGTGGGAAGGAGCATGAGGTCAACCCCTTGCCCGGCATCTCTGCACTGCTGTCCTCTCCCTGCCATCACTGCATCCTCCTCTCTCACACATCCCTCTAGCAAAACTGCTGTGCTTTCCGTCTAGCTCCTCACTGCCTTGCTCCAGCATCATATGCAGCTCCTCCAGACCATCTGGTGCCTGTGCTGCCCGCACCCCACGCAGGGGCTGGGTGTGTGCTTTGGCAAAGTCTCTGACCTCTGCATGCATCCCATGGGCTGCCACTTGGGATGTGCTAGGGCACATTTGGGATATGGGGTGACCTCCTCCAACTTTGGGGTTCTCATCTCCTTCCCTTCTCATCCCTCGCTCCTCTGGCAGCGAGGGCTTTGGGAGCAGCGCTGTCCCCTCTTTCCTCCCTAATGTGCCCTTGCTGTCCCCTTCCCCAGGCTGCCACTGGTTCAAATTCCATCCTTCGAGTACCTGGTCCCTGCCATGGTGCTGAGCTCCCACCTGTCCCTCAGTGCCAGCACGGACAGGAATGGTGAGTACAGCCCTGGAGCCTGCGTCCCATTGGGCCCGGGCCATGCCCGTGCCAGGGGAATGGCAAGTGACAAGGTGCCCGGTGCACTGAGTGGGGATGAGGGGTAGCAAGGGCTCCTGCCTGCTGGCCCCTCTGGTGACGGTGCACAGCACCCTACTGGTTGCCTCCCCAGGGTCAGGGCTTATGCTGGCATCCTGGCCCTTCTCCAGCCAGCAGCCTCTGCCCTGCGTGCTCTTGGACACGGCTTCAGGAGCCCAGTGTCCATGTGCATCACATCCCTTTGAAATTCCCTTCCAGGCACAGCTGTTGCCAGTGTGTGCCCTGCACCGCACTGCACCGTTGCAGGGAGCTGGGCTGCCTCGCTGCGAGAGGTGGGTGCTTCTGCGCTGGGCTGGGGTCCCCATCCTCCTGCTCCACCAGCGCCCCAGTTGTCACCTGCATCCCTGCACCCCCAGTCCCTTTTCCAGCCCTCCTGGGGATTGCCATGAATCAGGGTGACACAAGGGGATGTGCAAAGACAATGGAGATCGTGGTGCATGTGGGTACATATATTCCCCTGGGTTGGGGTGAGCAGAGCACGGGGAACAAGTGATGCTACTGGGGTGGTGGGAGTGTGGCCAAGGGAAGGTGTTGGGCTGCTCTCCATGTATCCTTCCCCATGGGTCCCGTCCTTTTCTCCTGTAGGTCTCTGGAGCTGTGCTGGTCTCTGGACTGGTTCAGCTGGCACTGGGAGTGTCTGGCGTGTGCGGGTGGGCAGCCCGGCACTGTGGGCCCATGGTCCTGGCCCCCAGCCTCTCCATCATCGGGCTGTCCGCATACAAGGAGGCCGCTTTCTTCTGCTCCACTAACTGGGGGGTAGCGCTGCTGTACGTGAGCCCCGGGGGCCACAGTGGTGTGCAGTCCCCAGGGTTTCCCTTCACCATGGGGACAGGAATGGGGCATCCCCGCAGTGCATGGCACATGTTTGGGGCCCCATCGCCATGATGCTACATGGTGACCTGTGCTCCCTGTTCTAGGCTCATGCTCCTTGCTGTCACCTTCTCCCAGCACCTGGGGTCCTGCCGCCTGCCCTTCTGCGCCTGGCCCCAGGCTTGGGGCAGCTCCATAGAGCCATCTGTCCCCACCCTGCGCACATTCTCGGTACTGTGGCTTGTCTGCCCCTGCTCCCTCTGCTGTGCTCAGGCTTCTCTCCGAGCCCAACTCTTCGGTGTGGGGTTAGGTGAGACCCGGTGGCTCTGGAACAGAGCTGGGTGCTGGGAGCAGAGGCAGGGTTGAGAAGTCCTGGTGCAGCTCCCAGGGCATGGGAGCTCCAGAGGGAGCACAGGGGACCTGTGCTCGAGGGTGTTGGAGCAGCAGAGCCTGAGACGTTCCCCACAGTGGTGAGGGGAGATGTGGCATGGCTCCTTGGGAGAGGTGACAGGACAAGGACCTGCTGTCTGGGGCACAGCAGACGAGGTGCTGGCCAGGGCAGGTAGGAGAGAAGGGTCCCCTGCTGAGGGTCGCCTTGCTGCCTTGCAGGTACTGCTCCCGTTTGCTGGTGTCTGCATCGTCTGTGCCATCCTCAGCCACCTCCACGTCCCCTGGGAATCACTGGACCTGGCCATGGCACAGCTGTCCTGGGCCAACAGCACCTTCCATGCCCCTTGGGTCCACATCCCCTACGCAGGTGGGGTGCGGCAGGGCTGGGTGCAGCCATCTGCCTTTGGCCAGGGCCTCTACCACTTGTCCCTTCTCCCTCCACTGCAGGCGAGTGGGGGTGGCCGCTGCTCACCCCCCAGGCGCTGGCAGTGGGCATCGCCATGGCCATTGGCTGCAGCATGAACTCGGTGGGCTGCTATGTGCTGTGCGGCAGGCTGCTGCGAGCCCCCCGGCTGCCCCCCGACGCCTGCAACCGGGGGCTCTGCACAGAAGGGCTGGGCAGCCTCCTGGCAGGGCTGCTGGGCACCCCGGGGGGTACAGCCGCCAGCATCGCCAACGCCTGCACCACCGGCCTCACGCAGGTATGCCCGGGGTGGGGGGAGGAAGGTCGGCAAGGGATGGAGAGACAATGGAGCAGGAGGTGTGGGGGACCTGTAGCACCCAGGCTGTCACTGAGCTGGCACTGGGAAAGGCAGGTCTGTATGGCAGGATGGGGGGGACAGAGTGGGGGGTGATGCTCCCCATCCTCACTTTCCCATCCTTCTTTCTGCCAGGTTGGCTCTCGCCTCTCGGTGCAAGTAAGCGCGCTGGTGTGCGTGGTGCTGGGCATGTCCCCGAGGCTGGCAGGGTTCCTCACCCGCATCCCACTGGCGGTTCATGGTGGGTAGCCTGCCCTTCCCCTGCACTGCGGTGCCTGCAGCCTGCCTGGCGCTGCCTGACTCCTGCTCCTCACAGGAGGGGTGCTCTGTGTCACCTATGCTGTGGCTGTGGGCACGGGGATCTCCTACTTCCAGTACGCGGACATCGACTCGGGGAGGAACATCTTCATCGTCGGCTTCACCATGTTCATGGCGCTGCTGGTGCCGCGGTGGTTCGGCGCGGGTCCGGCTCACCTGGCCACAGGTAGCGGGGACATTCCCCAGGCAAGGCAAAGCCTTGGGCCCCATGGCATGATGACCACATGTCTCCGATGTCCTGGAAGTCTGGGTTGGCTCACGACAGCAGGCAGCTCACTCTCCAGCTCCTGGATCTGCCGTGGCAGCTCCTGCCCCTTCCCCACCACTGGGCTGGGACATCCTGGGTGATTCTGGCCCTGTCCCTGCAGGCTGGGTGCCTCTGGACCTCCTCTTCCTTTCCCTGCTCATGGTGCCTGTCTTCTTAACTGGCTTCTTGTCATTTTTCCTGGAGAACACGGTCTCAGGTGAGGGGCTGCTCTAGGTTCTCTATGTGAGCTCCTGCTCTGAGGGCTGGATCTGGCTATGGGACTGTCCCCAAACCACTGGCTCTGCCTCCAGGCAGCCGTGGGGCTGGTGTGGACCAGGAGGGTGCAGCCGGAGGAAAGGGCTCCCATCTCACTGCGCACTGCCCTGCTTGCAGGAACCCTGGAGGAGCGAGGGCTGCTCTCGGAGCTGGCACCACAGAAAGCCGGGGCAGGCGATCACCAACCCTATGGAGAGAGGGGCGAAGCCAGCCAGGCATATGGGCTCCCTGCCGGGCTGAGGGGGCTGCTGCCATCCTCCTGCAAAGCCTTCCCCTGCTGCTTCCTCTGCCCGGGGAGTGAGGAAGAGAAGGAGGAGGAAGAGGAGGAGGGCAGCCGTGCCACCGAGGAGGGGACCGCTCCCCCAGGGGAAGGCACGCACCTGCTCCCCAAACCCGGCTCCGGGGAGCCGCAGCTGTCCAGGAGGCCGAGCGAGACGGAGATGCCCGCATGGCACACTGTGGCCTGACCCCACGGTGTGGGGACACCTCATGGGGGACTGGGGCTGTGCCCCCAAGGCAGCTTGTGAGCCACTTTGCTCCTTGTTTCTGAAGCCCAGGTGGACTGGAGGGACCTGCGCTTCCACACTCCCAGTATGAACCTCATTTCCCTGCTTGGGAGAGAGCTATAAAAACCTTCAACCAACTTGGCCCTTTCGAGGGGTTTCCTTTCCAGCCAGGATTTGCCTGGGAGATGCCAGCCCACCCTCCCCTGGTTCCCTGAGAACTGTGGCCACAGAGGGCATGGCCACCTGGTGTCACTGCAGCTGGGGATGTGGGTGCCCCTAAAGCCCACCATCACCCTGTGGACATGGCTGGGGAAGGGCTCAATGCTTTAGCCAGCCCCAAAGCACTGTCACCCCAGTCTCTGCTCACCCGCTGGCACCGTGCTCAGGAAGGGCTGGCTCCTCACCTCGTCCCTGCCAAGTCCCAGCGGTGCCCATGGCCCCTTGATGCCCATGGCACCAGGTGTATACTAACGCCCTGGCTCTGGCACACCCTAGGCTGGGGGTGCAGCTCAGCTCAGTTCCCCAAAACAGTGAACCCCCTTTCACCTGCAGTGGGTTGGTCCCAGCAGCACTTACCACTTAACTGCCCCCCCCCCCCCCCCCCCGGTATTTTTCTTGTTGCTAAACCAGCCAGCAGCAGATTTCTCTGTGGAAAAAAAACATCGCCTTTGACCCCCACAATTAAGCTTAGTGCCTGGGTTGTTCCCTGCTGCCAGCTGGTTATGCCGACTGCAGTGGAGTCTGCACCAACCCTGCTCGCTGCTCCAGTGTTTACAGCAGACCAGAGTCCGTTTACAGCAGATCAGCTCCCCGTGCTCCCTCCACCAGTCTGAACTGGCCTGCAAAAGCCTAGCAGTGGGGTAGGAAAGGCTGGGGCTTTGCAGCCCTTGTGTGATGCTGGCCCTGGGTACAAGCTGGAAGGAAGGATGGACTTGGGCTGGGAGGATGATGGAGCTGGTCCATGGAAAGTGGCATGCTCGAGCTGGACCACAGCTCCAGGTTGTGGCTGCTCCCTTCACCTGGTCCCAAGGAGCCCCCCAACGCCCAGGAACACCCAAAGATGGCTGCAGGGTGAGAGGCATGTGGTGCCACTGTGTGTGCAGGTCCTCAGGGGTGAGCCCCCTTTCCTCAGCTCCCTGTGATGCCCACAGCTGGGTCCTGTCCACCCAGTGGGCACAGGGTGCAATGCACACAGCCTGGCCTCACCCAGCCAGCCCCCCACCTGGGTCTTGCACCCCAACCCGTCCCTGCACTCTAGCTGTGCCCAAAGCCCAACTGGGTCCTGCACCCCAAACGCTCCTGCACTCTCACCTGGCCATGCAACCCAATCTGTTCTGCACCCTGCCTGGGTCCTGCACCCCAAAGCCCCTGCCTGTTCTCACCTCCCCTGGCACCCCGTTGGGATGCAAACCCTCTGGCATGATCACCCTCCCCTGGCAACCCCCCCTCGAGGGCGGCCTCAGCCCGCACAGTGGGGAGAGGGCGTGAGCTGGGGGGGTGAATAGGGTAGAAATGGGGGGCTCAGGGGCTGTGCATGGGTGCAGGGGGGGCGGTTTGTGGGTGGAGGGTGGATGGCCTCAACGCACGGGGTGCAAGTGGGGGATCACCGTCAGCGTGTGGGTGCTGGGGTCAGTCATCAGGGCAAGGACGGAGCTGTGCTCACTGTGGGGGAGGCTGGAGGGCTGGGGGGGGGTGCACGGTGTCCATGGCTCCTGCCAGGCTGGCACAGACCTGCTCTGTGGTGTCTTGTGAACCCAGTCCCGGGGCATGGGGGACACATGCACCTGCAGCCCCAGCTATGCAGGGCTCGCCGGGGTACAGCAGCTCAGTCCCAGCACAATCCCAGAAGAGCAGCAGTGCAGGTGCATGCCCTGCGCTGTGCCTGCACAGGCACGCTGCGGCTGCTGGGGCTGAGGAATAAACCCAGGGCTAAGGAACAGGAAGAGCCCCAGCTGCTGCTGCTTCTCCAGCCTGTGCCGTGCCCGCAGCCCGAGGGCTGTCCCCCACTGGGCACTAGTGCCAGGACACTTCATAACAGGAGCAAGCGCAAAACAAAGCATTAAAGCATTTCAATCCACATTGCTTTGCACAGCGTCTTGGCCGTGGCACCTCCCGTGACGATCAGGGAAGCTCGAGAGGGATGTGCCAGCTTGGGTCCCCCACCTTGTCAGCAGGCGAGGGAGCAGGAGCGGTCGCTCCCTGGGCCCTGAGGAAGCGATGGCCACGGCCGTTTCCCCGTGCCGATGACCTGTGGCGCACGGTGCTACACATCCCAGCGTGCCCCGGCCTCTCGCATGCCGCGGAAGAGAGCAGCATGCTGGGAGCCGTAGTCTGGCCCTCGCCTCCGGCCCGGCATCGCTCGCCTCTGCAAAGCCCCTCGCCCCGACAGCTTTTGGCCTGCCGGCTCCTCTTGCCCTCGGGTAACTCCGCAGCTTCGCAGAGCCCCAGTCCTGCAGGCACCCCGGGGACACCGGGTCCCCAAGTGTTTTGGCTGGCACAGAGCCTGTCGCAGGGAGGAGCGGGAAGCAGCAGTGCTGGCGGGCGGCGTGGGCTGCCGCCCGCGTCAGTGCAGGCAGGGGACGGCGCGTGGTTAGTGTGGAGCACAGGGATGGGATCTCCGAGCAGGAGGAGGGCTGCAGTGTCCTGCTGCCCGTCCTGGTGCAAGCTGGGCAGCTTAAATGTTAATTTGCATGTAGAGATCTCACTGTATTAATGGCAGCAAGCACTGGATAATGCCGGGGAGGCAGCAGTTACATTGCTGTGCATCTGCTGGTGCATTTGGGGTGCTTATTGTGAGCTGGGATAGGAACCGCCCTGCACAGTGCTCCCCAAAATGCCCTCCCCAGCAGAGCTGCATGTATGTGCAAGGATGTGTGTGACCAGAGCTAGCTGAGCATCCTCACCTCCAGGCCACGAGGTGGGGCTGGCATCGTGGAGGGGCCGGCAGGGACCGAGGGTCCCTGTGAGGCCACCCCAGGGACAGGGGTCTTCCTGGGTGGGGGGCGAGGCAGAGACCTGATTGCTCTCTTGCAGATGGAGGGCTCCGAGGAGCTGGAGAGCAGCCTTCTGACAAAGCCCTGGGCTTCTGTTTGCTTTGGTGAATCCGCTTTTCTTGCCAAAGTGTGCTTCAGGGATACTGGCTACATCCTGCTGATCTCCGACCTCAGCAGCGTCTGGTACGAGAGTGCAGACGCTGAGGCTGTGGGACAAAGGTCCAAGGTGAGTGTCTGGATAGTCCAGGGACCTCTTTTTCTCCTCGCAGCAGCTCATGTTGCAGCATAAACTGCTTGGTGACACAATGGCCGTTGGATCCGACAGGGTTTGGGTGCAAATACCTGGCTTGGGAAGTCCCCGGGTGACTGCCCAAGCACTGTCATCCCGGTTGGCTGAGCACCCTCCTCCCAGGAGAGTGGGCCAGGCTATTCAGCATGCCCAGAGTAGCCACGTGTCCACCAGGGCTGCGTGCTGAGGCTGGCACACTTGTTTCACTTGTGGGCTGGATGGGCAGCTGGTTTCTCTAGGACCAGTGTACTAAGGAGGAGCTTGAAACACAGCTGCCTTCCCACCAGTGATGGAGAGACTCCTGTTCACATTCATAGCTAGGCACAGGCTTCCATGAGGTGTCCTGTTAGCACGTCCCCCAAAACTTATGGGGCCATGCCTCATCCTCTCACCCTAGCCCATGTGCCCAGGCCCCCACGTGCCACCCCTGCCTGCCAGGACCCTCTGTCACAGAGTAGCTGTGCTGAGCAGCTGGTGGCAGGAGGGGTAGGCATGCGGTGGCAGCTATCCCCCAGCTCTGGCAGGTTAGCTGAGCTGTGACAGCTCTCAGCCAGCCTGTGACACCCGCGGTGGCATGCGGGGCAGATGTGCTAGTGGAGACCGTTGCACCCTGCCCACCACCTGGACCCTCCTGGGCTGGCGGGGCAGGGAAGCCTTCCCAGCTCAGCTGGTCTGGGAGAACTGGTGGGGAATGTCTTGTCACGGGGCTGGAAGCTGAGGCCCAGGGATGGCTTTTTGCAGTGCTGGGACACACAGAAGTAGTTTGGTTCCTTCTGTGCTGGCATTTCTGCTGCTTTTTTCCCAGTGCCAAGCTCCCCGGGGTGTTGCTGTACCCATAACGTTGCCTTTCCCCAGGAGCTGAACAAGCGGCTGACGGTCCACGTGTCCTCCTTCCTGCACCACTTGTGTGACTTGATGTCCCCCTTGCTGGCAGGGCAGTCGGATACCGCCACCTCCTTCTCCTGCCACCACACTGCTGGTGGCCTCAGCCTGCATGTGAAGAGCACGCTGTCAGGACTGCCCTTCTACTGGAAATTCCACTGCTGCCCGGCTCCCGTGGAGATGGTGAGCGAAGCTGCGGAGAGTTTGGGGAGGGGGGCAGCCAAAATTAAGGATTGTCTCCTAATGCTTGGAGGGTTTTGGGTGGTCTCGGGCCGTGCTGCTGGCTGTAGGGTGCCTGGCTCTGCCTGCTGCCCCTCCCGAGGTTCACTGTCCCTGTTTCTTCCCATTGAGACTTTGGCACCTTTGTTGGCGCCTTGCAGCGAGGCAGGGTCAGCCCAGCACACGCTGCTGCCGGGGCAGCAAGGAGACGTCCAGTTTGGGACGATGCCCTGCCAGCGCCCCGCATAGCAGAGCGATGCCGTTCTCCTTTGGTGCATGCCGTGAAGTGCGGCACAGAGCGGCGGGTTACCCCCAAGGGACCCGCAGGTGGTCTGTCGCGCCGAAGGGGAATTAAAGCGGGGGTCTCCCCGGCTTTTAAGGGGTTGCTCTTACCCCGGGGCTGCCTAACATTCTGGGTTTCGGGAAGCAGCCGCTGGAGCCCGGTGTCGCCAGCCGAGCACCCGGGGGCAGCACCTCCGCCGGACCCCCGGCAGGCGGGACGGGCTCTGCGGGGCCGGGGCTGCCCGGGCCGGCCCCCACCGCCCCCGGCACCCCGGGGCCCTGCGGCCCTACGCGCACAAGAGGGCGCCCGGCACCCGCTAACCGCCGCGGCGGGAGCCTCCGGCGGCGGCCCCGGCCCCGGGGCCGGCCCTGCGGCTCCGCTGCCGGCGGGTGGCCGCAGGAGGCATCGCCCCAAATCCCCGACACCCCCCTCCCGCCGGGTCCCGCTGCGGGGCACGTCTCTTCTCCCCCGCCTCGAACGGCTGTGCTTGGGCATCACGGGGAGGAGAGCTGGGGTCCCCGGCTGCTGTGGGGGTGTCTGTCCTCGCTTTCAAGGTTCAACTGGGGAGCAAATAAACTCGGGGTCCCGGCTTGGCTTGGGAATTGCTGGCCCTCCCTGGGCAAGAAGCATGGAGGCTGAGCTGAGAAGGTGCAAAGCCGGAGCTCCCAGCTGGTAGCTGCTCCTCTACTTTTGCTTGGAAACGTGCTGGATGTCTGCAAGGCACCCAGGACTTCGGAGCGTGGCTGGTGTGGGTGCAGGAATGGGGACCAGCTCTGCCCTGCTAAGCTCGACTCAGCAGCTGGCCAGGGGCTCGAGGCAGGCATGGAGCTCACCCGGCAAACCGCTGCTTGCCCCATCCCAGCTCTGCAGTGGACGGTGCCCTCTGCGCGCCTGGGTGGCTGATGGCCGTCACCTCTGTGGCTCGTGCCTGGGGGTGAGCAGAGCCTGGAGCCCACTTTGGGCTCACCGCAGGAGCGAGAAGGCTTCGCAGGCGATGCTGGGTTTGCTGCTGTCTCACCTGTGGGATCAGCCTAGCCACAAAGACAAGGGGTGTGTTGGGGCAGGGGGGTCCCAAACGTCCTCCCAGGGGCTGTGGGAGGTGATGGGCAGGAGGCTGCTTTGTGTGCCTGATGGGCCAGGGTGACTCAGCCTGGCTCTGGGGCAGGGGACATGCCCAGGGCTCTGCATGGGGCTTGTGTGGCCATAAGCTAAGGGTGGGCACGGTGGGCTGCAATGCGCTGCGAAGCTGCAGCCTGTGAGAGGCCTGCATGTTGGGATCCCTTCTGCTTTTGATCTTGCCTCCCTGCAAAGGTCTTTCCTGTTCCCTAAGCCGCAGTTTGACACCTTGGGTCCTGGTTTTTCACCCAGCTGTGCCTGTTTCCTGCGTAGGAATATGCCAGGGGGTGCGCAGAGCTGTGGGGAGGGTCCAGGTGGCACATGGGGGGCTCTCCTGCTGCACCCCAAATGGTGGGTAGAATGTTGCCTACCCCTGCACCCTGTCCCCATCGGGCTCTCCCACCCAAGCTCTCCCCTGCTGCAGCCCCCAGCAGTGAAAGGATGGAGCTGGGATGGAGGGATGTGTCCTGCAGCATCTGGCGTCCCTTCTCCCAGCTCACGTGTTTTGACCACTTCCCACGGGATTTGAGTGAGATCTGGGGTATCTTGGGGAGCCCTGTGTGACCTGGGGTGCAGCTCTTGCTAGGGCCTTGCTGGCTGCCCTGCTTTGACTGCTCTACGGACAGCTGTGCACCTCCCTGGACCTTCCCTAGAATGTCCCTCCTCCATCCTAGGTGTCCCGTCACCTCGTGAGGCCCCTGATTCGGATGAGCCTGGCACTGCAGTACCAGGTGCAAGAGCTGACCTTCCTGCTGCTCCAGAAGGATGCTGAGATCGAAGACTACAGGGAGAATGGGGCCACTCTCAGCAGAGGTGATGAGGGATGCCAGGGGCCAAGAGAGAGGAGCGAGCAGGGAGCGAGTTTCCTCCCTAGCACAGGGCTGGTGTGCTCTGCTCCCTCCGGCTATTACGCAGTCAGGCTTGTGTTTCATGTTCAGCTGCACCGGCAGCGAGACGGTAGCCAGAAGGCTGGGGAGCAGCCCCTGGGGAGAGCTGGGGGAGGAATGGCCATTGACCGGTAGCTGGAGGAGTTGGGGAGTCGCCAAGGGGCTCTCCGCTTTGCCGAGAGCACCTGGCCGCTCCCCAGCCGGTGGGGATGCCAGCAAGGGCCGGCCCTGGAGCAGTGTCAGGCTCCCTTCCCAAGTGCGGTAGCTTGCTGAGCGCTTGGAGAGCAACCAGGGGCTCCCAGCTTTCCCTGCCGCAGGATGCACAGCCGTGCACGTGGGCCCCCCTCCAGCACCCAGCCCGCGTCACCATCGGGGAGGACAGGCAGGCAGAAGCCCCCTCTTTTAGAATGTGGATCAGGACCTGCCTGGGGGAGCCGCCTTGGGGGGAGGGTTGTCCTCCACCCATGGAGTTTGACTGAGCACTGTTTTTCGAGTTGTCCTTTGCTAGTGCCGTGCTCTGTCCTGCTGCCAGAGGTGATACCTGCCCTTCTGCAGGAACCTTGCCTCCCCGGGATGTGTGGTCTGATGGGTGTCAGCCCTGACTTGTGTATCATGGCCAGGAAGGTGATGTGGTCCAGACCCTGTCCCATGGCAGGTGCCCCACCACAGGAGCCTGGATCTGCCCAGCAGATGCACTAGAGCTGTGTCAGCTGGCTGCCTTCCCCTCTCTTCTGCTGCGTGCCAGCTCTGCAGGGCTTGGAGCAGCCAGGGCAACCCGGTTTGGGTCCAGGGACTGATGCTGGTGGGCAGGCGGCCTCACTTGTCCCTTGCCTGTGCAGGGCAGGAAGCTGGGAGGAAGCTTTGCTCCAGTGCTGCTGAGCAAATCTGGCCAGGCAACATCTTAGCAATGATGGGGAAAAATCAGTGTTTTGAACAAGGCGCAGGGCAGAATGAGCTATAACAGGGGTTTGTCCCTGTCCCGCAGTGCTCAGACCCAGGCAGCAGTTTCAAGCTGTAAGATCTGGGAATGGTGCTGAGCATGTCCTGCCACTGTCCCCTGCTCCTCTGTGCGTGAGAGTGCTGGGACAAGTGTGGATGTGCTCTGGGCTCTGCTACCTGGCTGCTGTGTGCATCAACAGGCTCAACCTTATTCTCCCACTTCCCTGGGGTCCTTGCACCTTCTGCTAACTGGGTGATGTGTCCCTAGCCGAAGGGGCCCGCTGACCTCTCCCTCTGACTTTGGGATGAGCTGCTGGAGCATCCTGTTCCCCTGCAGCCCCCTTGCCCCACAGGCAGGGGAAGGGGAAGCCGGGGTGGGAGGGCTGGCCAGACCTGCGTGGGCTCATCCCTGCTCTCTCTTGCAGACCGCCTGCGGACAGAGCCTTTCCAGGAAGAAATGTTTCAGCAGAACTTCATGGCTGAGGTAAGGAGCAGTGCAAGTCCTCCTGCCTTCCGCAAAGGGGTGGTGGGGAGCCGGCACCAGCAGCCCCAGTGTGAGGTGGCACTGGTGGTGATGGCTGGACTTGCCTGGAAGGGGGTAATGCCCACTGGCTCTCCCGAGGCCCTCCTTGTGTCCTTGCACCTGGTCTAAAGGCGAGCAGAGCTGGGGGCAGGCCTGGCATGGCCGGATGGGGACGTGTTTTGTCACCCTCTCACCACTGCCAGGGAGTTGCCAGGGGTGCGAGCCGGGCTGGCTGCTCCACGGGAGTGTGCCATCGCTGGGGCTTCCTCACTTGTCTCCCGCATTTACTGTGGACCTGAAACACTGATGCTGATGGCAGGCAGAGAGCAGGTGAATGAGGAGAAGCCATCTGCTCCATTTCGTTCATCTGCTGCTTTTAGGGGTGGCTTTGCAGTGGCACATTGTAGGGACAAGTGCCTTTCAGCCTGTTGTCTGTGCTGTGCCCACCACTCTCCTCCTGGCGTGCTTGGCTCCAAAATCAGACATGTGCTTCAAGGAAACTGGGGCTGGAAGGAGAGAGTCTTTCCTCTGATGCTTTTTCATTACTGGAAATAATCACAGAAGCACTAAAATGATTCAAACCAATATGGCAAGATCAGAAATGACTGATGCTCATTGATGCAAAAAGACTCAGGATGCTTGAGTGTTCCTGTGCTCACTGTGAAGGCACAGGAGTGGGGAGCAGCCGTGTCTGTTGGGGACCAGGGCGTCAGCCAGTGTGTCTGTGGTACCACGTGAGCTTTGAGAGGACATCGCTTTGTGACACACATGCTGATGCTCTTGCATAGCCAGCAATAAACCATCTGCAGAGTTTCTAAAAATTAGAGATGATCCTCTTATATGAGAGGCATTGCATCCAGCGCAGGCAACTTTAGTTCCCCCCTGGTTATGATGGATAGAGATGAATTCACTGCTGGACTGCAACTTGGAGGTTGCCTAGGGACCGATGATTATGACCAGATTACATTCACCCTGGGCAAAGAAAAGACATTCCTAAACAGTAATTTATATCCTTCATGCTTTGAAAGGGCTAATTTCCCAAAGCAGGGGGAAAATTATGAGTGAAATCAGCTCAGAGGAAACATTTAGATAGAAAAATGTGAATGAAAATGGTGAGCTCTTTCAGAAGAATTTCAGAACCACAAAAAGCCACAATTCCACAATCAAGAAAGAGGGCAGTGCTGGCCGAGAGCCCGTTCTGGTTCAGTGGCAAAGTGAAGGCAGCAATTAGAAATAAAAGAGCAGTTTATAACAAATGGGAGAGCGGGAGTAGATAGCAATCAATATAAATTAGAAATTATGAAGTGTAGAAAATGGATAACAGAAGCTAAAGACATCAGGGAAAAATCATGGCAAAGGACAGAAGGAAACAGTTTTATTTAGTGTAGTAGGAGAAAAACCCCAAGCTCCCAGCAACGGGATAAGCGTATTAGTAGATGGAGGTGGTAAAATGATTGATACTGGAGCAGACATGGCAGAAGCAGTCGGTAAATGTTTCGGTGCTGTCGCTGGAAGGATGCAGGCGGATGTGTCAGGATTGGGGGACGATGAAGCATGTCTTTGTCCAAGGGTCAGCTGAACAACATCTGCTAAAGATGAACGTCAGGCTTGAAACTGAGAGTCCTCCAAGAGCTGGTAGGGTGTGGGTCACGGGGGAAGGTGCTCGGTGGTGCAGGGTGGGCAGGAGGGGAATGAGGTAGCCCTGCAAAGAGACTTGCAAAAGCAGCTGGTGGGGAGCTCATCTGGCAGAGCCTTAAAAGATGGGAGGGCAGCTGGTGCTGTGTGTCCCAAGAACAATGCAGGAGCAGTGTCTTGGGGCTGGAACACCGGACAGGGAATGGGAGGGTTTAGGAGATGCTCCCCCTCTGCATCCCCTGGCAGCCAGGTCTGAGCACTGGCCTGGGGGGAGAGGCTGGTGGAGGGATGCAGTTGTGCATTCAGTCTGCCTGGGGGGATCTGTCCTCTCTGCATTCATCCCCTTGCTTTATAAACCCACTGATGATGCTTTTGGCCCATGTACCATCCTGCAGCAATGAGCCATGAGGTGCGAGCAGCTGCTGCCTTTGGTTTGAATGTGGTACCCCGTCGTTCCTCCTGATGTCTCCTAGGTCTTGTGTTAGTGAGGAACACCAAACATGGCTTTGCAGCTCTCCACCACCAAAACTGGCTGTTCACCCCACTCTCCCCCATCTTTCTGCAGCAGAAGGGTGGGCTGGATGATCTTGTTGTCTCTGGGCAGGTATTTCAGAGCCCCTGGGCAATTTAATACTCCATTTTCCAGCTTCAAAAAGGAGAAGCACGAGGGGCTGGGGTCCCTCGGGACATGCCGCGGGGAGCCGGGAACGCTGCGACTGACTCCCGTGTCTGGGTTTTCAAAAAGATGCTGGACAATCAGTGTGGAGTTGCAGGAATGAATTGAGGGCTGGGGAAAGAGCCCGGCATTGAGAAACTTGGAAGGGAAGAGCTCCGTCTAGCTTATCAGGGAGAAAATTGAGAGGCGCCTTGATTACAGTGCGTGAGGGTCTTTACAAGGAGAAAATGCTGGTTAGTGAAGGGCTCTCTTTAATCTCGCGGGGAGCAGCAGAGCACGAGCCAGGCACCGGGAGCCAGAGCCAGGCAATTTCGAGCTAGGACGGAGGCACTTGGGTTTGCTCCCATGGACGATTAGTGATTGGGGCACGCTCCCAAGGGCAGCGGTTGATCCTCCATATCTTGATGTCTCCAAAAGGGGGCTGGGAGCCCGCCTGGAAGAAAACCAAGTTGCTGGGCTCAGTCTTGGGATGTGCATGGTTGAACGTCAGTGGGCAGGAGGTCAGGAGGAGAGGTCTGACGGTCATTCCAGCCTCTCCCTCTGGGAAATGGAGCTTCAGGTTGTGGATGTTTGGTAGCGGTAAGCACCTCCTGGCTGGAAAGGGATTGTGATGGTGTGGCACAGGGCTGGCGGGTTACGGGAAATCACTCCACAGCTTTGCTCGCTTCCCAAACATTTGCCGCATACCCCGTGGAGAGGAAAGGACCTGCCAGTCCCCCAGGGCAGAGCTGCACTGCCTCTCGGCTTAAACATGCCCTTTCCCTGGGCTTGTGTGCACTCAGCTGTCCAGGACATTTTAACTAATCATGGGGAGTTTTCCAGCAAAGCCCTGGGAATATTTATACGTTTAGGAAACGACGCTTTCACACACGCAGTTTTTGGCAAGGGTTCACTGCTGAGCAGCTGCCTGGGCTTGGGCAGAGCTGGAGGTAGAGCGGCAGCCGCGCGTGAGCCGAGGCAAAGCCGGCAGCTTTTATTGGCAAGCCCAAGGGGTTCACACCGTGAGGGGAAAGAGCGGGCGGCCGAAGAGGGCTCAGCGCCTCGGGGCTGCCCCGGCACCCTTCCCAGCAGCCTAGAACCCAGCAGGTTGGGGGTATTTTGTCCCCAGCTGTCCCTTTGGTTTGCAGAGATGATCCCGCAGGGCAGCGTGGGGTGGCCACCCAAGGGTTTTGAGAGCTTGCCCTGGCCTGGCTATGGTTGACGTTTCGTGACACAGCTTCTGCCAGAGCCCGTGGTCTGGGTCCCCGAAGGGGTGCAGAGTCAGGGGGTCCATGCGGTGCCGTGCCCCCTGCCCCAGGAAGCTCAGGGACAGGTACGCTGGGGACAAAGTCACCGATACCATCAGTGCAAATATGGCCCCCGTGCCCCAGGATGCTTTGCCCTGCGTATTTTTATCTGCCGCGGCCGGTGCGCGCGGGGGCGGCTGCTCCGCACCTCCACAAGCTGAGCGCGGGACCTCGGCAAACAGGACGCAGCGGGTTCACGGCTCGACCCCGGGGCCCGGCGAGGAGGAGGAGGATGTGCCATCAAAACAAGCAACGCCAGAGAGGAAGATAAACAAACAGGCGGCTTCCAGCGTGGCCCCGGCCGAGGGCGAGCGGGAGCCCCGGGGCCAGGGCTGGCGGCGGTGCCGGCGGCGGTGCCGGCTGACGTCAGGGCGCCCGGGGGTCAGCGTCCCTCTTATTGTTCCCCACCGGGGCTGGGACGGGGGCCAGGCGCCCGTCCCCCTCCCGCGAGGGGACACGGGCCAGCGGGGCAGGTGGAGGGCGGCCAGGGCACCCGCCGGAGCCACCGGCCATCGCCATCCCGGGGTCCAGCTGGGCACCTGCCTACACGCTGCCTGCCTCCAGCGCCCTGCTTCTCCTTTTTAACAGGCACTAAAAATAAGCCCCGGGGAGCGGAGCTGCCGCAGTCTGGCCGAGGGCGAAGGCGGCGGTGGGCCGTGCATTTTGCAGGGCGGGGACGGCATCCCTGAAACCCGCGCCAGCCTGGTGCGGCGGGGAAGAAGCGGCCCTTTGGCTCCTTCCAACGAGGGATGTTTTTAATTAGTGCAAGGTAGCTGTGGCTTTGCAGCTGCGACCGGGCCAGAGCGGGGCCAGCGGCGTGGGTGCGACACGGGCTGCTCGCACGCAGGGTGTATGGCTCTGGGGGAGAAGATGCCACGGGCGCTCGGCCAAGCTGGGCTCCCTGGGCGCGGGGCTGGGGAAGGAGCCGGCGGCTGTTGCCGGCAGGGCTGAGCGGTGCAAAAGTTGCAAGGCCCTGGGCAGGCTGGGTCGGGGCGGAGGTGGCAGCACGGGGGTGGCTTTTGGGGACGTTTGGATGAGCAGAGCAAGCTTTTGTGTGCAGCCAAGCATCTGTGCTGTTCTCATTAAGTAAGACCCATGGGTGCCTGTGTCCTGTTCTGGACTGGGGCCGCTTGTGGGGTCCTTGCTTCGTTCCTGAACAAGCCTTGGTCACCCCATCTCATTGCTGCTCTGGGGTCCGGGTCCCGTGCTGGAAACGTGGTGGGCTGCGGTCATGCTGGGGGGAATGGGGCACACGCTGCCCTGCACACCTGTGTATGCAAGGAGCTGCACGCTGCTGCAATCAGAAGGAGCAGAGGGTCGCTCCTGCTCAGTGTGAGCACATGCGCCAGCGCATAAGCGTGCGCACAACAGCAGGAGTGTGCTTGCCAGCACCAACGGGCGCAAGGGGCAGAGTGCCACGTCTGATGACTGAAGGGGATGGGGGCCAGCGCTTTGTGCCCACAGTGGGGCACTTGGGGAAGAGCACAGGTGCTCATCGCTGTGTAGGGGCGGACTGCTGCATGGGCACCATCCCCCTGTGGTGTTTGCGGTGGAGGCACATGGCGGGCAGTGCTGCGGCATTATTTATTTATTTGCTGAAGCCCGATCAGGTGAGGGGGGCCCGTCCAGGGCGTGCTTTCTGGGCTGCTGCCGGCAGCCACAGGCTGCTTGCACAAGCAGTGAGTCAGTGGAGATGCACGGTGCTTAAAACCAGACTTGGCATGGGTGCCCCGGGGCAGCAGCCTGCCCGAAATAGTGCCCAGACTGTGGGCAAGGAGTAAGCCCCCAGCAGCCAGGCTGGGGCCGGGCTGGCCGTGACTGCTCCAGCCTTCGCATCTGCTGGGGATAGGGATGCGCCGCAACAGCAGCGGCTACTGTCCCGGGAGCCCCGCTGGGATGGTCCTGCTGGGGATGTGGGGGGGTTCACAGCCGGACCCCGTGTGACTGCAGCTGTGCCTGGCCGCAGCTCTGGCACTGCCACTGCGGAGGGTGGGTGGCGCATGGGCCAGGTATGGGCAGCTGCCTGCTTGGTCCCAACCCCACTTCAGCCCAGCATCATGTGGTGGCTTCTTTGGGGATGGAGGGATAGACAAGCGCCATCACAGCCACCCTCCCTGGGGCACTGCATGGCCCTTGGCTCTGCAGTGGCATGTGGTCTTGCTTTGCAGGCAGAGTCTTCCTCATCCTTTCCATGCCATACCATGCTGTGCCATACCATGTAAAGCTGTGCCGTGCCATGCTGTGCTATGCCATGCCACGCCGTACCGTGCCAGGTGCCGCTGCAAGCAGGCAGAGGGGTGTCACAGGCCGTCTGGCAGAAGGGGCCAGACCCCACTCCTGCGGGAGAGGCCCCAGCCCGTGCATGGGCACTGGCCGCGCGGTGCTGCCGAGGAGCAGCTCAGCTCAGGGGATGATTGATCTCGTGTCAGCAAGCAGTGGTTTGAGCCAGTGCCAAGCCTCAGCTCAAACAGGAGCACTGAAGGGGGAGAGCCCCTTCCCCCTCCGGAAAGCGGAGCAGCAATCCCCCCACCGCCACTCCCGGCCCCGCTCCCACATCTTGGGCATTATTTGCCCCGTGGCCACAGGCAGCTGCCCGGCCCTGGGGAGCACGCAGCGGGCAGTGGGGAGTACGCAGGCATCTGGGGTCCCAGCCTCGCCAGGCTGAGCTCGCTGGGGCTGTGTTTGGGTTAGAGGAGGGCAAAGGGGGGATGCGGGGATGGCTGGCGGGGGGAAGGCGCAGGGCATGGTCTGCCCCTTGCCGCTGCACCCTGCAGCCGCCCGTCCTGGCCCTTCAGCTCAGGATGTGGCAGTAGCTCCTACAAGCAAAGGGCTTTTTGGGGAGGAGAACAAGGTGGACATTGATGGGGCTCTAAAGGCACAGCTCTGTGTCAGCAAGGGACGTGGTGGCTTCTCCATCCCCAGCTGATGGGGTCTGGACCGGGGTGTTGCCATCCCCACCGGCTTCACCAGCCACGGGCAGGGCAGAGGAATGGTGCTGCCTGCACCCCTGATGCTGCCTTCCCCAGCTCCTTGCACCCCTGCTGTGCCCAAAGTGGGCTGCCAGGTTTACTGACCATGTCCCTGCATGTCCTGAGCCCTTCTCCAGGTCCCCCCATGCCCCCAGCTGTGCCTCTTCTCCTGTGACATCCACAGGCAGCTTTTTTCAGTGTTCCTGAGAGCTTCTCCCTCCCTACCCCTCAGGCCAATGCCCCCATAGCCTCTACCAGTCATGCCAGCCCATGCAGAGGTGGTACTGAACAGCTGGGCACATCTGGGCAGGCAGCAGCACCCAGGGAGGGATTACACTGCACCCAGGGGCACAGCCACCGGATTCCTGAGGCTGCCTGCTCCCACTCTGCTCAGACCTTTGCGTCCTATGTATCTGCGTAAGGAAACAGGGCCATTCATGTATTACTCTCTCTATTTATACCTCTCCCTTTCCGTATTTAGTGTGTGCGCAGGCAGAGGGGGCAGCAAACGCCGGGGCCACTGATGTTCTTGGCTCCAGCACCGGCTGGAATTTCGTCCTGGAATGTATCCTGAACCGCTCTGAAAACACGAATAAATCTCTGTGTGTTGTGTGCGTGTGTGTACACAAATACATAGGCAACGTATAGACACGGAGCCATATAGGGCATTTGTGAGCTTTGCTATTTAAAGGAAGGAGTAGTTAGAGGGCTCTCGGCGAGGTGAACACCTCTGGATCAAAGGGATGCAGGGCGCTCTGCTAGCGGCCAGGCACCTTGGGAGATAGGTGGCCCTTGCTTTGTCCTCTCCAGGGAGCTGAAGCCACCCTGTTGGTGACATACCCAAGGTAGCACGCCCAGCCAGCCCCAAGCAGTGCTCTGATCCCGCAGGGGCTGCATTTCATGGAGGTCTTTGCTCCCTGGTCTCCAGTTTCTCAGTGAGAGCACAGACTGCAGAGCCTGGTGTGCAGCCAGATGCAGTAGGGCAAGGATATCAGCCCCTCTGGGGCATGGGATGGTCCCGGGCTTCTGGAGGGTCGGGGGTTGCCTCCTGCACATCAGCTGGTGCTCACGGCTGTCGAGGAAAGATGATGATGTAGAAAAGGAGAAAATAGATGTTGGGTAGCGGGTCCCAAGTAGGTGCTGGGCTGGGCATCTCCTTGGGATGCTGGAGCATCTGGTGCTCATGGCTGTCTGGGAAAGATGATGAAAAGGGGAAAATAGAAATTGGGTACCAGATCCCAAACAGGTTGCTCGGCCATGTCAAGAGGGCAACTCCTTGGGATGCACTGGCAGCTGCCTTGCTGGGGTTGCTGGATGAGGCCACGGCGGGACCACCACTGGGTCTCGCAGCACCCCTTGGCCAGGGAGCGGGCACCCTAGTTAGCCCAGCTCAGGGTCATGCCAGCTTCTTGTCTTCTGGGTGCTGAAAAACCTGATATTTTGGGCTGAAAATGCCCACGTTTGGTCTCTGGCCAAAGGCGATGTGTTTGTGGGTGGGGGAAATTGGAGCAAATTCCTGCTGCGAGTCCTGCACGTGTACGCGGGCGTGCGTATAGGGGAAATACAGTTTTCCTTTTGAAAAAAAGCCCCGCTTATTTTTATACAGGACTCCAGAAGGGTTGAAGGTGGAAACTTGGCCTGTCAGCAGCTGTCACAGGGGAGCGGGTCCCTGCCTGAGTTTGGGGGGAAACCACAGCTGGGTGTTAATGGGACTGTTAATGAATTAATGTTGGCTGCTGGGGGCCGGGGGGGGAGCCTGGCTCGGCAGGGCATGCGCGCATGGAGCCCTGCCCGGCACACGGGCTCCAGCTCCCGGCACGGCTGCAGAAAGCCCCAGCTCTGGGAGCCATGCGCCTGGGGAGGTGTGAGTCTCCCCTTCCAGTTGTGTCTTGCTCTCCGGGTTGTGGAAAGGCTTGGAAATGTGGCCCCGTTGTGAAGGAGAGGGTCCCACACCAGAGACCGTGCATGCAGCCAGCGTGGGTGTGTTATCTTTTGACTGTGGGCATCTGCTGCCTGAGCTGGTGGTATTGCTTAATGCTGGGTGTCCTCAGCTGCCGAAACCAAATCTTTAAAGCAATTTAAAGAAAACAGCAGGGAAGTAAAATCCCCCCAGGTTTATTTATGGATTGGAGAGCTTGTGCTGCTCAGTTGGTGCAATGTCTGCAGCAGCGCTGGACTCTGCATGGCACTGCCCGTCTGCAGCCCTTCTTGGGATTATTTCTCTTGCTGTCTCCCCCAAAACGTGGAGAAGCACCCATGTGAATGCAGTGAGTGCAGCCATGTCCCATGCTGCGGGCTTAGCAGTATGTTTGCACAGCTTTCACACCTGACGTGCAGGGGACAGCTCTGGAAGAGGAGGAGGTCATGTTAACACGCTCACCCGATGCCAGCATGGTAGGGATGCGGTGGGGCTGAGGAATAGCACCGTAACTTGGTGGGACTAGAAATGAGAGGGAAAATGTAGAGAGGATCTGGGAAAGAGAGAGCAAATTCTTCTCCATGGACCTCTCCTGCTGTGTTTGTCTTCAGGCTCTGTGGGTGAGATCTCAGCCATGGGGAAGCCTGTGGCATCTCCTGGGGTTTCACCCTCTGGTACCAGACAGCTGTCAAACCAAGAGGAAACAGTGACCATCCTGAGCAAAGGATGACAGTGCTGAGGAAGAGATGACAATGATGTCAAAGAAGGGATGAGCATGCTGAGGACAGAAAGACCACACCAAGGAAGGGATGGCCATGCTGGGGAAGGGAAGACCATGCTGAAATAGGGATGACCATGGGACTGTGGATGGATAGGTTCCCCAACAGAAGATGCCATTATGGATGGAGACAGAGCCTCCTCCTCTGCTGGGAGGAAGGCTGGAAGAGCCTGAGCTCTTGGGAGCCCTGATGCTGTGCTTGCACCCTGGCTGCAGATGCTCTGCCAGCTCCAGTGTTGGGTGTCTGTAGGTGGGTGCAGACAGATCCTCACCTCAGTAATGAAACCTCTGGGCTGTTGGACCCAATACCTTTCCCGGGGCCCTGTGCTGGCCCTTCGGGGTCAAGCTCCAAGTGTGCAGCCAGTGTCTGCTGCCCAGTGCCAAACACGGCCGGTGGGGCTGAGGACCTGGACAGGGCAGTGCCTGGGCTCCTCTTGCAGCCCTGCTCCTTGCACGGGTGGGCTCTACACAACCAGCCTCCCCCGCTGGCGAAGGTCCTTCAGAGGATCCCAAATCCAGCTTGGAGGGGCTCTGAGGCTCCTCTGTGCCCAGCCGCCACCTCTTGGGGACCGAGTCTGGCTCCGCTGGGCCCAGAGCCCTTCCTAACCCCATCCCAGACAGACGGATATCCCAAAACCCACTGGTCCCAGGGGCCCCTGCTCTGGGTCCCTCTGGCTGAATGAGGTGGTGTGCGTGTGCCCAGACTGTCCCCTCCTGTGACTGTACAGTACACACGGCTAAATATATGTCTGTGCAGATACAGGAACTCAGAGGGGCTGAGTGATGCTCCCTTTCTATACCTCTTTTCATGGGGAGAGCTAATGAGATTCATGTCATTAAAGGGCTGATGTTTTGTGGGATGGGAGCCTTTTAAACGGGATGTGTCCTGGCTTAGTCATGGCAAATATTTACCAAAAAAAAAAAAAAAAAAAAGAGAGAAAGAAAAAAAAAGGGACATACCGTATAAAATTAGAGTTCTGAAAATAGTATTTAGAGCAAGTGAGAGAGAGGAACCTAAAACAGAAAATACAGCCCAGTCTGTTCAGGAGTCAGGGGAAAAAGAGAGAGCAAGGGGAAAAAAAAAAAGCCAGAGATAAAACGAGAGAAACCTCGGCAGTAAAAACAGCATCTTGGTAAATAGACTATTAAAAAAATTCTGACCTGCTTTATGGCTTTCTTGGCTGCCGTTCAGCTGTGCTGCCCTGGCCGGCACGGAGGGAAGGTAGCAGGAGCCGGCGTCTGTGTGGATGCTCAGAGCCCTGGGACGCGGCTCCCCCACCCCGAGCAGCCGCACGGGGCGTTAAATTTAGCCACATAATGATGGCCCTGAGGAGGCAGCCTTTTGTAGCCACACTGTAATTACTGCCTCGCTTATAAATTTTATTTTTCTTATTATGTTTCCTCCTCCTCCTCCTCCGCTGGGGAAGGGGTGGGGGGGGTCTCCCACACCCCCATCAAACCCGCAGCTCTCCAGGGAGCGGGGGGTACTGCTGCAGGGATGGAGCAGGTCCATGGGACAGAGGGGAAGGTGGGAATGGCTGCCCGAGCCCTGTGCCACCCTGTGCCGCTCCCCTGCCCCAATACAGGGCTCAGCTCCACATCTGGGGATGGGGGAGGCATTGAGCTAACCCTACTATGGTAGGGTCCCCACAGCCCAAAGCATGGGTGTCTTGGCTTCCCCAAGCCTTAGCATTGCCCTCTCAGGGTGCTTGGGAGATGGGCTTGTGCAGGCAGGACCAGGGGGTCCCCATCAGGGCACAGCCAGGCTTGGGGAGGCAGCCGGGTTGCCCACCAGATGCAAGGAGCGACTGTCCGGCCCCGCTCGGCGGGTCACTGGCTCCAGCCCTGCTCCTCGCATAGGTGGGAAAGGCGAAAAGGGCGAGGGCTGGCCCCGGCCCCCTCCTCCTGCCAGGAGCGGGGCAGAGGGGACGGCTCCTCTGTGAGCCGGTGCAAATGGGGGACAGCTTCAGGCCAGGCAAGAACGTGCCAGAAAAGGTCTCGTTCCCCTCTTGTTTTCCCAAAACAAAGGAAGCAGCCTTGCATTGCTGGAAGTCGCGTGCTCGGGCTGTGCTGGCTTGTTATCATCCGATAACCCGGCGACCCGGGAGCTGCCCTGCTCCTCACCCGTCGAGCCCACACTACGGGATGCGAACAGCTTCCGCATGAGCTGCCCTTTGCAGAGATCCGTTTTCCGCTCCCCAGGCTGGGGGGGGACAGCAGCGGGGACTGCCGTGGTGGCCCCGGCCGGCCCTGGGCTCACTGTGTGCCGTGCACCGTGTGCCCGGCCGGGGACCTGCCTGTACAGGCAATGGCGGATGGTGAAGGCAGAAGAAATGTGGAGGTGGCAGGTGCCTTGGCATGGCCCGGGTGCTGCTGTCCTGTGCAGGGCGTGGAAGGAGATTTGGGGCTCTGCTGTATCTCGCTTTGCCCCATGCAAGTTCCCCGAGAGCACCATGGCCAGGCTCTGCTGCAGAGCAGGATGGGCAGTGTGTGAGGCTGGGGGCCGGGGTCCCTTGGGGCACACGGTGACACCTTCGGGGAAGGGACCCTTGCAAACCACCAAGGAAGGCTGCGCAGCACCGGGACCGCCTGCTTTCCCTTTCAGCGCTGCCCCTTCTCCCAAACTCGTGCCCTGGAGAGGGTGCAGTGGTGCTGAGACAGCGTAAGGACTTCGGTGAGGCTGGTGGTCAGGCTGATGTTCATCCATCACTGTGGGGAGGTGTTTGGGGGAGTGTCTCCTTGGCAGAGCCGTGCACGGGGGACATGCGGGACCGCAGCAGTCCCACCCAGCTGTGCCCAGAGGAGCCTGCTCATCCCAAAGCAGCCCCTTTCTCCTGCCCCGTGCTACAAGGGCTCTGTTCAGCACTACGATGACCTGAGGCAACCTCCATCCGTTGCTCAAGTGCCTGTTTCAGGGCAGGTGGGACAATACTAAATCAACTCCTTTAAAGCCTCCTGACCCGCAGCCCCACGGACGTGCTGGTCTCCATCCCTCCCTCATCTCTTGCGGGCATGCCGGGGGCTGGCACGCTGGCTGGCCGCCCGGGCACGGGGCTGCCTCGGCTGCTGGCCAGGAAGCTCCTGGCCCGCCTGGGTCTGTGCCCCGACCCTCTGCCCCACCGCAGGGTCCATGGATTGCGCCAGGCGCCAGGGATTCAGCACCGAGGTGGTCGTGGGAGCCCTCGGGGACAGCGGCCACCACCTCGCCGGTGGTGGCTTGGGAGCCCAGGTGTAGAGAGCGCCGGGGACCGGGAGACAAAGTGCCCTTTCAGCCCGAGCCCTGGAAAGATGTGTGTGTGTGTGGAGGTTAATGCCCTCAGCCCCGGGGAGAGGAGAGGAGAGACCGCGGGTTGGCTCCATCCCCACCGGGAGTGGGGAGCCGGGAGCTGGCCCCGCACGTGTGCCTCTGCGTGTGCCTGCGTGTGCCTCTGTGTGCAGGAGGCTTATGCATTTCCGCCTCAGTGTATTTATGTACGTCATGTGTGTGTCTTACTCATCACTGTGTTTTTCTTTCCTTGTTCTTGGGTCTTTCCCCCACCCCCGCCATGGATTTATAATTCTTATGGCATTTTATTCTTTCCCTTTTTTTTTGTTTAAATCTCCGGTTTTGGAAGTTGCTGGCTCCTTAGGAAAATAAGCTGTATTTTTAGTGCTTGTCTGCAAGGCTGCTGATCCCGCCTGCCCCTGCTCATCGCTTACTCACTATTTGTTTAAGCTTTTATTTTCCCCTTCGCCCCGTGCTGGGGTGCGGGGGCAGCCAGCGGCGTGCTGGAGCTGAGCGGCACGGCGGGAGCGCGCTGAAGTTGTCAATGAGCAAAAGGCAGCTCCAATCTGGCCTTTATTGAGGTCTGGGCTTGCGTAGCGCTGGAGCAGCCTGCCCTGTAATCAGCCAGCCACCAGAGCTGGCCAGCCTTGTAATAAAGCAGCTCTATATTTATTTGTTCTGTTTATACCCTGCTCTGTAATAAGTTGGGAGCCCTCCCCACTCCCCCCGTTTTCTTTGGGAAGCTCCTCCAGGTCTCCGAAGGGATCTGCCATCCCGCACGCAGCGGATGCTCGGGGCCCTGCATCCTGCGAGCAGCTCTGGCCACATCTGGGCCACACGCCTCTTGCTCCCTGTGCCCCACACACCCTGTGCCTGCTGTACCCATCCTCTCCCCAGCATCCCAGCCCTGTTCCCCCCACCCAGAGAGCCCCCGTGGCTCTCCCAATACCCCGCATCCCCCCCGTGGCCCCTTCTCCCCATCCCCGCCGCCCCCAGCACTGCCTCTGCCAGCCCCCCTCCTCCCCCTCTCTATTTCAACCTTGGGTCTTTTTAAAATACATTCATTAAAGGGAGCTCAGTTGCCCTTTCCCTGGCGAGTCTGGAACACTGACAGCCTGTTCGCCCGCGTGTCTGTAATTAAACTCAATCTCTGGGTGAATACAACAATGTGACTGCACAGAATAATTCCTGGAGATCCTGACGCCGAGGAGGAGTGTGGCCTGTGAGCGGCCCATTCACGCCTGGCTTTCTATAAATACTTTACTATGTGGCACTAAGAAAACTTCAAGCCCTTTCCCCCCCCCCCCCCCCTTTTTTTTTTTTTATTAGTGCTACATAATATAGTAATTGTGCGACTAGAAGGTCTCCCCTGTGCCTGCCCGGGTTCACGGGCCTGGGTGTGACCTCGCGCTGCACCGGCCGAGCGCGGGAGCCTGCCGCCGTGCCCAGGGACTGCCGCGCTGGCCCCAGGGGTGCCAGCCTCGCCAAGGGGACGCAGGTGGCCCGGGGCACCCTCCAGCCCGGACCTGGGGGGATGCGGTGGGGATGCTCTGCCAAGCCAAAAGGCTTACGCCCCTGAAATCCTTCCCGGTTGTGTCCCTGCTGGCAGCAGTGCTGTCCTGGGAGCTGTGGCTGCTGGGGGGAGACGCAGATGGGTATCGGGGCAGAGGGATGAAGGACGGGTCTGGGGGAGCATCCTTAGATGCCCATGGCCCTCAGCGTGGCTGCTTCTCAGGTCCTAGCCCAGCAGCTCTCTGGCCCGGGGTCCTTGGAAAGCGCCAGGGCAGCCGCTCCCCAGGTCCCATCCTGCCCAAGGCCAGGGAGGAGGTGTGTGTCTCAAGTGCAGTCGCATCCCGTCTGCCATCCGTGTGCCTCCCCGGGGCCCTGCCTGCCCTCCCCTCCCCTTGAGCTTGCCGGTGGCATGTCCGGAAGGATGCTCAGGCACCCCCAGCTCCCTGGGGAATCCTCCCTCTGGCTCTGTAACCTTCAATAATGATGCTTTTTAAAGCATTACTGGCCCATGCAGACCTTGCCAGCTTGGGCTGCCCCTTGCCCAGAGGGGCTGGAGCCAGTCAGTGCAATTTCCCAGCTGTGGGGTGTGCCAGCCCCACGCACTCCCCTGCTCCCCAGGCAGCGTCCCTCAGCTGGCTCCCGGGTTGCTGTGGTCACACGTGCCTGGTACAACACAGGTGCCACAGTCGCAGAGCCCTGCCTGCCTGGCTCTTGCTCCCTGCATTCTGGGACCACAGGGTTGCAGAGAGAGCAGGGCTCCCATCCCACTCCCCCGGGGTGCCAGAGAGGTGGAGCACAGAACCTGGGGACATGGGCTGGGGACTGGCATGCCACCCTGGCCCTGCCAGCTGGGGCACGCCTGGCACGGTCCTGGCAGGGTTGACATGAGGATATCGCTGCATTTGCATGGCCAAGAGTAATATTAGATCTCTGTGCCGCGTTGATGTTCCTGAAAGCCACAAAGGGCATTAATATTCATAAGCCCACTCGGCCTTATCCATATTCATGTCGCATCCCTCGACTGCATGGCCCCTGCATGTTTTTCACCTGCTTGGCAGCGTGGTGCCTGGGAAAGTGGCACCATGTAGAGCCAGAGGTGCCAACCCACCACTGGCTAGGGCTGAGTGAGGGCCACGGTTGCTGGTGCAGGGTGAGCTGTGGGGATTTGGGGACCAGCTCTCCCTGGGTGCTGCCCTGTTTTGTGGCCACCCAGTTGAGCTCGAAGCCTAGCAGACCCATGGGTAACACCTGGGAACAGCGACCCTCCGGTGTCCCTGCTCTCCCCTGCAGCCTGCCATGGTCTCTAGCCCCTGCAGCCCTGTCCCTGCCTGGCAACCCCTGCCTTGGTGGGGGACCCCTGCCTTGGTGGGGCACCCCTTAACCTGTCCCCCAAAAGCTGTCCAGTGCCTCTGGAAGCCCTTGGGCAGGGTCTGAGACTGGTGATGCAGAGCAGAGTGCCAGGAGGGTCTCAGGTACCTCCATCCCTGTAACGCTCCATCCCATCGCCTCCATCCCTTGCCCTCTCCTCTCTGTCCCTCTCTGACTGTTTTGCTGCCAATGTCCTCCTGCATGGCCACCTAACTGCCCTGCTTTCCAGATTTGTTTTGTAGGACAACCCAACCCCCCCCCCAGCCCCAGCACTAGGGGCTTGCAGCCCAAAGGAGACAGCCTGGAGGCATTTGCATCCTCATCCCGGCCGAACTGCTGCGAAATGGGTGCCCTGGGTGTCAGAGCCGCAGAGAGGTGGCCCAGGCCCTCCGAGCTGTCCCTGCAGCCCCCCAGGACAGCTGAGCGCTGTCACCCCCCCCCCCCCAACCCATAATGCTGTGGGCTGCCCTTGCACCCCAGAGGCGCCAAACCTTGCCCTGCACCCACCTTGCGGGGGGCTGTGACCTCTCCTGGTTGTCACGCCCGCAGGTAGAAGGGGACAGGGGAGAGAGCAGAGCGGGCAGCACGCTCCCTGCCTGCAGCTGGGCCCGGTGCCCCGCGCCCGCCTGCCTGCCTACGGCGGCGGGCTCTGCGCTGGCGGGGCTGGGGACACGCCGTGCGCTGGCGTGGGACAGGGACGCGGCAGATGGCGCCCTGCCTCCGGTCAGCCGCCGCCTGATGGCCCGCTCCTGCCGGCTGCGTGGGGCTGCAGAGCCGGCGCTGCGTCCCTGCAACCCCGGCACCGCGTCCCTGCAACCTCAGCACCGCGTCTCTGCAACCCCAGCATTGCTCCTCTGCGTCCCGGGTACTGCATCTCAGCATCCTGGGTACTGCATCACTGCAACCCCGGCACCGCATCTCTGTGTCCCGAGCACTGCCCCTCTGCAGCCCTGGCATTGCATTTCTGCGCCGCCCTGGCTGCAGCCTCTGTGACAGGGATGCTTCTGGGCGGCGGGTCTGGTACCAGCATTGTGCTTTCACGCTGGTTAGTGGCACAGCGGGGAGCCACGTAGGGGCTGTCACGCAGCAGGGATGCCGGGTGGAGCAGCCAAGGAGCTTTCCCCCATTGCCACAGCATCAGCTCCATGTGGGTTAGGAGCAGGGACGTGCCTGGGTCTGGATCCTGCCCTGGGTTTCCCTGCTGCACAGGTCCCTCCATGCTCACCGCTCTCAGGGCAAGTGGATCAGGGAAAATGAATGAGATTAAGCCCCAAATTCGGGGGTTATGGGCCTGTTTTCTGCTTTAGGAAGGCTACAAGGAGTGAAAGGTTTTGGTGGGAGCAGCGGAGGGCTGGGTGTGGGGTCCCAGCTGTCTGGCCCCTCCTGCAGCAAGGCAAGATGGACTGGAGCCAACTGGGTGCTGCCCAGCGTAGCGCAGGGAGCAAACAGCATCAGTGGTGACAGCAAACTGCCACGGCTCACCTCCTCTCTCATCATTTGTTGCTTACTCCTTGGCAAGGGCCCTCTGTTTGCCTATTTGTTTATGATTTTGCTGTAAAACTTGTTGATATTAGAGATTTTCCTAAAACCTCAGCGCTCGAAGTGATGGGATTGTAGGAAAAGGGGAGTCTGCTGTGTAGGATCATAGAAGCTCAGCTGGCTCATGGCAGCTATATATGATGGGATGCTGATGGCAGCAAGGCTCTGCTTGCTGCTCAGTGTGTCTCTTTGCCCATGTTCTCACACCCCTACTACCCCTGCAGAGGAGGGCATGAAGCCCAGCAGGTAAGTAGAGACCCTTGTCTCTACTTGCCAAGAGCTCCTTGTTCTGTGGGCCCATCTCAGGAGCGCTGTGTGTTTGGGATTGCACATGTGCTTTGCATTTGGTGTGTGCCCTTGGAGCAAAACCAGAAGCTGCTTGCTCTAGCTGGTGCTGTGCCGTCTTCTCACGTTGGCACTGTCCCTCAGGGAGGGGGCATCCCCGAAGGGATATACAGGTTGGTGCACCTCCAGGGCTGCCATCGGCTGCTCTGCCACACTCAGCTGGTGCTGGCTCTTTTTCCCAACTGGGAGCAGTGGTTATTTTCCCACTGCCTCTACACCTCTCCCCTGTCCTCTCATCCCTCACTTTAGGCTCCCTGATGGCTCTCAGACATCGGTACTGCAGTGGGCTGCTGCCATCCACAGCAGAGACCTTTATGCATCTCCCCTCTCCAGCCTCCCGCTCATCATTTTGGCAGCTCATCTTCAAGCTGCCTCTGGTTCAGGGGTACCGCTGGGGTGTCCCGGCAGCCAGGCCCCCCTGGCCAAGCCCGCAGCAAGGGTTCAGGCTGCTGGGGAGCCCTGCCGAAGCATCCCCAGCCCTGCGCAGGGGTCTGTCCCATGCTGCCCCACAGAGAGGTCCCTCCATCCCGGACACTTTCTGTGGGCGCAGGTCTCGGCAGAGCCACGCAGCGTGGAGCCGGGGTGCCCTTCCCCTGGCTCCTGGCCGTGCCGGCCTGTCTGCGCGGCTCCCGGCGCTCCTGCCTCCCCTGCCTTTCACTTGTGTGTTTTTACGGCTCAGAGGGAGCCGTCCTGCCCCAATTCCCCGCGTGCTCCTAATTTCATAGTTCTCTCCATATATCCATATATATCCATATAGCATTTGATACAGGTTTTATGGGCATTTCCATACGTTTTACAGACACAGCCATTACAGAGCCAGGTTTCACCCGAGAAACCTCAGGGGAGTGGAGCACTGAATCGCCTTAGTCTTGGCCCCAGAACAAGGCTCTCTTCTCTCCCTTGCTGGGGCTGCCGCTATCAGCGCTGCAGAGGGCAGGGGGATGGCGGTGCCTGGCCCGAGAGCCAGGATGCTGCCTCCAGCCTCATCCATCCCGCTCCTCGCGGCCTCATCCTGCAAACCCCAGGGCTGTCACTGCTGCCCCTTGCTCCCTCCCCAGCTGGCTGCCACTGGCAGGGGGGCTGCTTTGGGCTGGGCTGCTCAGTGCAGCACAGGACCACAATCTGTATGGCCAGGTCGCCAAGAGCCGGCCAATTTGCCCACCTGTTGGGCTGCGCATCTGGCTGGCTGTGGGGACTGGAAGCCCTCGGTGGCGGTACAAAGGGTGATGCCATCCTGGCTGGTGGGGCAGGAGCATCTTGACTGCCGCGGTGCACATGGAGCATCCAAGCTCTGGCAAAGTGGCCTCTGGCTGGCAGAGCGGCAGAAAATAGATCCAGGTGCATGCAGCTCTCTGCACATTTTGACATGCTGCGGAGGCTGCCGGCACTGCAGTAATGCCCAGCACTGCTCAGGGGCTGAGCATGTTGCCAGCACAGGGGGAGAAGCCTCAGACCTTGTTTAAAAAGAAGCCAGGTGACACATGCCTTCATCACCACCATGGTCAGACCCTGGAGCAGCCTTAAGTGCAAATCTGGGGCATCCCCATGACAGTGTGCCCAGGTGCTGGGCTGCCAAGCACCGTCTGCCAGCAGAGGATGGACTGGAACAAGCGGGTGCAGGGATGAGCCCTCCCTTGGCACCCCCTGCCCAGTGCTGCTTGGCAGGGCAAACATAGCAGCACCTGGCCCCACTTTGAGTTCCCGGTTCTCCTGGCCTCATGCTGGACTGATGGGCCGAGGAAATTTCCACCCTGCATGTGAATTCCCATCTGTAGGGCAAATGCCCACTCCCACCCAGTGCTGCCTCTGGCTGATGCCACAGGGACCGCTCCTTGCTGCTCAGCCATCCCAGTCACAGCTGTGGCATCGTCCGACCCAGCCCTGCATGGAAGCAGTGCCCTGGCTCAGCTATTAATAGCAGCTCCCCTCTCCCCTTTCGAAGGCTGGTGGGAGCCCAGGGTACGTCCCACTCTGTTTTCTTGAACAGGTCCTGAAAGCAGGAACCATTTGTGGCTTCCCCGGCCAGCGTGTCTCTCCTTGGCCTCCAGCGTGTGCTATTTTCTGTGCTGTTTACTGTTCTTCTGCGGGCTGTCAGGTTTCCGTACTGGGGGAAGGCTTGTAAATGGGGGGGGGGGGGGGGAGCAGCGAGTCTGCACGGAGGGGCTACGGGAAGGGGGGGGGATGGAGGAGCACAGACATGGCCTTTATCGTAGCCTAGGGGATGTGTGGCTCATAAATCCGACCCAGGCAGATAGGGGATAAATCATCCCAGCTCGGGCACTGGTGGTTACCCATGGTTAGAAATTAACTTTGTGTTGGATGGGTCCCAGGCTGTGGGATGGGAAGGGGAGGCTGCTCTGGGCAGCGAGCCTCCCGCCTGGCTGGCCCTGGAGCTGGGCTGCAGGCAGGCGAGCGGGTGCCTGGTGCCCTGGGCCAGGCAGGCAGGGCTGGCGGGCACAATTAAAGCCAGAGCTGATGAAGCAAACGGCCTGGGGTGGATGCTGTGGCTGAACCTCTGCTGCAGGCGATGATGCCCTGGCATTCACACCAACCTGGCTGGGCTCTGGCGCTTCAATGACTGGCTGTAGCCACTGCACGAGCCATCCTTGAGCTGCAGGCATGCTAGGCACTGGAAGACACTGGTCTGCGTGGGAGGGAACGGGGACCCGGGGTGCCAGGGAAGGTGGCAAGGCATGCCTGCGGGGCAGGAGGATGGATGCACTCACAGCGGGACTGTCCTCTCCCCCCACGGCTGCAACCCAGGGCTTGGCAGAGCCAGGAGCCCCGTCCTGGTGTCACGGGGACACGCAGGCTGGGGCAGTCTCTGGCCTCAGCTCTGTGCCTCCAAAGGTGGGAGGAGGCAGTGAAGCTCATAGACCCCTGCTTCACTTCCCCTCTCCAGCTGCAGCATCCATCTAGCCCCAATTCCCCTTCCTCCCATTCCCAGTGCTCCCTGCACAGATCCGTGAGCATCCCCAAACCCTGCCCTGTGGAGGGCCAGGACTTCCCAGGGGGCTTTTAGGCGTGTGACTGCAGCAACCTCTTCTCCATCTGCTGAGGCCGTGTGCCCACAGCTGGGACCATGCCACCCTTGGGGTCCCAGAGCACCCACCAAAGAGGGGGAGAGGGGGCAGGGCTGGTGGGGACACCCCTCCTGCAGTGGGTCTCCAGGCAGCTGGCTCAGCTCAGCTCAGCTCACTCCTGGCCCGCTCTCTAATAGCTCCCCAGCTTTCCTTTCTAACGAGGCTCTAATTGGAAGCCGGTTGTGCTTCCCTTCCCCTCTTCTCAGAGCTCTCCAGTCCCAGTGCTGCAGGGCGATTAAGCTGAGGTTTTGGGTTTTTTTAATATGGCAGAATTATTTTGGAAGGGCCAGGATCGTTACATGACGGGCTTCTTGAAAAACCCCAGGCTTCGCCTTTCAGACGAGGCCTTTTCAAGTGGTTTTGCACAGTACACGTCTCTGGGCAGCGACCGTCTCGAACAGTTACTGTTAATTATAGATGCCTCTTTCCCGCTCGCCCATTACTCAAAGGATTTTTGTGTGTTTTAACAGTGTTTTACATCAGCCTGAATAAGACTCTATTCAGTATTTCCGAGAGCTGGAACTTGGGCATCCCCTGCTGTATGTGTCGTGCTCTCCTCCCTGCATCCCTGGGGCCAGGGATCAGTCAGCCGGTGTGGGCACAAGCCTTCCTCCCACCGCCCAGCCGGTGCACGCACTGCTCTTGGCGCAGGACTTGTGCCTGCTGCGTGCACACCCTCTTTGCACCCCTCTCCTGGCTATGCGTAGCCTTGGGTTTGCACGCTCAGCTCCTCAGGGCCATCTCCTAAATCCACCCTCCATCATCCCTCTTGCACGCCGAGCACCGCTGCCCGCTGGTGCATGCTCAGCTGAACCCTGTACCCGCTGTCCTGTCATCCTCTTTGACCAAGGACTGAGGGGCAGTGATGGTCCCAGACATGCTGGCCTCAGCCTGGTCTCCTCGGGACGTGCAGGGTCCTATTCTCTCTGGCTGAGCCCCAAGCTGGTGTGTTCCCCTTGCATTAACACGGGAATGTCTCCCCTGCACCATGCACCGCATAGCTGGGGTTGTTCCCCATGTCCTTTGTGCTACGTTTATCAGCGCTGACTTCATGCCTGCCTTCATTGCCCAGCCATTCAAGAGCAACTTGTTGCACTCAGCAGTTTTTCCAACTGCCCTGAAGAGTTTAATATCATCGAGAAATGCTCTTGCCTCCTGTGCCACCCCATTTGTACCCTCTGCCTGCAAAAGTCACCCTTTATTCCAACTTGCCTCCTGTGCTTTACCCTAGGTGTAGGCTGTGACAGGAGCTTGCCTTTTCTTCTACGACAGCCGAGCTGGTTTAGCCATCCTTGGGGAAACACCTTGCCCTAAGTATTTTCCCAGTCCCACTGCATTCCCCAGTATGCTCAGCTGGGCATGCTGGCTGCTTCTGAGAGCTCTGGTGGGTTCGCAAGGGGTGACTTCCCACCACAGAGCAGTGCTGTGCCTTCTTTTTGCATCATTTCTGTCGCTGGGTCCTTTTTGCCCTTGGCTGCAAGCTGCTGATGTTTCTGCAGCTTCCAAAGCCTTCCCAGATGGAGGACCGAGCCCTGAGCTCTGGGTTCCCCTTGAGAGACAGGAAGCCCCCAGGATGTGCTGGGCACTCTGCGGAGGGGGCACAGACTCGTGGGCAGAGCAGCCTGTCCGAACGCTGGGCAGCTGGCGTTTGGCAGTGGGTGCCCCTGCCAGACAGTGAGGCTTTGGTCAATGCAGATGTTTGGAAGGGTTGGAAGATGAGAGGCACCTTCAGGACTGCTGTGCTGGACCAATTTCACAAGCCCAGAGAGGACAAGAGCTTCCCCTGGGTGCTCCAGGGCTGTCCATGAGCTGCTGGCTGCTCCCCCGAGAAACCATGAGTTGAGGGGAAAAGTGGGTCCAGCTCATCCTCACGCCCACCATCCATCCTCCTTCAGGCTGGAGTAGGGACTTTGGGGAGGGTGGGGGGCAGCTGGGGGGCACAGTGGCATTGTCCGGAGAGAGCCCCATTTGGGGAGTGGGGGGGGATGCACCTCATTTGGGCACCTCCACAGCCCTCATCTCCTCCAGCTCAGCGTATAGGGCACTGTGGTCAGGCCCATTTATAAAGCTGGTAAATATATCGGCAGAGTTTGTGTCCCCTCCAAAGGTCAATATTTGTGCAGAGTTTAATTTTAACTTAACAAGCAGTTGTTTGCAGAGGCTGCCCTGCTTGTGTGTGTGTGAGTGTGTGCGCGCACACGTGTGTGTGCGCTTCCCCATTGATCGATGCTTATGGGGAGGCGTGCGAGTGGCTTGCATGCATGCACCGACTCACCGGGACGCAGAGGGGGTTGGCACAGCTCCCCGCTCCTGGAGATGCTCCGGATGCAGCAGCAGCACTGTGCGGTCCTGAGGACAAGGACCAGGGTCTGTGGCCGAGTCTATAAATGCAACCCGCAGACCTCTCCAGGAGGTGACAGCGGGCAAAATGTGCCCTGTGAGGCTCTGAACAGCAGCTGATGGGGACGGTGGCTTTCCCAGCCTGTTCTGACCGGTGCCCTGGGCTTGCTGCAGGCAGCTCTGAGGCCGCGCAGCCCCTAGCCTTGCCCCTCCTGAACCCGTGTGGCTTTTGTGGCTCTCGCCCATGTTCTGGCAACATGTGTCTCTGAGCTGCGTGCATCGTTCAGGCCGGTTCCAGCGTGCAGTGCTGGCTTTGCACAGGGCTCGGACGGCTCGGCACTGGCCCCCGTGCACAGCCACTCCGAAAACAACTGTGGTGTTTCTTCCAGGCTGCTTCCAGTATCACTACCCATGGGGTTTTATCCCCCCCATCCACCCTCCCCCACTGTGCAAAGCAAGCCTGCACCCCACACACACCTGCAACACCTCGCTGAGGCTGGTGGCTCCTCTTTGAGAGGTCTAGAGCAGAAGTGGCCCCGAGCTGGCAGGGGAGAGGGGAGCGGTGCTGTCCCGGTCTGCACCCAGGCACCCAAGGCTTCTGTTTCTGGTACTCCTAAAGCTCTTCTAGCTGAAACCCCGTGCTGTGCTTCACCCCAGGGCTGGCCGCGTGTTCCCAGCTGGGCTTGGGGACAGACTGTGCATCTCACCCACCCCACAGCATCTCACCTAGCCCATAGAATCTCATCCCTCACAACAGAGGCTGGGTCCTCTCAGGCACCCATGGTCCATCCCAGCATCCCGGGGCAGGACAGGACACTAAGTCGGGTCCAATACCCTCCCCCAGCCCATCTTGCCGAGGGCACGGAATGTGTTGTCTGTGGGAAAATGGGAGAATAACAGCAGGCACAGCCCTAGCCGCCGGAGTTTTCCCAGTCTCCCACCCCAGGCACAGCAGCTTGGGGGCAGGAAGGGGGGACGCAGCCGGAGAGAGGCAGGAGGGCTAGGACAGAGCCCGCCGTCCCCGCAGCATGGCTGCTGGGGCTCCGTGTTTTGCAGCCCGCCTTGTGGGCGCTGAGGTTTGGTTTCCTTCTCTCTGCTCTTTTCCTCTTCCTCGCCAGGCCCCGGGGCTGCCGACCGACCTCAAAGGGAAAAGCGGGCTGCGAGGGACAGCAGCGGGGACGGGCAGGGGTAAACACGGGGCTGGGGCCGGCCAGGCAGTGGGTGATGGAGGTGAAGTCATGCCGTGACGTCAGCCCTGCGGCTTTGGGGACAGCCGTGGTTAGGCTGCTCAAGGAGGGGCGGCTGTTTTCCTGCAGCTCCGCCGCTCGCTCCTGGTGCCCGTCTAACTTATAAACTTTAATGGCCAGTTTAAAAGGTTCCTGCCATGGGCACCTTGTTGCCAGTTTTAGGTTTTTAATTTGGAAACTTTCCCCTCTGTGGTCGGGGGAGGAAGGACTTGGGTCCGCTCAGGGCCAGTCATCAGGACACGCGGGTGCCAAAGAGACGGTCCAGAAGGGCTCTGTTCCCGTCACTGGTGTCAGGGCAGGGTCGGCCACGCCAGCGCCGACGAGGGCGGTGGGATGTGCGTCGTGCATGGGGCAGACGGGCTGGAGGAGCCCCCCGGTCCCCCCCCGCTGCCCACATATTAGTGGAATAAATTTAGCTCCTCCTTGGCTGCTGGCCGGGGGACCGCCGGCAGCAGCCACCTGCTCCCAATTGGCGCGGTCCTACCCCCCTGCCCCGGGGGTCACCACGGCTCTGGGCTGTGCGGGCAGTATCCTCAACCTGCAGCCCTCGGGAGATGCCGGGAGCCCCCACACCTCTGCTCGGGGTGGTGAGGAGGTGTGGGGCTGCAGTCAAATTTGCTCCCCCAGGCGCCTGGGTCCTCATCCCGGCTGTCACCGTGTGACCTGGTGCTCAGGCACTTGCCTGGCTCATCCCCCAGCCGCCACCACCGCAGTGGTGGTTGTCCTGCCCCACGAGCCTGTGTGTGTGCTGGACATGCGCATGGCAAGTGTCCGTGCTGCAGAGACCATCAGAAGGTCTGCCTTGTCCCCTGCTCTGTGGTTGCTGATGGCTGTGACCCCCCCAGCCGCATCACAGGGGATGCCGGCATCCCTCCCCGCGGCTTGCTCTTGCCACGCTGCCGCCAGCAGAGCTGGGGTTGGGCGCAGAGCCGTGCCTGCGCACGCTGCTTGGCAGGAGGAGAGGATGCGGGGCATGGCACTTCGGGAAACACTGAGGGCATGGCACTGCTGCTCTTCCTCGCTGCCTACCTTGCCCGAAGCCCTCCAGCAGCCCCCACGAGATGTGGGTTGGCAGAATCACATTTCCTCTGCCTGTGGTGACTGAAAAGGCCCTTGCAAATGCCCAGGAGGGCTGGGTGCTGGGACACAAGGCCGAGGCCTGACATCCTCCCACACAACAAGGAAACCAGCCTACAAGCTTGAGGGGAGCCTCCCCCCACCCTTTCCACCCAGCCATCCCTTTCCAGCTGGAGAGAGCAGGGACATCTCCCCCCAGCCTGGCCACATCCACCTGGGATTACTGACGGTGGTTCTCCAAGGAGTAACCATGGCTTGGCTGGCTCTCTCCTTGTCTCCAGACCAATGTGGTGGGGCTTGTCTATACGTTCCTGCTGTACGTGCTGGCTGTCCAGGGGTGCTGCACGCAGGCTGGCTCCTCCAGTGCAGGCTGATGTGGCCGTGCCATGAGCTCCTGTGGCTGGCTGGATCCTAGGTCCAGCTGGGACAGACCACCCTAGAGCATCTTAGCTATCTGGGACCTTTCACAGACCTTGTTGGGGGTCCAGGGAGCTTCACAGCAGAAAAGAGAGCTGGCTTGGCAGAAGTCTGCACCCCAGGGGTTGAACTCCCCCGGGGTGGGCACCCAGAGCACTATAAATAGTGTGCGGAGCCAGAGGAGCAGAGGAGTGGCCCTGGTTTACCAGCGCTTTCATGCCATGGCTTTCAAGTGGTTCCCCTGCCTCTTCCCCATGAGCCAGTGGCACATCTGCGCTCAGCCCAGGCGTGGGGCCGGCCGGCGGGCTGCCTCCAGTGCCGTGCCACGTGCTCTGCGGCCGCTGGAGCTGGTGCCGCTCACCAGCCCCAGAGCAGCCCTGCCTTTGCCAGCCCTGTAATTGATTCCTGCTCTCCTGCACGGGTGGAGGCTGCAGACGTGCAGCCTGGTAGGAAGCAGTGGGCTGTGGGTACCAGCTCCAGGAGCCGGCTCGGGCAGGGCAAGGAGCAGCCCAGTCCTCACGTTGGCTCTGATGTCTACTTTGAGACGTGCCTTTTGAGTTTCCAGGTGTTTGGAGAGGTTCTCTTCCAGCCTCGGCTCCTGGAGGCAGGGGATTCAGGGGGACCCTTCTCCTCCTGTTTTGGGGCTGCTGGAGGGGCTGGGGTTGTTGGGGAGCAAAGAAACAGCTCGCCGAGTATGATTATTGCATGTGCCGGTGACAGGCTTGTGTTCTGAGAAGATGGCAGCTGACGGCAGTGCAGGGGGGGCTATAGAGGTTACCCGTTCTCCTGAGGCTGCAGAAAGACCTGGCTGGGGAGGGAGAAGGTCCTCCTGCACAGTGCCTCAGCAGCTCCGGAAACTGGACCACCAGCCAGTCAGCAGCCCCACCAAAGGCTGGGGTCCAGCAAGGGGGAGCAGGGGCCGGAGCCAGCACGGTCCGGCTTGCCGAGCCCTCTGATGTCTTTAAGGCTGGCAAAGAGCAGGGCCATTGAGATGGAAGGGGTTTAAGTTATGGAGGAGGATTTTCTAGCCTGGCACCGTATAGGAGACAACATATTGGAGCATGTTATTATGGATAAGGTTAAAGATAAACCAATTTTTAGACTGGAAGGTGATGGTCGTCCAGCAGAGAGTGACAGCAAACAGATGAGGTTTGACATGAGCAGAGGGGAGCCGCAAGCAGGTGCCCTGGGTACCTTGTTTTCCAGTGCTGCTGACGACAGTGCTGCATGGAAGAAAACACCTAGAAAAATAGGAATGAAAATGGTGAGGCTTTTAAAAAACCCTGTATTTAGCCAAAGGGCATGGTTTTGCTGTCTGGAGATGGCAACGGGTGGGTGAACCCTTTGCAGCAAGGCAAGTCGGAATGGAGAGAGCGGCGTGATGAGTGGGCAGGGGGCTGGAAAAAGCAGTGGTCGCCGGAGCCGGGGACATCTTTGCTCCTCATTGCCCACGGGGAAGTGGCGGGGCTCAGTGCAACATGGTCCCGGCACAGGCTGGGATCCTTGCCCTTGAAAATGAGCAGTGACTCGGGATGCAGTGGCCGAACCTGGCAGGACAGAGATGGATGGGGCTGCAGTGGCAAGGGGAGGTCTGCTTGCCCGGGTGGAGGGGCACAGCATGGGGCAGGGTTGGGGCCACAGCTCCTGGCTCCCCTAGCCCTCTGTGCCCCCCAGGCAGCACTGCAGGGACCCCATACCTCTCTCCAAGGGCTGAGAGGGCAAAGGTGCCATGACAGAGTGTTTTATTAGCAGCAGGTGCCTGAAATCCAACCCATGGCCCAGCAATCCCTCCCCTCACCTGGAGATGAACCCAGCTTGGGGGGCACGGCTGTGCAGGGTCAGGCCCCACCGGTGCTGGGATTACCCCTGCCGTAACCAGAGTGGCTCCCTGGCAGCCTGATGGGCTGGTCCTGCCGCGGGCGACAGGCGCATAATGCCTGATTTCACAGAGCCAGCGAGCTCTGTTTGCTTGTGGCAATGATCTCTCCTGCGCTGGCCGGCTCCAGCCCCTGGCCAGACCCCGACCTGCAGCTCTGTCAGCTGGGATTAGGTACAAGATTTAGGCTAAAACCTCTTTGCTCCTGGCTGGAGCAATGACAGAGAGGGGAAAGCCCAGCCCATCATCTCTGGAGATGTTGCTCCTGCCTTGCCCTCCAGCCCGTGTGTGGCAGCTCCCAGACCTGCCTTCACAAATGGGGCAGGAGCATCTCAGCTCCTGCCCTGCAGCCAGCACCGGGGCTTTGCAAATGTCAGGGCACTGCCATAGCTGGGAGCAAACCCCACGCAGAAGAGGAAGAAGGCAGAGACTCCCCCATCTCTGACTCTGAGGTGGTCCGTGAGATGGGCGTAAGTCCCTGGGCCATCTGCAGCAAACCAAGGGGATGCTCCTAAGGGAGGGAGCTGAGGAACAGGAGGGGTCCATGCAGAAAGGCTCTCCCCTTTGCTGCCTGCACATTCCAGCAAAGCGGTGGCTGGGAAGAGGAGCTGTGGGGCAGATGCAGCCAGCAGACCCCTGCCCTTGGCTCCTCCAAGCAAGGGGCCGGGGGTGGTTTGGCAGCAGATGAGCAGCAATGCCCTAACAGGAGGGCTGGGCCTGGCTGCCTGGTGCAGCTAGTGCCAGGGGGAGGCAGAGCAGGATCCGTGCAGCAGCCAGAGGTGCTGTGGCACCCTGGCAAGCACCAACACTGGACTTGCAGGAGCGCTGTATCTGCCCCTCCCTATTGCACGGCGCTGTGCCCTGGGCTGAGGATACTCATCACCTCCTTGCGGGGTGCGCAGCCCCGGCCAGCCCTCCATGTCCCTGCAAGTTTGTTCTCTCCCAGAGTGTCGCTTCCTGCTCATCTCCCTGGACCCCGGCTTTGTTGGCTGAGCTCATTTAGCTTTGACAAAGTTTATAGTGCGCTGGAATGCAGAATGGCTGCTGGCCTCCCTCCAGCCTAAACATCCCCACCCCGTGGTGCATGGTGCGACAGGAGCTGATAAGGGTGAGTGGCGCAGCGGGCAGGTATCTCGTGCCCAGCCCGCGACCTTACAGCCACACGACCTTGAAGGTTGTCATTTATCTCACGCGTGCGCGCGCGTGTGTGTGTGTGCGCGCAAGCTGTCTCCCATCCCCAAGAAATGTTCTCAGCGTTTCTGGTTTTCTCTCCGGGCCAAACCCACATGCACGTTGCCCGAGACCGACTCCGAACAGACTCCTTTGATGAGCAGGGCTTAAATATATATTTGGCATTCCAGCGGCAGCGTGCCGAGCGCGGCCGAGGGTGTGAAAGTGTTTGCTTGACAAACTCCGGGGGCTCTCGCCTCTCTGCCGGCCCTGGGGACTCACAGGAGAGAAATGTCAAGGAATTTTTCACCTCTCTGTTTTGTTTTGTGTTTTTATTTTGTTTTCCTTCTGAGAGTGCATTTTTAGCTCTGGTGAAAGGTGCCTGATTGACAGTCCCAGAGACTGAGTCCCCTCTCTTCGCTGGGACAGGGACGGCAGGAGCAAACATCTCACCCCAGTCCCAGATGGGAGAGGGAACGGCCCTGTGAGCCTTGCGCTGACCCTGGGTCCCGTCTCCTCTCTGCTGGTCCTGTCCCCTCCATGAGCCCAGCGCTGTCATGGGTGGATTTGGGTACCAGCAGGATGGACATGTCCCACAACCTAGATGCCCCAGGCTGTGGTCTGCTTGGAGCCAGCTCTTTTGCAAAGAACCTCTGTCTGCTGAGGGCATTGGGGTCTCAGTCACAGGGTACTTTGTCACCGCTCAGCTGGCCCCAAAGAGCCCTCCACCCCAGCACCGTGCTGTGAAGACACCTGTGCCCATTGCTCCACAGAGGATTTCCCAGACGGTGTCACCATGTGTCGCAGCAACAGGCTGGGGTACACGCTGGCCCCCAGGCACCTTTCGGGGTGCGGAGAGGTCTTGTCACCTTGTGCCTGTGTGGGGAGAGATGGAGCAAGTGGGGCAGGAGAGTGTGGGCAAGTTGAAGGTGGACGGGCTGGATGCTTGCAGCCTCCTAAAATGGTGCAGGGGAGGCACTGGGGGCGTGAAGTCAAAACTGCCCTGATCTTCACTTGTCACTCGGCTCCTTCTGGGCTGCAGCTGGCTATGGGGCAGAGAAGGCAGCTCTGTCGCCAATTCCTATGCGACGATGGATCCATGGTGGGGCTGGAACATGCAGGGCAGAGTAGGGTGCAGAGCTGGGCCTCTGAGCTTGGATGGGAGCCCAGGGGTGTCTCCTGTGTGGGGAGGAGGAGGAAGGCAGAGCCTCCCCATCACTCCAGCCGCTGTGTCCTGCGCCTGTGGGAAATGGGGAGGGGAGGCCCTGGGCAGCGGATTTGGTTTCAGAGCCCATGTCTGCAGTGCCCGCCGGAGTGGGGTGAGATGCCGGCTGGTTCTTGGGGAGGGGGCTGGGGGGGGGGGGGCTGCGTCTGTGTGTTCCCAGCTGTCCCTAGTGTAATCCCTCACGAAAGAGAATCCCCTGCCTGCCCTGCTGCATCCCTGTTGTCTGGTGGCAGCGTTGTCTGGCCCTAAATCACCTGCCGCTCCCAGCCTGATGGATCACCACGGAAATGGGGGTGCTGCCTCCCAGGCCAGTGGAGAGAGAGGGTCTGGGGTCTGTAGGGCAGTGGTCCAGTCTCTGGAGGCTGCAGAGCAGGGATTAGGATGCTGCGAGTCTATGGGGTGAGGCTTGGTGCCCTGGGGACCGCAGGGCAGGGATTGGTACCCAGGGATACCAATTTGGGGGCGGGGATCGGGCTGCTGTGAACTGTAGATGCTGAGAAAGTGATATGGGGGGACTGCAGAGCAGGGTTGGGGACCCCGGGGGGCCATGGGGCTGGGGGCAGGCTCTGTCCATGAGGCAGGGGCAGGCTTGGCTCGAGCTCCCCGAGGTTTCCTTCCCGGCCCACTGAAGAATCGCTGGCTTGTCTGGCGGAGCATGGACCTGTGGATTTCCTGGGCAGCGAGTCCCTTTCATGTGGCCGCTTGCAAGCTCTCATGACATCACCGGGGGCTGCTCCTCCTGGAGACAAACCCAGCGCTTTTTAGGGGTTTGCCATCCCCCCCGCCCCAGCCTGTGTGTTTTGGCCGGGGGGGGGACCCGGGGAACCGCATCCAAGAGCAGCCGCTCTGGCAGGGACATGGTGCACAGGGCCAGCGGGCAGAGGGAGGGCAGTGCGTCCCCCCCTCCCCGTACTGAATAAACATGGGCTGGCCGGGGCTGGAGGGGGCTTTTCCAGGCTGGACCACACCCCGGGGGGCTATTTTTTGCCATGAATGAAGGGGCTGTGTGCTCGCAGGGCAGCCTGGCCTCCTGCTGCCGCTGCTGTGCATGGAGAGCTCGCCTGACACTCAATCCTGTTGCCTGGCCGGGGACCAACATCTGCGCTGAGCAGCTGGGCACTGCCCGCGGGACACCTGGGCACCGGCACTGCCTGGGGGGACACCTGGGCACCGGCACAGCTGGGCACTGCCTGGGGGACACCTGGGCACCCAGCACAGCTGGGCACTGCCTGGGGGACACCTGGGCACCCAGCACAGCTGGGCACTGCCTGCAGGGACAGCAGCGGGCTGCCAGGGCTGGGAAACACGGGCTGTCGCAGAGCAAGGGGAAGTGATGGTGACACAGTGGCTGGGCCAGCGGTAGTGCCAGGGCCGCTGGGGCATGTCAGATCCAGCCCTCCCAGGGCCATGTGCCTGGGGAGCTGCCTGAGCCAGCCCGGGGGGCAAGCCCTGCTGCCCCCCTGTCCCACGCAGCAATGCTTCCTGCTGCAGTTTCGGGTGATGATGGGGCAGCGTCCCCAGGGGCTGCCCCTCCGGCTGCGCCTGTGCTTGGGAGGAACTGCAAAGCCACCGGGGTGGAGCGGCTGCTGCTTCCCGCTCGGCCCAGTCCTGAACGCACCCAGATTCCCCCCAAAGCCCCTAATCCCACCTGGCTCAGCCCCAGCTTCCGCTCTGGGCCCTGTTAGCTCAGCTAATCCCTTGCGTGCCAGGTTTAGGGACACGCTGGGTGCAGCGTCCCCATGGGTCTCCCCCTGTCACGCCCAGATATTGCTTCTCAAGGGGTCTGCAGGCTGCTCTGCCAGTCCCCAGCCCTGACCCATGCTCCTGCCACCTCTGCCAGCCCCACGGGTCCCAGGGGAGCTGCGAGCATTTGTGCCCATGAACGTTTGTGCCCTGTCCTCGTCGGGTGGAGCCGGGGTGCTGGATCCCACCCCTTGCTGTTCCTTATCTCCACACAGCATCCTTGTGATTCACCAGGTGTGGCTCGCTTTCCGTCACCCCATTTTGCAGGAAGTTTCCCGGCCAGCCCCCCGCGAGCCCTGCGCAATAATAACAAGCTGGGATGAGCTGGCTGGCCTTCCTGAACAACCCTACAATAACAAACCAGCACGATGTGTCCAGCTTTCCTGGACAGACAATAATAAACCCGCATGAGCTGGCATGCTTTGCGGAGGAACCCTACAATAATAAGCCTGGGTGATGTGTCCATATTCACCGAGCCACCCTACAGTAACAAGGCAGTGTGAGCCACCCAGCTTCCTTGCAGAGAAGAGGGGTCCCTGAGCTGCCCCCCTGGGACAGGAGGGACCCTGGCCACCAGGTTTCCATGTCTTCTGCTCCTGGGCTTGCTCAGGCCCTCCCCTCCTGCACTGGCCCCTGGAGAAGGCACCCCGTGTCAGTGGTGGGCCAGGCTGGCAGAGGTGATGCCCGTAGGTGCCATCAGCCTGTGGCTCTGCCTTCCTGGAAGCCAGCAGCAAGTCCTCACAAGTCCTGGGGTGCTGGGACCTGCTGCTCTTCAGGGCATCCTCCTTGCTGAGCTCCCAATGCCAGCTGCCCCAGAGGCTCTCCTGCTGTTGCCCCACAGGCTGCTGGACGGGAGGACAGGTGCCCATGGTCAGGCTGGAGCTGGGCGTGCCACCAGCAGCCGTCCCCAGCCCCTAGGCAGCCATGCCCAGCTTCTTGAAGGGTCACCCAGGTGGGGAGGCAAGGCTCCTGCCTATAGCAAGGGCTGCTCTGCTGTACCCCACTCTTTTTGAGGGAGTTTGTTGGCGCTTTGGTGGAGGAAGGGCTCAGATGCCCATGGGTTTGCTGGGTAGCGCGGTGGGGTGGCCCCTCTCCAAGTGTGATGGGGTAGGGGCTGTGCCCACTGGAGGTTGGAGCCCCTCGCCCCCACCAGCCCTCTGCCAAGCCCCAGGCTGCTCCTGGTGGGCTGGTCCTCGTCTGGCTGGGGAGGAGATGCTGCAACCTCCTGCCCTACCTCTGCGCTGCTGCTGACCCTCCTTTCCCTGGGATTTATCCCTGGGAGCTGGAAGCAGCAGCGGGTGGGCAGGGCAGGAACCCCCCCAGCATCCCCGCATTGGGGGGGACCCACATCCACCCCAGCGCAGAGGCGGCACAATGCAGAGCCCCCGCTGCCACTGCGCCCCTCCGCTCAGTGTCTGCGAGAAAAGCTGTAACCCAAGCCGCGAAAACAGCACAAGGAGAAAAGAAAAGGGTATTGAGCGGCGGGGCTGCTGCGGTCGCCGGCCAGCATAGACTGCTGGTTGTTAAGCGGGTGCCTCGCTTGCAAAGGCTGCCTTGATGAAGTGTGAGACAGCACTTACGGAGGGACGCGGGCAGGCATTCTCGCTCCATCTTCCGCTCACAGTGCCGCTCTTTATGCGCCTGACATTTGCTCGCTGGAAAGGCCCCGAAAGTCAGGGGGAAAGGAAAACATTGCCCGCAGCAGGGCCGGAGCGGTGCTGGGAGGAGTGCTGGGCCATGCCGGGCTGGGCTGGGTCGAGCTGGGATGCTCGGCCGTCCCGGCCTCACTGCCCGCTCTTCCCCAGGGTGACCCCTTCACCTCTCGGCAGCTCTCCGGCTGCCTTCCCCTGCCGGCACCGCTGCTTCCTGCCAGGTGTGCTCAGCCTGGCTCCCTGCCTGGGAAGCACTGGCCATCCTGCCCCTGCCTGCTCCACGGGCGGGCTGGCAGCACCGCCAGCTCTCCCAGCTGCTGCCGCTGCGCATCCCCAGGGACGTGCGTGGTAGGGGATGATGGGGACAGCGTAAGCTCAGGGCAGGTCCCTTAGCCATCCACCGCTGGGGTACGCAATGCCCCAGGGACTGCTGCAAACTGGGGTGAGCGTGTGTGAGGGGGTCCAAGGGCTGGAGGAGCTGGGAAAGGGCATCGGCATTCAGTGTGGGGCAGCTTGGGGTGCTTTGGGGCAGCTCTGCTCTGAGAGAGAGGGTCACTGTCCCACCAGGGAGCTGGGGCAGGAGGCCAGACTGGTGTGCCCTGCTCCATCCCGGGGACATGAGCTGCCCCTTTGCCCGCCCTTGATCCCAGCTGGAAGGGAGCAGTTCAACCCCCTCCATCTCTATCCTCCGCAGGCAGATCCTGGCGGGATCCTTTGGTCCGCTGCTGTTGGCAGAGGCGGGGTGAGTGGCTAGCACAGATAGGTGCTCATCTACCTGGATCCTAGGGTGGATCCTTCCCCAGCCTGACTGGCACGACCATGGGCAGAGATGCCCAGCACGCATCCAGCGAGCCACACTGGCCCAGTTCCCAGGAGCACACACAGAGCTCGCAGCAGGGGAGAGCACCGAGGGCAGCCTGGCCACTAGGCACAGGAACGCCCCGGCCACGGAGCCCTTCCCCTGCCCACCGTGGGCTGCCGCAGCATCTCCAGGCTTTGCCTGTGCCAGCACAGTGGCAGCCATGCCCATTGCTGGAGAGCCAGTGCACCGTTCCCGGGCTGCTGCTCCACCACGCCGCTTCCGCGGAGCCCGCTGGATGGGGGAGCCCAGGGAAGCCATGCCCCCCCCCCCCCCCCGGGCCCACACCCCTTGGCTCCCAGCCCCGGCAGGAATTATTAAGTGTGCCCCTGTGGAGCATGTGCTGAGGCTGGCCACGGGAATGTGGGCAGATCTGACATACAAGCCACAGCAGCCAGGCTGTAATTTCCAAACAGGCCCCGTTCGCTCTGTTTTCCAGTTAAAAATATATTAAAAAATAGGAATGTGGGGTTTGTAGTGAAGAATGTTGGTAACCGCTTCGAACGTCTGGTGTGATAATGAAAGGGTCAGTCCCCAGCTTTGAGCACGACCGATTTAGACTCTGGTGCTTGGCACCAGCACTGGGGCCCAGCATGGTCCAGCCGGCCTGCAAACCACCCCCCAGGCCCAGGCCAGGGGAAGGTGATGCTTCTGCATTGGTGGCACGGTGCCGGGCTGGGTGACATGCCCCTCCTCCTCATGCTGTCAAGAGCACATCAAAATCGCCATCTCTTATGGCCTCTTGAGAAGGGAGTCTGGGCAGGGGTGGGCGAAGGCAGGATGCCTGCGAGGTGGATGCTGTACCCCTGCCCACCATTGGCCCTGCCACCCCCCACTCTGGCGTACAGCCCCATAGCAGAGCCCTCGGGACACGGGCACCGAGTGAGGCTGCAGTCCAGCTCCCCGTGAGCTGTCCCCACTGCTGCGGGTCTGCTGGCGAGTGTGGCTTGCTCCTGGCACAAGGTCAGGCGCCTGCCCCCCTTCGCCGGGCAGCCCCCCCCCCGGCTGGGCTAATCGCAGTTCAGGGTGTGCTGCGGTGCCTCCCACGCCGCTGCCGCAACCTTGAGTCACTCCTGATACCAGGGCATCCCGCTTGGCCTTGTGGCCAGGTAGTCATAACACAGGGGACAAGCCGTGCCAGCTCCCTGAGCATCGCTCCCCAGTGAGACGCGCGGGGCAACCCGGCCGGCACTCCCCCGAGTGCCAGCTCTCTGCTCGTGCTTCTCCCCAGACCTCGGGCATTATGTTTATCCCAGAGATGGGTAATCAGAGAAAAACAAGTCACTGGAGGCTGGGGCTGACATCGCAGCAGGGACAACAAGTTGGCTGCAGCGGGGTTCAGCTCGGGCATGTGCTGGGGCAGTGGGGCAAGGAGGGAGGGGCAAGTCACCAGTACTCAGGGGTTGTCGCCCACCCAGCCCTTTCTGGGGACACCTCCTTGTCCCTCTCAGCCTCCGGGGCCATCAGGTGGCCGGTGGCTGGCACAGCACGCTCTGCTTCCCTGCTGAGTCACAGCTCTGCAGGGAAACGCTTCCAGTTCTGGTTATAAACCCATTTCCCTCCGGGGCTGTGAAGCGCGGCCCTCCCATCCCGCTGCGGGCCAGCTCCGGCGGCCCAATGGCTCTGAGCCCGCAGGCTCGAGCCGCCGGGAAGGGCAGTGGCAGGAGGTGGCCAGTGACTCTCAAATTCCACCCTGGGCTTGCTGGAGCAGGGCCCTCCGCGAAGGCATGGCCAGCGGGTGCCCTGCACCTGCAGACCCCTGTGCCAGCCCGGATGCCCATCCCTCCCTGCGGGACTGGTAGCACTGGGCTCTCTTCTCCCAGCACCTCCCCAGGGTGCCACCCCGGCGGGTGCCTGTACGCTGGTCTCGGGGACACCGGGTGGTTGCAAGCGCGGTGGGCACTCCGCAGCACTGCCCCATCCCCAGGGACACCACGGGACACTGTGCTGGCTCAGGGCAGCTGGGTCTGAGCACCGAGAGAGCAGCTGCCCTGCCCGGATCCTCACTCGGATGCTAGGAAGAGGAGCAGCCTGAGCAGCCCCAGGGCTTGGGCCATGTCCCAGGTGCCATCCTGCACTGCAGCCCGTGTCCTGGCTGGGTTGGAGCAGAGGGGGGTGGGCAGCACCCTATGTCTGGGTGCACAGCCTGCCCCATCACCTTTGGGCATCGCTCCCTGGGGACCCTTTGGTGGCAGGGAGAGGGGATAGGTGGCAGGGTAGTGGCACCCAGGGCCAGGTGGCTCCACAGCGGACTCTCCCGCCCTCCCAGGGCATTGACCCACGCAGTGCTATCTAGTACACTTTGCTCACTCCGCCACCGTTCACGGCTTTCCTGGGAGCTGCTGTTTGCTTTTCTCTGAATTATGACTCCAGCTTGTGCCTTTGATCTCGGCTGTGTCGGCCACCCGTTGCCAGCCCCTCTCCTGCCTTTGAAGTGCAGTCGCCTTCCCGGTCTCGGATGCTGCTTTTGCAACCTTGGGTGCAACCCTGGCCCCGTGGGGTGAGACACCTTGGGCAAGAGCATCCCCGAGGTGTCCAAGGTGCTCAGCATCCCTCCTCCTCCCTGGGACCTTGTGATGGGCCAGCACAGGTCACGGCTCAGAGGCTGGGCTGAGAGGTGTGTTTGCCCAGTGGGAAGCAATCCCGGGGATGCTGGCAGGGCGCTGGGATCAGAGCATCGCTCCCTCCTGTGGCAGTGGGCAGGGACACAGGGAGGTCCCTGCACAAAAGCTGGGCAAAAAGCAGACGTTGGTGCCATGTGTGTCCTGCAGCTAAGGGGCCTTTCATGCCAGTGGCTCCAGCAGGAGGGATGAGACCTGTGGGGAAAGCGCCTTTCTGGGCAGCAGCCAACCCATCCTGGCATCAGCCCTGCCCTCCCTCTGCATCTGGCAGGGAGCAGCAAGGGGGGGCTCAGCCTGCCCTTTCTGCCACTGGGAAGCTGGGGCCAGGCTTTGGACTCTGGCCTTGAGTGGGTCTGAGCGTCCCCATCCCCTCCCCGCTCCTCTGGCCCAGAGAGGATCCAGCCTTATCTGTTACACTTTGTTCTCCTGCTGTCTGGGTGCGGAATGGAGCAGAGATTAGTGTGCAGACCTTTGACACACACACACACACACACACACACACACACGCATGCCCCCAGAGCCAAGCTCATCTACCCACGGCTGCGCACTCAGCCCCCATGCATGCACGCATACTCACACTCACCTGCACGTGTGCACCCATAGCATGCCCTACACGCCCCTGCGCAGCCACCCCTTCCAGGGCACACACGCATTTCCCCATCCCTGCAAGTGTTTGTTTGCTGGCTGTGTGCTGCATTAGGTTCTCAGTGGAGCGTGGCGCTTGCCCAGCCTGCCAGCCTCGCCAGCTGAGGTCTCCCATGCATATTGGCATGGCCCGGAGGGCGAGGGTGGCATCCCGCAGCCCAGGAAGGGGTTGTGGGCAGAAGGAGGGGGGCTTCCCTGCACCAAGCCTGGATGGAGAAAAAGTGTTTGCAGGGAGGCGGGAGGTGCTCTGGCGTCCTGGGAGCAAACCTGGGCATCCCTCATCTTGCCGCCACATTGCCCTCACTTGCCATGGGACTGCCGGGGACGACTTGTGCTGCCCACATTGACATCGCTGGAGGTGGTCGTGGCAGGCAGGGGCTCCCCATCCCCACCTCGTGCCGAGGTCCTGCCCCCGCCCAAGGCTTGCTGTCCTTATCGGTGAGCTGCGGCCCCTGCGATGCTCCAGCCGGGGAAGCCACAGCCCTTCCCGTGAGATCTTATCTCCAGTGCTTCATGAATGACTCGAAAGCCTCTGCAGTCTGCCTCTGAATGGGAAGGCAGCCCGCCGGCCGGAGCAGGTGTGCACACATGCGTGTGTGCGTGTGTGTACACGACTGGGGAGCAGCCACATCCTGCCCAGTGCCAGAGCTGGCTGGCCCCGCAAACCGTGCTGCAGTCCCTGGGGCAAAGGAGATGGAGCCCGATGGGCAGAGGGATGCACGGCCCCTTCTCTGCCCCACTGCGGCACCGTGGCAGCGTGTCCTGGCAGGAACTGGTTGCTGGCAGGTGATTTCCTGGCAGGGTGATGGTGCCTCTGCTCTCTCCTGCAGAGCTTGCCCCAGATCTGCGGTGTGGCAGAAGGGCAGGCGTTCGCCTCTGCTCTGCAGCAGCTCTACGCAGCAGTGACACAGCAGGAGGCCAAGCAGTCTCGGAAACGGCAGCGCTCAGGTGAGGAGCTCCGTGGCTGTGGGATGGGAAGTATGTGAAGCACCAGGCCCCCCTGCGGCTGAGGCCCCATCCCGGGGGAAGAGGAGTAGGGCCCTGGGTGCAGCTCACCCCATGCAACAGTCTCCCCCTTTGCTTTTTCCCCATGGGCAGAGCTCCCCCACCCAGGCGCCATTCCTGGTGTGGGTTTGGGCAATGCCCCGTGCTCCCTCATCTCAGTCCCAAATTGCATCTCTTTCTGCTGGTACCAGAGGACACTGAGGGCCCGACACCTGCTGCAGAAACTACAGGGCACCCCCATCCACCACCTCCATCCCAGGAGGATGAAACAGCATCTTCCAGCGAGGGAACCACGGTGAGTGCAGCTCTAGAAACAGCCTTTCTGTACCAATGGCAGGATGGGGCCCGCACCTCCCTTCCCTCCTTGCATCCCAGCCCCATGCCCCTCCAGGATGGACTGGGCGACTCAGCTTGGTTCCTACCCCATGCACCCTGGCTGGGGAGCGTGTGGTTGCACATGTGTGTGTGGTTTGCACTCCCCCACAGGGATGATGGGAGTGTCACTGCTTGCACACGCGCACCCATCCTGCATGACCTCCCAGGGGGGACTGACACTGCCTCCCCTTTGCTTCCAGCCAGCCTCCTCCCCAGCTCAGAAGCTCCGGCTGCCTGTGTCCAAGGCCAAGCCAAAGAAGGCAAAGGGGCTCTTCAGCTGAAAGGTCACTGCTACCCACCCCAAGGGTCTCTGCTCCCCCCAGCATCCAAGAGAGGCAGTGCAGAGCACCCACGCGTCCTCTGCCTCCTCTCCTGCATCTCCTGGCGGACCCCGCCCAGGTCGTGGTCCCCTCCCAAGGTGTCTCCAGCCAGGGAGATGGGGCATCTCCTTTCTTCAATGGTGTCTCAGGAACCTCTTTTCTCCCTCTTCCTGGTGCAGAGCTTGCCCAGGCTGCCTCATGGTGGAGCCAGTGCTGCACCCGGGGGGAATGGGAGGGATGCTGCTGGGTGGGTGTGGGACAGCCGGGGCTCTGGCAGGGCTGTGGGGTTTGGCTGCTCTTGTGCGGGTTTGCAATAAAGGGCTGTGTCTGAGTGAGATTCCTTCTGCTTCTGCTCTGTCCCCCCGTGGGCCAGCAGTGTCCAGGCAGGGATGCAGCCCTGGTGCTGCTGGGTACCCCTCTGGCCAGTCCTGCTGTCCCAGGGGCTTGCGACAGCTCTGGATGGTGAGGAGGTGACACTAGCTCATAGCTGTGGGGCAGCTCCCAGCCTGTCCTGTGCCTCACCCTGAGCAGTAGTAAGTGGGGTGGGGTACCCATGAGGGGACCCCCAGATACTGAGGGGGCAGCATGCTGGGAGGGGCTGGAGCCCACGTTCTCCTTGTCCCACACTGGGGACATGCCATGTGCTGGTGCCTGGAGCCAGATGAAGCCCTTGCAGCAGCAGATTGGAAAAGGCAGCCTGGCTGGGCTGAGGGGCATCCTCCACTTGCAGGCAGCTCCCCCAGGGTTAGTGGGCAGGTGATACGGGGTTAATCCATGCTCTGGCCTCCAAGGAGCAGGGGACAACCAAGCCACCAACATACTGAAAGCTCCCAGGCCTGGGAGCAGCCCTGGAGCAAGTTACAGATGCTCCCTGGACGCAAAGCACCACCTCTGCCCCTCCACACCCCATCCATCCATCCATCCATTAACCCCTGCTCTCGTCTTCCAGCTCTTGTGTTCACACACTTCCTTTGGGGCTGGCACCCCACTCCTGTGCCCAAGCCAGGTCCTAAAACAGCAGGCAGAGATCCAGGCAGCACTGCCGCAGGCAGGCTGCAGCCTGCGGTGCCAAACTCTTGGGGCAGGGACCTGTGCCCCCAGCTCTCCTGCTCCCCACGGCTGGGCTGGCTGCAGTCATGCTGCCTGCTCTCCCGGGCAGCAAGGGGGAAACAAAAACATCCGGAGCAGCCCCTGTGTCTGTGGAAGGGGAATGAAAGGGCCTTTGCTGGGCCATGGCCGGCCAGTCCCTGGGCGAGAGCAGCCAGTTGCTTTTTATATTTCCTCTCTGAGGGAGCAGCATGCAGGGCAGGGTGGGTGGTGGGAAGGGGAAGCCATGGGATGGGGAGCTAGTGCCGACAGCCATAGCTGGCTTGTATCCTGCCTTCTCCCATCTGCCAGCATCTTACCTTGGCACATTTGGTCTGCCTGATGGGCACTTGTCACCAGGGAGGGTCCTGCTACTGGCTAGGGGGTGGGTAGGACTGGGGCAGCAGGAGTTTACCAGCTCTCTGTTTCATGTGTCTTCTGTCACCAGGTTGTCCCCTGGTGCAACCTCTGCTCCATCCATGTGGGCTTCATCTCCTGGCCTGGGAGCTGCTCTGTTCCAAGCCAGGTCCTCCAGCTCTGTGCTGGGCCCAGGCTTCATGCTGCCTCCCTGTGCACACCAGGACCTGTAGGAGAAGGGCTTATCACCCCAGCGAGGCTGTTTGGCTCAGCTGTCCCCCTTGGGGCTGAGGGGATATCACATCAGGGCAGGGGGGGAACGGACGACATTCCCATCCCACTATGCCAGTGGCTGGTGGGCTCTATAGGGGAGCGGATGGTGCAGACCAGCACCTGCACCCCGGGTCATCCTGGCTGCCAGCTGCACTCAGGCTGTGCCTCTGCTTCTCCCTGGGATGCTCAGCCCAGGGGAGCCAGTCCCAGGGATGCTGCAGGGGTGTTGCTCGAGAGCCCTGTCCTGCTGCAGAGTAAGTGCCCCCAGGGAGCCCTGCGGCTCTGTGCCCAAGGGACAGGTGAGCACCCCGGCAGGCATGGGCTGGGGGTAAATACCTGCTGCAGGTACAGATCTTGCTCCACTCGCCCTGGTCCCAAGGCAAGGGAAGGTGGGGCTGCAGGAACACGGATAGGGGGTAAATAAAAGCAGGAGGGTGAAGACATCAGCAGGAAAAAGAGCTCTGCCGATGCCCCCCAGGCCACCGCAGGGACCCCAGCCCCCAAGACTCCAGAGTGGGGCCACCGGTGCCTCCCTGGCCCAGGTTGCCGCCGGCTCCAGGGAGTGTCACCACTCATTGTCCCATCCTGTCCCGCTGGGGTCTCCTTCCCTGTCCCCACCCCCTCCTCCCTGGAGCCGGCTGGATTTGAGCTCCCGACACACATTAAAGGCCACAAGTTCGGCCTCGGCCTCCATAAATTTGATTCCATAAATATTAGTTTTCGCAGGGTTTAATGAAGCCGTTATGCCGGGCACGGCCCAGCACCCCGACCCGTGCCCTTAATAAGGGCTCTGTGGCCTCGATTAAAGGGACCTTTCAATCGCTGTCAAGTATTTTTAGAAAAGGAAAAGAAAAAAAAAAAAAAAAAGAGCGAGAGAGAGGAGAAGAAGACGACCAAGGCAGCGAATGGGGAGAGGAAAATCCCAAACCCGTCCAGTGCAAAAATAGAGAAATAGCACCACCTAGACTGCATCGCCCGGCTCCGCCGCCCGCTCGCCCTGCGCAGCGCCCGGCTCCGGGCAGCCCTGCGGGGCCTGTGCCAGCCCCGTACCCCCGGGCCCGGCAGCCTTGGGAGCCCACCGAGGTGTCTGCGGGATGCTGCCCTCCCGCTCGGGCCAGGGATAGGGGGATGCGGTGGTGGGGAAAGCTGAGGTGCAGAGGAAGGAGGGACTTGAGGACGCAGGCAGGAGCCACATGCAGCGCGTGGTGGCCAAGCGTCCCGGCGGTGCCTGAGAGCGGCCGAGCGCTGTATGAGATGCCGTGCGATACAGGGTCGGACGCTGCGTCTCTCCCACCTCCACTGGAAGGTAATTCCTCCCTGTGATCTAGTGCTGAGGCAGCAAGCGTCCCTTCCCACCAGCTCCCTGGGCAGAAATCCCCTCTCACCCCTAGTTGGACGGACCCTGTCACAGCCTCCAGCCGCCTCCCCGCACACCCAGCCCTGCCTGCCCTATGGTGCCTGGGGCTCCTGTCCCACTTGGCCCCATGTGCCAGTGGGCTTTGCCTGGCAGGGACATGGGCTGGCATTGGGAATGCTGCACAGAGAGGTGACGGACTCTGCACCCAGTGACAGGACGCTGTCACTGCTCACTGTGGCCAGAGCCGATGTAAGATGCCGGGGCCCCTGCATGAGTAGGAGCTGTCGTCATGGACAAACCCAGCTCCCTGTCTGCAGTCCTGGGCTTCCATGGGACATGAACATTGTACCAGCGAGGGCAGGGCTAGGCTCCTTGCTGTCAGCCTGGAGCTGCTGGGAGGGGGACAGATTCGTGTGACATGCACACTGCATGCTGGCAGGCTGCAGAGGTTATTTGGAGGTCTGGGTTTGGGTCACTGGCAGCCATAGGACACTTCTCTCGGGGGATGTGCTGCACCTCCCAGACCCAGCGCCATCCCAGATGACCCTGTTCCCCTCTCCCTTGCAACAGTGATGAGCAAAGTGGGAAGCTGGGCTCCTTCCTTTGGTGGGAGTACAAACCAGCCTGGAGGACCCTGTGGACCTCGCCCAGGCTCTGATTTTCCTGTGCCAGTGATGCACAGAAAACTCTGCCCCTTCTGCAGCCTGGGGAAGCCAGGGGCAGGGATGGGGAGTGGTGCTGTGACATGTCTCTTCTGCTCTCTCTGCTGATGCCCTTAGGATGCTCCACTGGAAGCATCAGCTGAATGGATATAGAAGTGGGGTAGCCCGAGGCAGCTGGCCAGACCCTCTTGCTCCATCATGTGCAGGAGCAGCGGGACAGCCTCACCATCCTGCACAGTGGCAGGACTTCACAGAGGCTCTGGGCACCAGTTTTGGGTACCCAAAACCAGTATGAAAACCTGATGGAGTGTGGCTACTGCATCTGAAAACCTGACAGAGACACCTCTGGCCAGTTGCACTTTGCCTGCAGCTCCTGCAAAGGAAATGGTCCACTGGGGCCACTGGATAGCAGCATCCCAAGCCCGTGGGTGCGGCTGGCTCCCCAGCCTGCATCTGTCTTGCCCAGGTTGCTTGGTCCTGCTGAGGCCAGCACAGCTCTGCAGCCAGAGTTGGACATCTGGCCAGGTTATTCCAGCCTGGCCTCTCTGTATATCCCTAGGAGCGACACATACCCTGTGCCCACCAAAGAGCTGGCAAAGGGACATCCCTGAGAGCGTTGTGTGTATGGGGGCATCCCAAGGCACTGCCTCACCTGGGAAGGTCCTAGGGAGCCAGAGAGGGTGCAAGCAGAGCCGTGCCGGACCCCTCCCCGGCACACAGCTGGGGGAGAACCGGGGGGGCCCCGCAAGCCCTCGCTCCTGAAATCAGGGTGTTGTATTTACTTTCCCCTTTTGGCAGCTAGAAGGGGAAGCCCATCCCAGCCCCTCATTGTTGTCTCAGCGAGTTAATCAGATGCCATAATCCTGTTGTGGAAATATCGGGCCTCCCTGGAAACAATGGGGAGCGAGAATATTGTGGTTAAATTTCAACCAGCTGCCTCCCTGCTCTGTTTGATCCCCGCCCGCAGGCCCGGGCCCCTGGCGAGCAGGCGTCGCGGCGGGGGCCGGAGCCCCGGGGGTGCCACCCCGAGCCCACGCCGCCGCGGGGGAGCCCCCGCGGGACGCTCCGGGGGAGCGGGGGGGGGGAAGGTGGCGGGTGGGTTGCGGCGGGCCAGGCCCGCCTCGGGGCGGCGGCGGGGCTGCCCCGGGGGGCAGGTGGCGGCGGGCACCCCCGGCGGGGTGGGCTGCGGGCCGCGGGGCTCGGCCGGGGGGAGGAGGCTGCGGGCGGCCCGGGGCAGGTTCCGCGGGGAGGAGGCGAGAGAGGGAGGGCGCTGGGAGGCTGGGACACGGGCAGGGTGCGGTCCTGGCGGTTCCCGGTCCCGGATCTCTTCAATTTCCCCTCTCACTCCTGCCCGGGGAGCGGAGGCAGCGGCGGCTCCGGCTCCGGCTCCAGCCCCGCCGCGCTGACCGCCGGGGCGCAAACCGCGGGGGGCTCCGGCAGCGCCGAGCCCCGCGCCCCGCGCCCCGCAAGCGGCCGCTCGCCTGCCAAAACAAACGGCCCTTCGCTATTTATTGCCGCCGCCGGGCCACGGCAGCTCAGAGCGGGCCGACGCCAGCCCCGCCGCACCGGGCAGCCGGAGCGCACCCGCGCCGGGCAGCCGCCGCGCCCCGCCGCCGCCGCCGCCGCCACCACCGCCGCCACCGGCACCGGCACCTGCCCCTGCCCGCCGGCTGCGCGCCGCATGGGGAGCCCCGGGGCGGGCGGCGGAGGCGGCGGCCGAGCCTAGCGGGGACCCCGGAGCCGCCGGTCCCCCGGGCCGCCCCGGGGCCGCCGGGCGCGCCATGAAGCCGGCGCGGCTGCTGCTGCTGCTGAGCGGGTGCGCGCTGCTGCTGGCGCCGGCCGTGCGCGGCTGCGGGCCGGGCAGGGTGGTGGGCAGCCGCCGCCGCCCGCCCCGCAAGCTCATCCCGCTCGCCTACAAGCAGTTCAGCCCCAACGTCCCCGAGAAGACCCTAGGGGCCAGCGGCCGCTACGAGGGCAAGATCGCGCGTAACTCGGAGCGCTTCAAGGAGCTCACGCCCAACTACAACCCCGACATCATCTTCAAGGACGAGGAGAACACCGGCGCCGACCGGCTCATGACCCAGGTACGGCCCCGCCGCCGCCCGCTTCTACCCCCGCGCCGGGCACCTGCGGGCACCGGGGCTGCCCGGGAGCGCCCCGCGCCCCCGCTCTCCCGGGGCAGCGCGGGCAGCAGCGGGGAACCCGGCGCTGCGGCTTCCCCCGTCCTGACCCGGGCATGCCGGTGCCCGGCCCGGGCTGCCGGTTGCGCAGAGAGGGCATCTCCCTTCGCCGGGCGCTGCAAAGCTCTGCCCCTTCGGCTGGGCTGGGCGCATCGGACCCGGAGCTGGCAGCACGCTGCGCCTTGGTGCGGCAGCACCCTGCTCCCGGAGCCGGCAGCAGCCTGTCCCCCGAGACTGGCAGCACACTGCCCCGCTGCCTCTCGGAGCCTGTGGCACCCATGCCTGCTGCACGCCGAGGTGTGTCCTTGTGCCTCCCGAGCTGGCAGCACCCTGCCCTGCTGTCCCCCAACCCACGTCCCGCTGCCCTCCGAGCTGCCAGCACCTTGCCCTCCAAGCTGGCAGTAGCCTGCCCTGGTGCCCCCCGAGCCATGCCACGGAGCCCCCGATCCGGCAGCATCCTGCCAAATCACCCCCGAGCCGGCAGTGCTGTGCCGTGCTGTTCCCCGATGGGGCAGCACCCTGCCCCGCTGCACCCATCCTGCCCTTGCCCCTTTGCTCTGCCTGCTGGCTGGCAGAGCAGGCAGCCTGCCTGTTGGAGCCGAGGGACAGAGCACAGCCCGGTGTGCTGGCAGGCAGGGGAGTAGGCAGAGCCGCGAGCTGGGCACCACAAGCACCCTTGCTGACCTTGTCCCCACTCTGTCGCCAAAACCCTGTGCCGTGTCTCAGTGCCCCCGCTTCCCATGTATCTCAGGTGGGATGGTGAAGGGTGCCCGATGGGGACTGCCCTCAGCTTGCTGTGCTCCGGGACGGGGACAACCCGTTATTGCAAATGCCCTGTTGCAGTCAGCTTACAAGTGCCCTGGACCAGCGGGAGGGAGGAGTGGGGGGGTATAGAGGACGGCAGCGGAGCGGGGGGGTGATGCTGGACGAAGGTTACTCTGTGTTTTAATATTGCCAGGAGAATGCCTGAGGGTTTCAGGAATGCAGATAAGGAGCTGCACGGCCTTGCTAAGAAACCTGGCCACCAGCCTCAGCACTGGGTTACAGCCTGAGCGAGCTCCTGGGGGAGGCGGGGGGCAGCCAGGGCTGCCCTGCTCACCATTGCACCCCCCGCTCTGGGGCTGGTAGGTGGGTGAGCGTGGGTGGCCACGGTGGTGGGCACTGAGCGGGGCTCTGGCCATGGTTTCTGACCGAGGTGTTGGTAACAGTGGGAGGAGAAACTGCTTGGGTGCTGGCTTGACAGCTCTGCAACCCTGTGTGCCCTGGGGGCAGGTCCCTGAGGGCAGGGGCCACGCTCCAGGGTGGTTCTCAGGCTGGGGACTGCAGCAGAGGGACCGAGACCCCATGTGAGGCAGCACCAAGCTTGGGGAGTTGCACAAGTTGTGGTTGCTGGTGACTGGAGCCCTGGGGCTGGGCTGGAACCTGTATCCCCTGGGGAACAGCTTCAGGGATACTTGAGGAAGCGGTGAGCTCCGTTGGTCTGTGCATTGGGGAAGTGGGTGACACTGTATTGCTCGAGTTGGAGGCAGAAGAGTGCTTCTGCTGCATTTGCTCTTGAGAGTGCTAACCTAACTGGCCTAACCCAGCCAGTGCCCCTCAACATCCCTGAGAGAGGGGTCCCACCTGCCAGCCCCACACTTCCCACTGTCCTGCTGCCTCATTGGCAGGGTACCTGGAAGCTCCCTGGTCTTTTTGGGGTGCCCAAATGAGGGCTCTTATCCCAGCAGGGTCCCTGGCCACCACACATCTGTGCACAGATGGGTACCATGGTGCCTCGGGCAGCTCTGCAGGGAATTGTCCCCATTGCTATGGAGGTGGCATGTCTTCTGGTAGCTTGCTGCCATCCCACAGCCCTCTGGGCTTGTCCTGTGGCCCCTGGCTGTGGGAGATGCCCCCAGATGTGGGAGCTCTGGCTCTGGCACCATGCCCTGTGTTGCTATGTGTTGGGAAAGGCCATTGACCCAACTCCTTGTCCCTTCCCCCAGTCCACTGGCTTTTACTGCTGTTGACTCACTTCAAACCTGTTTTCTTTCCCCAAGTCCAAGGGTCTGGGTGTCCCAGGCAGCCGGAAGATGCCGCCTGCTTTGGGGGGTGGGTAGTGCTGCTCTCTGCCCGCCTTTCCTTTATCGTTTCATCTTCCTCAAGAATTCCAGTGTGTTTGCTCTCGCTGGTCCCACTCGGAGGTGCTGAGATAAGGCTGGAGGCAGAGCCCGCCTCACCTCTCCCCGGCAGCCTGGCCCAGGAATGTCCCGGGCCCCCTGCCCCCATGGAGTCCCAACCCCAAGCCTCTCCCTACCCCAGCCATCACCCCTTGCAGCCACTGTTGGCCCAAGTGGCATGGAGACCATCCTTGCAGTGGTGAGGAATTTCTCATGGAGACCTTGGGTGGGGCTCTTGGCTTCCTTTGGGAGAAACCTTGCCTGACGGGGAGATGCTAGTGGAACCCCTCTTCTCCTGGCCAAGCTCTGGACATGGGGGTAGCTGTGGCCAAGGATGCTCCATCCACAACCCCTCTGCTGAGACTGTGGTCACACCTGAGTGTCCTGTGTACCTACCCTGAGATGGCCCTGGGGTCCCAGCTGACTGTGCTCCCATTTGGAGCTGTGCTCTTCCTTCCAGACCTGCTGCCTTCCCAAAAGGGGTTTGGCTTCCCCCCTAGGGGATGGTCCTGTCCCCAGTCTGGACACAAGAAGGGAGATGCCAGTGTTGGTCATCGGGGAAAACATCTCTGCTCAGCCCAGCCCAACATCGCCAGGGTCTCCACCGTGATGTGCATGCAACAGCACAGGGCCACCCAGCTCAGCATGGTGGCATGGGGCCCCATCCTGCATGTGACCTGGGGGTGCCCAGTCACCTGTGCCACTACAGGGACAAGCTGTGCCCCACCTCACACACTGCCACCACCCGCCTTTCTCCCAAACTCTGCTGTATGCCTGTTGCATGGGTTTCAGCCTCCTGGCTGGGCACCAGAACGGCACTGGCGCTGGTGAGCTGTGGCCAGGGCTCAGTGCCACATGGCTGAGCTTGGATATCCCACTCCAGCCTGGGCCCCGCAGGGCCCGTGGGCCACGGTGGCATTTCCACATCTTTGCTGCCACCTTGCGAAACCTTGTGTTCACCCTCAGGCAGGAGGGGGACCATGCCACGCAGGCAGGCATGGTCACCCTGGTCCCCGAGGATGCTGTGCGTGGGGAGGAGGTGGGCTCTCCTTTCAGCCCTCGGCAAGCACAGAGCCTGCAGACAGCCCATGCCCATGGGCTTCTTGGTCCCTGCCTACCTGTCTGTCCAGGCAGCAGAGCCCCTGGGTAGGCAATGCCCATCCCTACCTGCTCCCTGCCCATCTGTGCCTGCTCCCTGCTGCCCATGCCTGCTCCCTGCCCATTGCCGCCTGCTCCTTGCCCGTCCCTGGCCATCCCTGCCCGTTGTTGTCTTCTCCCTGCCTCCTGTGCCTGCTCCCTGCTTATCCCCACCTGCTTCCCCTTGCCTATCACTGCCTGCTCCCTGTTTATTGCTCATCCCTGCCTGCTCCCTCCTCAGTTGCCTGTTCCCTGCCCATCCATGCCTGCTCCTTGCCCACTGCTGCCCTGCCCGCCCGTGTCTGCTCCCCACCCCTTAGTACCTGCTCCCTCCCCGACCTTCCCTGCCTGTCCCTGCCTGCTCCCTGTCCATCGGTACCTGCTCCCTGCCGGTCCCTGGCCGCTCCCTGCCCGTGCTCTGACACCTGCTGGCCACCGAAGGCACAGGCAGAGCCGCACGTCTCGGCAGCCCGGGGACAGGGTGCTCCGGGGACCTGCCTGCCCCTGTTCGCCCAGCCGGGCAGGCGGGCAGGCAGCTGGGCGCTGCCCCGGACCGGGAAGGGGAAGGTGGGAGACCCTTGGGCTGGGGCTGCGCTGGGAGAGGGGCACATGGTGGGGACAAGGCAGCCTAGGTGGGTCTCGCTAGGAAAGGGTGGCCTCGCTCCAGGGGCTGGTGGCAGGCAGCGTCCCTGCCTGGGGACACGGGTTGGAGGGTCTCGGTGTTTGTGTGCGGGCAGGGTGCACCTGGAGGACAGGAGGGCTGGCAGTGAGGGCAGGAGGGGTGCCCAGAACGGGGTGCTGGCATGGGAGCGGCAAGGGGATGCCTGGAGTGATGGCTGGAGGATGCAGGGAGGCATCGAGGACTCCCTGCCTCCCTCTAGCCCTGAACCCCCTTACTGCCCTTCTCTGCAGGGCCCCCATGTGGCTGGGGACCTTGGAAGCTGCTTGTGCCATGTGCCAAGTGGCACCACGGTGGTGTTGGATGGGGACAAAAGTCGCTCCCCTCCCTCCTCCTCCTCCCCTCACCTAGCAACTGTTTGTCCAACACCTTCCCGGCTTATCTCCCCACACCCAGGGAGCCGTGGGACGAGGGCAGAGCTGGTCCCCCACCCCATGCAGGGCAAAGGCCTGCCTGGCACTGCCCTTCCTGGGGCCCGGACATTGCCAAGTGCAAGCGGGTTTCCCCAAGAGCAGCAGTGCCCACCTCCCCGGGATGGGAGCACGTGCTTGAACCTAGGGTGAGGGCTGACGTTTTTGAGGGGGCACCTCCCTGAGGAAGCAGTGCTGGGGCATTTCTGGGTCCGGGGGTGTAGCCAGCATCGGGTTTTATAGCCCTGGCTCATGCTCGCCATGGCTGTGTCTCACAACCCACGACAACCCGTGGTGGGCAATTCCAGCGCTGAGCTGGGCATCACGTGAAAACGTCCCCCGCGGTGGCTGTTTTTTAGGCTGCTGCCCAGTCGTTTCACTTAATACTTCCCAGGACTGGCCTCATGCATGACCATGAATGCTCTGTCCTTTGCCCTGATTTTATAGTGTTCTCTGGGACCGCCCAGCATCTCCTTTCCAGGCTGTACAGTACTAGTCCATTCACCTGGTTTTGTGTAGAAGCTCCCATATTGCTCTTCCGACACCTTTTCTAGCTCTCCTCCATTCCTTTTGCAGCAGGGGAAGGGACCAGAAGTGCAGGCTGTACTTTTGCAAGCCAAGCGCACATGTGCTTTGTCCCTCCCTGAGATGCAGCTGTGGCTGGGGGAACCGGGCAGCGCAGGGCAAGGCTGGGAGGGCTGCAGCACCGGTGTTTGGGGCTGGCATCCCTCTGCTTGCTGGGGAGGACCGCAGCAGGGGCGGATGAGGCAGCGCAGTTGCCTTGCTCATGTGACCTCTGTGGCCACCAGGTCTGGGGCTTTTGGGATCTGCTGCTGTTCCTCAGCCCTTGTGGTGGGGAGATGCGGAGGGGGCTTCACCCCACATCCTTTCTGCTCCAGCTCTTGGGCAGGTTTGGCATTTCCTATGTGAGCAGGGGCTGGATGAAGCTATGAGGCTGCCCGGTGCTGTGTCATTGTGCCTCAGGACTTGCGCAGAGCTGTGCTGAGGACTGGGCAGGTTGTTTCATTTGTGCCTGGGCAGAGTGCTGGGGACCCTCGGGTATCCTCCCAGCCAGGAGGCAGCAGGCTTTCAGCTCCTGCGTCCTCCTCCTGTCAGCTGGGAGCCCCTGGGTCAGTGCTAGCACAGGGCAGGTGTCCTGCGAGCAGAGAGGGTGTTTCACCCCAGCCCAGGCTGTGCTGCCCTACGGGCTCTCGAATGGGCCAGGTATTGGGGGAGAGATGGAGGAGGAGATGGGTACCCTGTTGGGGTGTGCACGCCCTTGGGAGATGCTGTGTCAGACGGTGGGGTATTGGGCACTGCGGGGAGTCTGGAGGGCATGGGATGGACAAGACACCTCATGTTCTCAGATCTTCCTCTTCTGGACCAGTCCTCAAAGGGTCTGAGGACCCAGAGAGGCTTCGCAGAAGCATGCTGGGGTACAACCTGCCAACCAGGCAGTTAACGCCTCCCCCTCCAAAAAGCTTTTACTGACTCTGCCCCTCTGCCCTGCAGCGCTGCAAGGACCGCTTGAACTCCCTGGCCATCTCCGTCATGAATCAGTGGCCGGGGGTGAAGCTGCGGGTGACGGAGGGCTGGGACGAGGACGGGCACCACTCGGAGGAGTCGCTTCATTACGAGGGCCGAGCCGTGGACATCACGACCTCGGACCGGGACCGCAACAAGTACGGCATGCTGGCTCGCTTGGCCGTGGAGGCTGGCTTTGACTGGGTCTACTACGAGTCCAAGGCACACATCCACTGCTCCGTCAAGTCAGGTAAGGCCGGGGGGAGCAGTGAGCAGGGCTGGGGCCAGCCCCCCTGTTGCGGTATGCCTGGGGAGCCTGGCTGGCTGGCTGGGGTGCTCCCGGGGGGGTGCTGGCTCTCGCAGCTTGATTTCCCTATCTGGGGCAGACAGTCAGGTGGGGAGTGAGTTACACACCTGTGGCCAGCAGTGCCATGGGGCAAATTCTCCATCTAGCTCCCACAGACCTGCATCCTGACCCACCTTCACTACGCCGCTCCTTTTCCCACCCCACGTCCCCTTCTCCCGCAGCCTGTCCCCCCAGTCTGCCCACTGCATTTGTCTTTCCTGCCTCAGCCCTTGCAGTCCCTCAGTGCCCAGCTGCCCACGCTCAGCCCCATCCAGCCCTGCCCTCCTCCACCGCCGGCTGCCCTTGAGCTCCTGCTGTCGCAGCAGCACCCGTCCAGCCCTGACTGGCCAGGGCCGGCGATGGGGACACCCAGGCAGGGACAGGCCAGGGTGCCCTGGGATCAGCTCTCTGCTGCCCAGGGCCTTCTGCGGAGGGGAGCAAAGCTGGGGGGGTGCTGGGGGCAGAGGCAGCTGGACTGGAGTCAGGGGTGCTATAGTCGCTGGTGGTGTTTGCTTCCTCCCGTGAGGTGCAGTGAGGCGGGGGGGACGTCTGCTCTCAGACCCTGCCCGCGGCCGGGAGGGGATTGCGTGGGGTCCCCCCGCCCGGGGAGAAGCTGCCCTGCCCGGGGTGCTGCAGCCCCGGCCCCCCGCGCAGCTCCCGCCGGAGCGGCCGCGCTGGCTGCGTGCGGCAGAGGGCAGCAGCGGCCCACGCACGGCACCGGCCACGCAGGGCCACGCTCACCCGGCGGCAGCACGCCAGGAGACGGGCCGTGCTGCTGCCCCCGGACACCTGAGCGCCCATGTCGCGACAGGCTGGAAAGGGCTCTGCCTGTGCGTGGGCTTGCGTGGACACAGAGGCAGCCTCGGCGGCTGCACACACACACACCCCGGCACCGTGCCGGCACTTGGCTGCCGTGCCAGAGAACCGCGCCTGCACACGCAGCACTTGCACAGGCACACACACGCACAGGGAGAGGGCTGTGGCTGCCCACACATGCCCACAGATGTGCCCACACACCCCTGTGCCACGCACCATGCCGTGGTGCCGGGACTGGTGCGCCGGCGCTGCACCACGTCTCTCGTCCCCGGGCTCGGCTCCCACCGCACTTTGCCTGTCCTACTGCCCTAGCCCGTGGCCAGCGGCCCGACACCCCCAGACGCCAGCCTGCCCCCCCACGCTGACCCGCTCCCCCGTGCCGATGCCAGGACGGGCGCAACGCCAGCCGGCGATGGAGGTGGGGCGACCGAGCCGCAGAGAGGGAGCGACGTGCCCCCGAAGAAGAGGGACAAAGCGTGGGTGAAGGACCAGGGCTCTCGTGCCCAAGGGCACCCCGTGGGGCTGGCCAGAGGAGTGGGGCCAGGCTCCGAAGCGAGGACCGTGATCCCAGAGCCTTGGGGCTGGCCAGAGGAGTGGGGCTGTGCCCCTGGAGAAGGACAGAGGCTCTTGAATCCTGGGATGCTCCCCTGGACCAACCGAAGAGGGATGCTGTGACCCAGGCAACAGACAGGGGCCCTGAGGCACTGGAGGGCTTCTGGAGGCTGGCTGCAGCCCCCTCGCTCCACAATGGCTCCTCGGGGCTCTGGGTCCCCCATATTTATCCCTGAGGCTATGGGGAGCCCAAGGGTGCGTGGTGGAGGCTGTGGGGTGCATATCCTGACCCGCCCCGCCCAGAGCTGTGTACAGAGGGCAGCCGGGCTGCCCCTGCCTCTTAGTAAATGGCTTTTATTTTTGTACGGATGGCCCCGCGGCCTGTTGTATGTATTGCGTCTCCTCGGGTCTCCCCCTGCACTCACACACCCCTCCATGCCCAGTGCCTGTGCCCCCCGCTTCTGCCAGGTGTCCCTCTCACCCTCCTGCCAGCCCCTCCCCACGGCTCTGCCGCCTGCCCAGGGGATGCAGGATGCAGGATTTGGGACCTGGCCTCCGGGGCAGGCACGGGGCGGTCACTGCACCTCATCTGAGCAATAAAAGGATTCTGTCCCAAGATGGATGCCTCTCTTCATGGGCCTGGGGGCTGGGATTTGGCTCTGCCCAAAGCTGGGGAGTGATGAGGGGGGCAGTGCCATCTGGGAGGACACTCAGGGATTAGATGAGGGAGCTGGGAGAGGGCCCTGATGGAGACTGGGAGCTCGAGGCTGGGACCATGCAAGGTCAGGAGCAGGACCCTAGATGAGATGCCCCTGACAGATGTGGGAGGGCATCATATAGACACTAAGATGGGGGCTGCTGGGTCTTGGGGGACCAGGGCTGCAGTGGCAGCTGAGCACTGTTCCTTGGAAAGCCAGGGTTCCCCTGCTAAGTGCTGGGATGGGTTCCTGGTGACACTTGGTGACTTGCTGCATCTTTTCATCTGGGGAGGGGTAGGACTGCTATGCCACCATCCCAGGGGACAAGCCCCAGAGAGTTTGGGTGCTTTACCCTGTGACAACTGCTAGTGAAGCCCTACCCAGGAGGCTGGTGGCTTTTGCCCGATCATGGCCACAGGCTGTGACATCTCCCTGCAGCTCAGACAGGGGGTCAGCTGGCACCAGTGGTGCAGGGGCAAGCAGGCGGGAGAAGGGAGCAGGGCTGCAGCACGGGATAGAGGGGTGCTGCAGTGCTGGGGGAGGGTGCTGCATCTTGCGCCGTTCCTTGTAGCATCCCCCCCCCAGCGGTACCCAGGCCCAGGACTGCAGGGGATGCGGATACTGTGGGCATGCAGTGTGTGACCAGGCACTGCTCCTCAGCCTGCCACTGGCTCAGGGCTCTGTCTCCCCTCTTTCGAGCTTCGGGTGCCTTGTGGCACTGTCGTGTGCATTTGGGGCTGTCGCTGTGCCCCGCTCCCCCTGCTAGGCGGGTTTCGGGACCTGGCTCTGCAGGGCAGTCCCAGTGCCCTGGCACCACAGTGGGGAGCAGGTGCTGCCATGCGTGGCTCAAGCCCCCAGGTGCCACCCCCAGTGACACAGTGGCTGGGGGAGCAGGCACTCAGGGAGGCTGAATTGGTGGCTGGGGGTGTGTAGGGAACACGTGCACATTGTTGATGCCAGAGCAGGATTATCCCCAGGTGGGCAGAGCCAGGCTGGGTCCCCCAGAGCCTGGGAGGGTCTCTGTGTGTCGTGGAAGGGTGATGCTGGGTGTCTGATGGATGGGTAACCCTCCTGTCCTCTCTCTCCCCATGCAGAGCACTCGGCCGCTGCGAAGACGGGGGGCTGCTTCCCTGGGCGGGCGCTGGCGACGCTGGAGGACGGTGCCCGGACACCGCTGTGGGCGCTGCGCCCTGGCCAGCGGGTGCTGGCGATGGATGGGGCGGGCAGGCCCACCTACAGCGACTTCTTGGCTTTCCTGGACAAGGAGCCCCGCGCCCTCACCTCCTTCCATGTCATCGAGACGCGGGAGCCGCCCCGGCGCCTGGCCCTGACACCCACCCACCTGCTCTTCGTGGCCGAGAACGCCTCGGCACCCACCGCCCGCTTTCGCCCCACCTTTGCCAGCCACGTGCGCCCCGGACATTTCGTGCTGGTGGCAGTGGGGGGGGGGGGGCTTGCAGCCCGCCGAGGTGGTGGGGGTGCGGGACCGGAGGGACGTGGGAGCCTATGCCCCGCTGACGCGCCACGGGACGCTGGTGGTGGACGGCGTGGTGGCCTCGTGCTTTGCCCTGGTGCAGGAGCAACATCTGGCGCAGCTGGCCTTCTGGCCGCTCCGGCTCTACCACAGCCTGGTGGGGTGGCCAGGGGTGCAGGGGGACGGTGTGCACTGGTACTCGGGGCTGCTCTACCGCCTGGGCAGGCTGCTGCTGCCCCCCGACAGCTTCCACCCACTGGGGGTACCCCGGGCGGAGAGCTGAGGGTGCGCCCCGGCTGTGGCCGGCGCTGCTGGTGGAGGTGGTGGCTGCAGGGCGGCTCACCGGGGGCCAGCACCCCCTCCCAAAGCTGGGTGCCCATCGGGAGCTGCCTCCAGCCCTGCCTGCTTGGGGCACAGCCACCTCCTTGTTGGGGGGCACCGGGGCTCCCCGGTGTGCCTCCTCCATGCCCACCGCCCCCTCCTCACCCCCTGTTCCTGGGGGCAAGGGGGGAGGCATGAAGGGTTGCTCCCTGGCCATGGGGGTGCCCCCGGCTGGATCCACATGCTGCTATTTTTGTGTGTGCGTGTGATGTGCGTGTGCGTGTGCAGAATTAGCTAACAACGGAGGTCTGATAAACGAGGGGGAGCGGGAAGAGGAGAGACCCCCTGGCTGCAGGCTGCTCCCGCGTGGCTCCCAGCCTGCCTGCACCTGGCGGGGAGGCTTTGGGAGGGGGGGCCCAGGGCCCTTTGCTGGGCAGCCTGGGCGGGAGGGCAGGCAATGCCATTCCCACCCCTGGGGCATGGCAGCTGGGAGGAGGGCGACCCAGGTACTGGGACTGTGCCTTGTCCTTAGCCCTGACTGTGGGTGCAGAGGGGGGCTACAAAACAAATGCCTGTATGCCTGGGGTGCCCAATCACGGGCAGAGCTGGAGGGGCTGGCATGGCTCTGGCACAAAACCCCTGACTTGGTGACACGAGTGCTGCTGGAGCGAGAGACTGGGGAGCAGGACCCCGAGCTCTGCCCCAAGTCATCACTGTAGCCACCCAGCCAGGCATGCCTGTGGGGACGCTGTGACAGCACGGGGGGCTCTGGCTGGCAAGAGGGGACTGCAGAGGCAGAGATGCAGGCAGGAGGGTGGGAGTGCCAGCCAGGCATGGGCATGCACTGGTGGGAGCAGGGGTGAGGAGAGCAGAGGCTGCAGCCCCAGCCTGCCGGAGCTGGGGGAAAGTAAGTGGCTGGGGAGAAAGTGCTCCCTCCCTTGCCTTCCCGGCATCCCGCCCTGAGCTGGCTCAGCCCAAAGCAATGCCTTTCCCACCCCAAAGCTAAAAAGCTCCCCAAGCTCCAGACCCTGCCTGGCCTGACCTCCCTGCCCCCCCAGCACCCCAAACCCTCAGGGTAACTTATTGCTGCTCACCCGCTCCCGGGACCTGGGGGGAGTCCCATCAGAGCTGCAGTCATGGTCCCCCCCTCAAATCCTAGCTAGAGCCTCAGCCTTCCCTGGCTCCATGTTAGCAGAGGTGAAGGGGTTGGGGGGGGCTGTGACCTGTGTCCCCCCTGCAGCATCACGCGTCTTTATTTATTTATCTGCTCTTTGTATGTACCATAGATGGGAGGCAGCGTGGGCGTGTGCAGGGTGAGACAGGAGCGGAGGGGGAAAGCTGTTTGGTTGGAGGAGGTGATTTTTTTTTTTAAACAAAAAGCAGAAATTATTTAAAGATTATTTTAAAGCACAGTTTTTATGGTGATTGTTGTCCAGGGAGAAATGAGAGAGCGCGAGCACGGCTGACAACAGGTGTATTTTTGTCTCTTCACTGGATGTACCTTTCCTGGTTGGGGACACGGCCCAATAAATCCATCGTCTCCCAGGCGGACACTCCGAGCTCTGATGTGGGGAGGGCAGGCAGGGATTGGGGATGCTTACTGCCCATCATAAACAGGGCAGGCAGAGCTAGAGGGCATCTTGCGCTTCTCTAGGAGCAAGATTTGGCCACCCTAGTACCTCCCACTAGAAAGGGCGAGCTCTCCCTCCCCAGTCCCCCATACTCAGGGGAAGTGGGCAGCCGGAGGCTGTGGGAGTGACCCAGCCTACATGGGACTAAGCTGTCATTGGGGCTACCTGGAAACTAGGGCAAGTGGGGCAGGATGTAGGAGGGACAGCTGCTGTGGGATTGCCGGGGGACACCTCTCCATCCCAGTCTGGCCCCAGTACTCAGCCATGCTGGGACACCCTTCCCCACCATCTCCATCACCCACTAACCCAGTGCTCCTGGAGAAGATGGATCCCCTACCCTGTACACTGGGTTTCCAGTGTCACTAGTGCTGGTCGCTGCTGGCTCTGTCCCCTCACCCCTTGCCAGCGCTGTCCCCCCCCTCCGCCCCATCCCCATGCCAGCAGAAGGGAAGACCACCAGCCGGCACCCCACACGGCCTCCCCATACCTGTCCCACCCACGTGCGCCTCTGTGCACCCCTTGCCCCATCTCCAAGCTGTCCTGCCCTGGTCTCCCTGGGGGGCTGGGAGCAGGGTCCTCCCAAGGCTTTCCCTGGACCCCACAGCATGGCAAGTGCAGAGCAATTCAGCAGCAGGCTGTCAGCGAGGGCCCTCATCACCATGGCTAATTTAAGGGCTCTGTGAGGCGGCTGAGCTAATTTAATTAGGTTCTTATTACAGAGAAGGACAAATTGGTCCCTGGGGGGGCTGTGGGGTCAGGCTTTCGAAAGGCACTTTATGGAGTGAAATTTCAATCAGGCTGCCATTGCAGGCACGGTGGTGGGAGCTGGAGGCAGGGGATGCCTGGGGAGAGGATGTGCCCTTTGGGGTGCCCCATGGTGCTGTGGGCAGCCCATCTCCAGACCCAGGTTTTTAGGGTGTCAGTGAATATGGGGGAAGAGCTCGTTGCCTCATTAGGAGGATGCTGCAGGGTATTGGGGGGCTGCTTTGGGGTGGAAGCAGAGAAAATGTGGGGGGTGCTGCCTCTGGGCTGTCCCCAGGGCAGCAAGAGGAAGGGGGGACACCCATAAATAAGATTCTGGGGTCTTTCTGAAGCCCCATTAACTCCCCACTAGCCCCATAAAAACCCATGGCGAGGATGGTGAGGACAAAGTGATGTCCAGCTGACAGACAGGATTTATGGGGGGCTCTTTCTTCCCTGGATGTCTCCCCTTCTCTTGTCACTCAGCCCCAGGAGAGCCAGGGCAGCTTGGGCACCTGCTCATGGGCACCTGAAGCAGCCCCATCTCCCAGTGTGCCAGTCCCGGGCGGGGGGTTCCCGCCAGGGTCCCGGCTGGGTGGTGATGGATGGGGATGCTGGTGGGTGGCCGGCAGAAGGGCCGGGCTGGAGGGTACCACAATGGATGTCTCTCCATCAATTTGTCCTCATTACCATGTGAATGGTGGGCGGGAGGGAGAGGAAGGGCATGTGGCGGCAAGAGAAACCCCCCACATGCTCCCATCTGGGGTAGCGTGTGTCCCCCCCCACCGCTCCAGCCCTGTCTGAGCGTGTTAAACCAGTGCCAGCACCGCCCCCCGGCCCCAAATTCAGGGGAGGAGAGGTACCACCCCCTATTCAGAGCCTTGAAAAGGCTACAGGGTCCGGCGCTGTTAACAAGGGGGGACGCTGTCCCCGGCCCCGCCTCTCCCGTCTGTCCCTCGCACCGTGGCCTTCTGCCGTGGCTGGCACGCTGGGTGCCGGGGTCCCGGCAAGGGTGGGGGGGGGGGGGGGGAGCGGTCGGGACCCAGGGAGTGGGAGCGGAGCACCCCGAAAGCATCTCCTGTTTGTGGGGAACTGCACCGTTGAGCGGCGCGGGCAGATGACAGCAAGGTGGGGATCCTGCGGGACTCCAAGACCAAACCTTCCCCGTGGAGAGGGGATATCTGTGGGCAAGGAGGTGGTTTGTCCCCGTCGTCCGGGAGCTCTGGCTCCAGCCAGGTCCCCGTGGCCTGGGCTGTGACAGCGATGGGGGGGGGGGGGTCACCCCGAAATATCTGGGCCTGCGGGCATCGGTACAGCAGGTTGCGGGGATCCTCATCCTGGCGAGGGCAGACCGACCCGTAGCTGCCCCTCCCAAAAAAGCCAAGGACAGGCTGCCCAGCCCGGCTTAGCCCCGCACGCTGCCAGGTGCCCGCAGAGGGAGCCCGTACCACCCTACCACTCTCACTTGTATTAGCTTAATTTAGCTTAATGGCTTTTCGGAGTGCTGCTGCTCCGGGGGCAGGGGCAGGACCCTGCTCTCTGCAGAGCTGTTGGCGGGGGGGTCCCAGCGCCCTGGCCCCAGGCCCACGGGAGCCCCAGGAGGGTGCGTGGTGTGAGCTGCGGAGCCCGTCCTGTGCCCTAAACGCCTCCACCACCTACCCCTCTGCCCCGAGCCCCCCACCTCCTGCCCCTCTCTCAACAGTGGCACCCGTGTGGGGACAGCGCTGGGAGCCCCCCCACCATTGCAGGGGCTGCTTGCCCCTCCCCAGAGCCCCTCTGGCTGCGCTTAGCTGCTTCCCTCGGGCAGGGCTGGAGGTGCTTTAGCAGGCTGCAGCCTCTGGGAGTCACACCACAGCCCGCTGTGCCTGAACAGACACGGACAGACAGACGCACACATCCACTCCCTACACATGCCTTTATCCCCTCTGACAGACACATGCCCACCACCTCACCGGTTGTGCTTGGACGCCCCCCCCGGCTCTCAGCATCACCATCCAGTCCCCCAAATTACTCTCTTTCCAGTCCCGATACTTTATATTCCAGGCAGCATCTGGAGCACCCAGGTGTCCCTGTGTCCCTGATCTCTGTCCCCTCCGGGGACAGGCCAGGGGACATGCGCATGGCCCATGGTGACAGCATGGGCACTGTGAGGACCACAGGACACGGGCACCCCGGGGCAGTGCCTGCCTCTGCAGCCATGCCAATTCCACATCTCCCAGGTGCAGAGACCACCTGGGACCCATGGAGGGGGCTGACACCCTCTCCCCCCACCCAGAGTAAGCCCTGCCAACCCTCCCGTTGGAGGGGCACCCTCCGGCTCCCTCTCCCACAGCATGGGGTACGGAGCTAACACACCAAAGCCCACCTTTCCCTTCCCGTATCCCCTCCTTGCTCAGCAGGACGCACCCAGCAGCCACTGTGGGTCCCCGCTGCAGGGCAGGCAGAGCTGGGGGTGATGCTGGTGGTCCCCCACCCTCCGTACAAGGGAGGGGCAGGCAGGTTTGGCTGGGGACCGTGTGGGGGGTCTGGCAGCAGGCATCAGCCGTTACCTCGTACACAGTCACAGTACGAGGGGGGGTGTCCCAGCACCATGGGAGCAGCCAGCAGGATACGGCCCAGGGAGAAACCCTGCAGAGGTCGGGCACTGACCTTCCACGAGTGGCCCTGGGGTGCCCCGGGCATTGGGACAGGGGGTGTGTGACTATGCGCCCACGTGCAGGGGACGAGTAAGAATCTAATCAGGGTCCTTTTCCTTAATAAATCATGCGTCTTAATCCAACGCCCTCCTTCCTGCTCTAATAACTCCCGGCGCTGGGCCCCACAGCCACAACAATGCGGCTAATGGAACGATTTATTTTCATAATGGTGCTGGTGGGGAGAAGGGGCGGACGGGGTGGGGGCAGCACGCTCTGGGGCAGGAGTTTCTAATTAGTGAATGAAATTTGATGTAAGGCTGGAGGAAGATGGATTCGCTGCCTGACAAGGGGCCTTTCAGCTCATCAAAGCACCCAAACAGGGAGGTAAATTAAATTATTTCTAATTCTTCACTAACCTCCAGGGAGTCACCCTTCCACCAGCAAAAGGTGGGTCCGTTCCTGAAGTCAAGATGCGCTTGAAGGACTGAAGTTTAGTGGAAAGGACTGGGCTCTGTGAAGGGATGGGGATGACAAGATGGGGTGGGATGGGGTGTGGTGGGACAGCAGAGGGGGACAGGCTGCCACTGACTTTGCTGGAAGAATGGGGAGGGAAAAGGTGATGATGGAGGGAAAAGTTGCAAATGGTCAATAAATGAACAACTCTGGGGACTAATGACTAATTTGCAGCCAGTTTTCCATCCATGCCTGTCACCTAACCAGACCCGGAGCAGGGCTGAAAGGAGCAGAGCAGCCCGGCAGCAAGGAAATGGCACCCCAGCCCTCAAGGGGTTTGAGCAGGGACAGCACTTGGTTTTGAAGGGGTGACTGATGCTGAAGCAGGCAAAGGGTCCAGTGCAGGGGAATGCTTCAGCAAAGACTCTTGTTCTCACAGCTCTGTACAATTTGAGGCCAATGCCAGTGATGTTAATGCACATGACATGAAAACTGTTCTTGGGATGTGCAGTGTTTTTTTCTAAATCCCCAGCTCCTGGAGTCCTGTGATGGAGACTCAATTTTTACAGAGAATAAGTGCACTCCCCGCTAGCACTCCTGCTTGCAGAGGGACCTTGCAGTGCCAACCTGCCACTAGCCCAGATGTCCCCAATACCAGAGTGCAAAGAAAAAAGCTTGGTGCTATGGCTGAAACCAGTCCCTGGCTTTCCCTGGAGCAGGGAGCATTACAAGCTGACCTGAAAACACCTGAGGCTGCCCCACAACTCCCCTCCCTGCAGGACCAAAGAAGCCCATTCAGGGACAGCAGGCAGGTTCCTGGGGGACTTCCCATACAAAATCATGGTCTGCATTTCCCACAAGATCTCCTGTCCTCCTAACCACACTCAGCACCGCCAAGCAGCTGTGGTTGCAGAGCAGCCCAGGGAGGGAAATAGGGGGAATAGGTGGGCTGTGTCTTATTGCAAGGGGCTGGGGACGCATGAGATGGGGGGGCCCTGCAGTGGTGCCGGGGGCTTGCTGCAGGCTGCGGAGCATGGTCCCCTCCCAACAGCTGAGCTAGGTGGAGCTGGGACAGGCGCAGAGCTGGCTGTGCTGACCCAACACTCCAGGAATTTAATTTGTTTAATATATTCCCTGGGAAAGAAGAAAATAAATAAGTGGCACCTTGCGTGCCCCCATGTCTCACTCTCGCAACAGAGGTGTCAGCTTAACGAGCCGAAGCCCTCAGCCTGATTAACCAGCCGCTGCTTCCGCTAATAGGGAGCCACCGAGCAGAGCAGCGTGATTGATATACGGAGAGCATTAGCCCCCGCAGCCTGGCACTGGACTGCTGGGTGGGGGCACCGTGCCCACCCCAGCCCCCCTGCTCCTGCCCTCCATACCCAGGCCCAGGTCAAGGGCAAGTCAAAGGCTCCCTCTTGCCCTGGGGTGGATCATCCTGCCCCACCGCTCTGCAGCATAGGCAGTGCCCGGGGAGATGGAGCTGGGGCTGCTTTTGCCTCTAGAGGCAAGGATGTGCTGGCGGCTTCCCATCGGCTGTGGGACTGTGTGGCAGCTCCTCAAAATAGGAGCTGAGGGCCAAGGCGATGCAGAGGTTTTGTGCTGAGCTCTAGGTCTTGGCCACGCTCTCCCCCATGGGCTGGGGCAGGGACGCCTGGGGAACACTGAGGCTCAGGGATGTGCTGGAGGCCACAGTGACAGCCTGGGGGGAGCCCATGAGTCTCGGCAGCTCCTTCAAGGCTTTAATCCACTGAGCCCTTACCATACTACTAGGAAGAAAACCCAAGTGTCCTGACCCCTCCCTTGTCCCATCTGTCCCTCGCTCAGGCCCTTTACAGTCCTGTTTGCCTGTCCCTCTATCTGTCCCCCCCTTATTGAGGTGTCCCTGGGTCTCACTGCAGAGACATCACCCGCTCCAGCCATCCCTGTCCCACGGCATTGTCTGCCCCTGCCTTGGGAAAGCGTTAATCAGCAGCCAGGGAGACAGGGTAATAAATGGCTGTTATCTCGTTAATGAGCTGACATTAATTAGAGCCCAAGGTCCTGGGAGGAGCAGCTGATTTATCCGGTCACCCTGGGAGCAGGTTAGGAGCTGACTCCATGGAAAGGCTATTAACAGGAAAGAGGTGAGGCTGTGCTACTGGGGGGGGGGTGTCACCCCGCACCCATCCCTGTGCTGTGCCCCCAGAGCCCAGCCCTTCCCTCCCAGGGAGCAGCTCTGGCCTTGGGACAAGACCCAGTGAAGCAAAACCAGAAGATCCTGGAGGTGACAGGAATAAAGCAGGGCTGGAGGATCCCCCGGTGTGCCCAGCGATGGGGTGCTGGGGGTAGGAGAACCTGGCTGTGCCGGGGACACGTGGCACTGGACACAACGTGCTGGGCAAGGGCTGTGGGAGCAGGGGCATAGGGAAGCAGCAGGAGGGATGCTGTGCATTCAGTCACTTCCCTGCTTTCCTGGATGATGCTGGGGTATGGGAGATTCTGTCTGATTAGCCTCTCCCTGTAACAACCAAGGCCTGAGGTGAGGACAGACATTGAGGATAAGCCCAGGTGCTGCCAGAGCTTGTTTTGAGGGCAGTAGGATGGAGGAGATCTCTGTGTGTGTGCTGTGGGCTCGTGGTGTTTCAGGATCCAAGAGGAAAGGGGTCAGGGGCTAATGGGACTGGAAATGCAGCAGTCAGACCCTGGGTCCTTGCAAGAAACAGATCTGAGCTGACTGCATGTCTCTGTCTCTTCAAGCCTTGTGTTTACAATGGGACAAGCTGTCTGTCCCCAAGCCTGAGCGCCTCTGTAGTGCATTGCTGTATCCCAGGAAGCCAAGCCAGCAGCTAACAGAGGGGAGGGGAGCCCTAGGACATCCTTTGCCTGTCCCCTGCAGGTCTATGGCCTGATCCTGCAGGATGCTGGTGCCCCAGCCCTTCGCAGTGGCTGTGTGCTGGGATCAGAGGTGACACTTAAGAATTTCCCTGACTGTTTCTGCTGGGGCAGGCACCCTCCCTGTCCTGCAATCCTTCTTGTGCCAGTTTGCCATCCCCCTGCTCCAGGATGGGAGCTGTTAAGACGTTTTTCTGCTCAGCCTTGCCATGTCCCATCAGAGATGGGGCTGTGGATTTGAGGAATTGCTTGGCTAAATAAACAGCTGCTCAGAAATCCCTGCAGGAGGCCTGTCTAGGAGGGACTAAGCCATGTTTGCTTTGCCTGTTAACCCCTTCGCTCGGGGCAGGTACCTGGGGCTCAGTCTGGAGGGAGGTGTGAAGGCCGGGTAAGGTGGGCAGAGGGAGCTGTGTACGCCACCAAGCCTGTGCAGTGGCAGGGACATGGAGGCATGGGGATTTCTGCCTTCCAGGACAGCTCCTTGCCTGTCGGACCAAGCAGCTGATGTGCCAGGATGGAGAAGCCCTCAGGAGCCTGTGGCTGGCTGGCCTGGAAGTCCCTGGGGTGGGCAGGAGCAGGCAGACCCACGCAGGATGGGATGCAGGCAGGGACAGGGCATGGCAGTGACTGAGCACAGCACCGCTGGAAGCAGGCAGGGAGATGGCTTCAGCAACTTGCCTGGCACTTGTCTCCTGCCACCACCAGAGCAGGGGGAGACCCCTAAAAACGGATGAGGAGCCCTGCAAGCATTTCTGTGGGGCTCTGCGGATGGCTGCTCTGCTCCCACAACAGCAGTGTGGATGCCTCTGCCAGTGCTTCTGCAGAGGGGATGGCCACCGAGCAGCCTGGGACCCCGGAGCTGGCTGTGCCAGGTCTGACGCAGGCTGGGCTCAGCTCCCACCACTGTGGGGCTGATTAAGACCCATTATCTGGTTGGTTAACGGGCCCTGGGCCACTCACAGGTGACTTCAACTGTTCATTTAGCCACTAATCACCAGGAGGCTGGCAGTTTATTTACCTTCCCCACCAGCCTCCTGTGGCTTCCCAGACTCCAGAGATAGCGGGTGGCCCTGCTGCAAGGGGAAGGGCAGCATCCCGCTATGGGCAGTAGTCAGGGCTCCCACAAAACCTGGGACACCCCAAATTGGAGCAGACCAGGGGCTCTTACACCCAGTGCTTCTCACCAGGGGCTCAGCCAGCTCTGGGCTGGAGGCTGTGGAGCACATATGAGAGTGGGACACTTCTACAGCCCCTCTCATGGAGGAATGGCTGGGAAAATGCACGCAAGCAGGCTTACAGCCTGTGTTTCCAGCGTCGGTGATGCTTCTGGGCTGTATTTCTCCACTAGCTGGCTTGGGACTTCAGAGTGCTGCAAGATGACCTGAGGCACCAGGGCCAGAGCAGCAAGATCCACTGCTTCCTGAGAGATGCTTTAAACAAGGTGGTTGCACTGTAGGTCTCTTACAGGGAAGTAATTTCTAAAGATGGAAAGCTCTGGGGGCTGTGACCTGGGGAGTAGTTAATGCTTAGCAAGTGGGTACAGTCATCCTGGGGACAAGGAGCTCTTTCAAGGCGTAAAACCTATAGCCTGGGCAGAAATCGGGGTGCCTTCCACCTCTCTGGTACAAGCTAAGCACACTGGTTCTGGCACTGGGCCCTGTCTCAAAGGTAATTTCTACTGACTGAAGGCAGGAGGTGACCCAAACCCACCAGAAGGACCCAGTGCTAAATTGTGCATCTAGGAACAGCTGAAATGACAGGTTAGGTGGAAATCAAGACACAGCCCCAGCATGGGTCATGTCTTTATCTGATGTCTGGGATAAGGACTTGATTCTGGGAAAATGAAAGTCTGGTCCCAGCTGGTAATTTTTTTATCAGGGTATGGATTTTCCTCGGCACCCTTGACTTTGATCTTGGGGCACTTGGGTTTGCTGAAGGACGTTGCGTTGCTTCCCAAGGTGACACTGAGGAAGTGGCAGGGCTGTAAAACTGAACTGTGCTCCCAAATGCTACCTGTGACCCCCATGGCTCATTTCTGAGAGCTCAGGCACTGCTGGCGACAGCTTGGGGAAGTATGTGAACTGCTGTAGGTAGTGTTGTGGGTCTCTACAGATGCCAAAAACGTGTGCACCAGAGCTGGGTGTCTTTGGTGGCCATGTGGGTGTTTGTTCTTCTAGTTTTAATCCTGCTGGTTGACTTCACATGGACGGAAGTTGCATGGAGACAATCCACTTGAGGTTACAGACACAGCAGAGAGCTCCAGTTGTCTAGCTGGGTACCTTCACACCAGCAATAAAAGGCTTTGCAGGGCTTATGTACACCTGCATAGATGCTGCTGTGACTGCTGCTTTCTGGTGGCTGAAAAAAAGACCAGGCTCTGAATGTTCAGCTGAGGCACATCCAGAAAATCCCCCCAAAATGCCTGGGCAAATGAAAGAGTCCCAGGAAGCCCTGGACTCTGTGAATGCTCCTGGTGCTGCCCGTTGCCCAGTGAGGGATGTTGTGATCAGGGCCCTCCCAGAGAGGTGAGGGAACTGAGGAACCTTGATGCTGCCTGGGCAGCATGGTCCTCCCACTGGTCTACACTTGCTGGACAGGAGTAGACTAAGTGGTTAAATGTGGAGGCACCTTTAGGGCACAGTCAACATGAGGTACATCAGGCAGGGGACAAATGAAGATGACGATGGGTTGGGCTTGAGCCAGCAAGGGATGTGAAGATGGGAGAAACACCCTGGCTGGTTCAGGTCTTCGAGCTTGTCCATCTAGCTCTGTATGGGGCTCAGGAGTTCTGTCCTGGATGTGACTGAAATCTTCCACAGCAGCAAGGTGGTGCTTGCTGGCCTTTTTCAGAGAGCCGGTCACTTTGGGAAGGTTCTGCTACCACTGGGTGAGCAGAGGAGGCCCTGGGGTAACCACACAGGGTGAGCTGTGGAGGGACTGGGAGCGATACGGTGCTGGCTGGGAACATCTCCTCTTAAACTCCACCTCCTCCTGAATGGGGATGCTTTCCTGGGGCAGCTCCTGCCATAGTGCCCTGCACCCCCAGGCCATGGGAACAAGCTGTCTCTCTGGCTGATATCCTGAGGTCTGCTACCTGTGGCTGATGTTCGGGGTTGCCTTGGATCCTCTCTGGAGACCCTCCTGTAGAGGAAGGATGCTGGGCAGAGGTAAGTAGCCAGGCCACGGTCACATTCACTTATTACAGTCCTCAGATCTAGTTAGCAACCAGGTGAGCTGTCACCAGAGGACCTGATGGATGGGGAAGAGTTCCCTCCTTCCTGAGGCGGGAAATGAAGCTAATCAGACCTCGGACACCTTAATCCAGCTCTGATCTGATTAATGACCCTGAAGACTGTGAACTCATCAGCACCCTGGCATCTATCACTGCCTGCATCCCGCCCCTTCTGCTGGCCACCGCCCGGCATGGCTCTCTTGTGCACAGCCCTGGGCTCCGGCTCTCCGCCCTGCATGGCGTGTGCTGCGAGCTGGCTGCTCCAGCCCTGGACAACCCTCTTGCAGGGTCCCAGTGTTTGTGGTTGACTTGTCTGGAGGAGGGAACTCCCTCCATGATTTTCCTAGATTTCTTCACTGGGATATTTCCACCCAGGCTTTATGGCTGGTCTGCAAAGATTTCTTGCTTGTTCAATTCAAAGGCTGCAGCTTGGCTGCTTGTACTCGCACCAGCCTGGGATCAGTGAATTGGGCACCAGCCTGGGATCAGTGAATTGGGCACCAGCCTGGGCTGCTTATCCTTGGAGGAGTTGCTTGTCTTTGGAGAGCCTCCTTGGGTGTGGTGCAGGGGACTTCCATGAGGGCAGCAAGGCTGTGACTTGGTGCTGTGACCCAGATCCCCAAACGAGCCTCACTCAAGCCCTGCTGCCACTGTAGGTACAGCCACAAATGGTCTCAGGGCTTGACAGGGGTTACCCAGGCTCTCCTGGGCTGGCTACCTGCCTGTCTGCCACCCCATGGTGGTCACTGTGGTGGTGACTTCTCTGTTGTGCCCCAGTGCAGCAGCCCCATTTCTGCCTGGGGTCTCAAGGCGTGTTCCCTGTGCAAAGCTAAGGAGCCATTGCAATCCTTGGAGCCAGTCCTGGGGACTCAGATAAGGAAGCGGTGGCTCCTCCCTTGCCGCTGTCACCATTGCAGGCTATTGACCTGCAGCGGAAGAGTTGTCCTACCTTTGCTGTGCTCTCTGTTCCCTGGATACTTGTTGCAGTTTTCCCCTGTGCTTGGGAGCCAGGCTGTTCCATTCCTCCCCAGGTCTTGTCCTGCCTGTGCCTGCTGCTTGGCAGGGCTGGCTGCTCACATGGGGGGAGAAGGAAGGGACTTGGGGTCATTTTGCTTGGCAAGGACATTGACTTCTGTCCTGGGAAACCAGAGGGGGATGGATTGGGGGGGTGGAGGGAGCCCCACAGTCTCCCTGATGGTGGAGAGAGGGAATAGCAGCAGGCACAGGGGTGCTGGGAGTAGAAAGGGATGCTGTTCCACCTTCAGTACCCTCTCAGTAGGGTGTGTTATTGTGGGGTGACATCCACCTCAAATACCCTTCTGAGTGAATCCAGCTCTGGGCTGTCCATGGGGCTGATTCCTGCCCTCTTCCCTCTGAGGGAGGCAGCTGGAAAAGAGCTGTTGTGCGTCTGTTCCCACACAAGGATTTGGGACCGCCCAATGAAGCTTGTGGGTGCTGGGCTTGGGCAATGGAAGGAGGAAGTTGTCCCACATGTTGGACCGTTGGAGCTCCCTGCAGTGGGGTGATGGGTGTGCAGGGAGCTCAGCAGGCTCCAAACCAGACTGGATGGGCACCCCCTGGGGTTACTGAGCAGATAAAGCACAGGAGGCTGAGGAAGGCCCCTTTTGCCCCTGCCTTTCTCCCCCCTGGGCATCTGCTTGCAGCCTCTGTGGGACACAGGATACAGGGGGGTGGACCCATCTCTTGCTCAGGGAATACAGCAGTGCTGGAAATGCTGAAGGGGGAAGAAATACAGGGATGGGAGCTCCTTTGAGCTGTTGTAATATTTATAGCGGCTGCCTTGCCTTCCAAAGAGCAGGACCCATAATCAGGCACAAACAAGCAGGGGCTTGTCTACTGTGTCAGCGTGACACAAAAAGGTGGGACCCAGTGACAGACACAGGCCCTCGATGCCAGAGGCCACAGGTGTGCTCGCACACACTGTGCCTCTCCCTGAGGGCCAGTGCCAGGGGTCTCGGCCAGCTCTGCTCCTGTTCACCCACATCTCCCAGACCAGCCAAGACTTTCCTCTCTGCCCTTCCCTGGTGCCACTCTCAAAGCTGTGACTTGTCTGGGAAAGATAAGACCGGGAAAATGAGTAACAATCTGCCTTCAGGCACCCGGTCTGCTGGCATGTTGGACAGACATGGGTGACGGAGTTCGGTGGCTTCTGTGTGTGTCCGGCTCAGGTCCGCTAATCTCCCTGGCCCAGAGTTCTGCAATGGGAAACAGCACAGCTGGGCATTGCCGGTGATCCCTGGGGGGCAGAGGAGCTTGCTGGTGAGTGAGTGCCTCTCCTGCCCTCCCAGCCAGGCGCTCTGCCCCACAAGCATCTGGGGGCTCCGCAGAGCCAGGGCAGCACTGGAGCCCATCAGGGCTTCACCTACCTGTGCCAAAGCCCGTCTAGTCTCCCCAGATCTCCTCCAGCCGCTGCAACCGCAGACCCGCTTGCCCACCGAGGGGCTCTAAGGAAAGCAAGATTGGCTCTGGATCAGGACGATGGGCTCAGTGCCCTCGGTGGCGGGTCCTGCAGGCTGAGGGGATCCCCTGGGTGTGGGCCAGGGCTGGGCTGGGTTGCGAGGCTGCGGAAGGGGCAGAGGTATCTGGGTCAGGCCCCGGAATGTCCCCGCTGCTGTGGCCAGAGGATGAGGAAGCCGGAGGAGGGAGGCCGGCGGGGAGCCGGGCCGGGGCCGGCGGGGAGGCAGGCCGGGCCGGTGGGGCGGGGGGCCGGCGCGGAGCCAATGGGGAGCTGGGGCAGGTGGAGGGGGGGTTAAAACCCCCCCCCCCCGGTGCCGGCGGGCGAGCGAGTGCCCGGGAGGAGGAGCGGAGAGGAGGGCTGCCCCCGAGGGCAGCCCCGCGGAGCGCGGCGCGGCGGGGCCCCGCGGGTGGATGCCCGCCGGTGCCGGGGCTGGCCCGGTGCTGCCCGGCCGGGCTGTGCCCTGGCAGGGGAGCGGCGGGGTGCCGGGGGGGCCCGGCGGCTCCGGGCCATGCACAAGCCCATGGAGAAGTCCCAAAACTTCCGCATCGAGGCGCTCCTGGCTGAAGAGCCGGCGCGGAGTGCCTCCCCGCCGGGGCTGAGCCCCGGGAGCCCCGCGGCGAGCCCCGGCCCCGCCGGGCGCTCCGACACCCCCTCGCCGCGGGCGCCCCCGGCTGCCGCGCCCCTCGCCCCGGCCGGCTTCGTCCCCAAGCCCGGCTTGCTGCACCTCCCCGGCCCCGGGCTCGGCGCCCTGCCGGCCCTCTACCCGCCCGCCGTGTACCCTCTCCCGGCCCTGGCGGGCCAGCACCCCGCTTTCGCCTACACCGGCATCCCCCACCTGCCGCCGCCCGGCGCCGAGCACCTGAAGGCGGCCGTGGCCGGCTCCTTCCCGCTGGAGCACTGGATCCGAGCCGGGATGCTGGTGCCGAGGCTCTCCGACTTCCACGGTGAGTGACCCGGGGACCGACCCTCCCGTCGGGTGGGACGCGGCACTCGCCCCTTCCAACCCCCGAGGGCCCCCGCCGGCACAACGGGGTGCGGGTCCCTTCGGGCACGGGGGCTGAGGCTCTCCGAGGCCGCCCCTTCGCGGCTCCCCAGCGGTTGGGGTCGGGAGGCCGGCGGGGGCAGCGAACCTCGGGGCTGACCCCAATGCGGGGCTCTTGCTGCGCCCAGACCCGCTCCCCAGCCAGGACAGGTTTGGGGGTCCCATTGGCAGGGGAGGGGGGGGCAAGACCCCGTCTCCGGAGACCTCCGAGGCTGCGGGGCCCCGGGAACCCGATCCCTCGCCCTACGCCGGCCCGGTGCTGCGGGACGGCCCCGAGGGGCACTGCCCGCCCCGGTGCCGGCAGAGCAGAGCCGCTCCCGGGCCGGGCCAGCCGCGGCAGCCCCAGCTGTCGGCCCCGCACGGCCGCCGCGGGCTCGTTGGGCTCCGCCGCGGCGGGAAGGAAACGAAAATAAAGCAGCGGCTGTCGGAACCGGCACCGGGAAACGAATAAATCCCGGCCGGTACGGTTGGGAACGAACCCGCCCGGGTCTCTGCGGCGGGGGCCGGGGATGGGGCACGGAGGGATGCGCGGCCGGATCCGGGCCGGGGAAGGGACGGGGCTGCGGGTCCCTGCCCGCCGCAGCGCTCGGCTCGTTGGGGCGAGGGGCCGGCTCCGCGGGGCCGGTGAGCCCGGTGCCGGCGGGAGGCAGCCTGGCAGCGTGCTCGGCTCCAGCCCAGCCCCTCTCCCTCCTGGCGTGCAAGGAGGGTGCCGGCTCCGTGCACAGCCCCTTGCACGGTGGGCACGGCCAGGGCTGCGGGCAGGCACCGGACCCTGCACTGCAATGATGGGCCGCGGGTGGGGAGGGTCCTGCAAGGCATGGATGGCACAAGGGCTGACTTCAGGCTCTTGTCCCACAAGGGGCTGTCACTGGCACCCCTGGTAGTGTGACCCGGACCCTACCCTGTGCTTGGGGTGAGTGGAGGGGTTGGGGTTGCTTGGGATTGCTGCAAAGGTGGTGCCAGTGGGCAATAAAGCAAGAGCGGCTTGTTAATAAACACCCGGCAGAGTATCCGGATTTGTTAGCTGAGTTTAGTGTCTTAATAACCTGGGAACCCATTTAAAAAAAAAAAAAAAAAAAAGACTGGATAAGTCGGTTAATTAATAAACTGGCTGGGTGAATAATAGTGCAGAAATGGAGGATTAGCGTGAAACATCGCCTTCATTGCTCCTTCCTCAAATTACACCTGGGCAGGCTGAAGGGAAAGAGACTGTTCCCTTCCCCGGGCTGTCTCTCTTTCCATGGGTCTCCCTGGATTGTAGGATAGGTCCAGCTGTGAAGCAGTGGTGGCAGCTAAGGGTGTAGAATAAGCCTCCAGCGCTACAGGCTGTGTGCACTCTTCAAGCATGTCATTAAGAGCAGGGGAAAAAAATCTCTATTTGTTGGTTGATGAAACACCTTCCTGCTCCTCTGCAGAGGCCATGTTGTCCTCGCTGGGTTTGGGTCTGTTGGTATATCTTGGCATCCCAGTAGCTTCATGCAGGGTTGTGTCCCACCAGAGTGGGATGACACCACTGCATCTGCCCCCGTGGCCCTGAGTAGAGCTTCTGGCTGGGATAATGTGGAGATATTTGTGCATCAAATTTGCATTTGTGCATCAGCCCCATCCCTCTCAAGTGCAGGATCTGCTCCAGAGCTGGTTGTCTCCAAAACCTTGCTGAAAGGAGACAAATCCCAAATTACAGGCATGAGAACAGCTTGTGGAGGGAGCTTTTGGGCTGTGCTAGGATGCACAGGAACAGCATGTGAATGGGTCTTGTGGGAAGCACTGAGCTGGACTCCTATGGTAGCTTAGGGGGAGGAAAAGCAGTCTCTGACTCAAGTATTGTTTGATTGGGTCCTGGAGAGCCCAAAGCAGGGTAGAACTAAGGGAGACATGTGGAGGTGTAACAAGTATGCAGCAAAAGCTACCAAAGCTGTAGATTTTTAAATCAGAGTGACTGCTGCCCCAATCCATGTCCTTGCCAAAAGGTGTTTGCTCCCAGTTCTGGGGAGCCCTTTGCAGTGGGGATTCTTTCTCCCCAGACTGTCCTGTTTAGTACTTCAGCAATTCTCCTGCTGTGAAGCTTTTCTTGCTCCAGTTTGCTCCCAAGATTTGTCACATCAAACACAGCAAATCACTGTCCATTCTCCTTGCCTGCCTGGTCTGCACATGAGGAGGATATGTAGGTCCGTTTCAGTCTTCTCTTTCCCCCACTATATAGCCCAGCTGCTTCCATCTCCTCTGAGCCAGGTTTCCATCCTGACTGGTTTCAGGGTTTTCTTCCAAACGTCCTCCTGTCTCAAAGCACAGGGACCAAGCTGGGTGCAGAGCTTGAGCTGATGCCTCTCTGAAGAAGAAGGATGAAGCATTTGCAGCTGCTCTACCTGCCTGTACCTCCCCGCAAACATCAATTCTGACTCGGGGGACTTATGCTTAGCTTGGGCTCTATTCTCTTCACGCTTTTTCTCCTAGGGATCCTGCTCCCCTGGTCCTTGTTTCGTGTTTTCTCAACACCATGTAGACTGTGTCATCAGACCCTGTTCCTCATCCATCTTCAGATCCTTATTTCAGTCCATTGGAAACATTTGGGTTCTCAAGTGTGTCCTCAGCCTTTCCTCTTGTGGGCTCACTGCAATCTCCAAAAGCAAGTCCCTTTGCAGCGTGCCTTGTCACCAGGGATGGCCCCAGCTGCATGTTATGTCTGTGTCTGGGCTCATATTGCCCCAGTGTGCTGGCCATGATGTGGGGACGGGGACAGTGACGTGGGTACGCAAGGAGAGGAAGGAGCACCTGCCTAGGACATGCTGCCTGTACAGCCCTTCCTCATTTCTCTGAGGACGGTGGTGGGCTGGGCAGGAGCCTCCCACTGTTGGCACAGGGCTCCTGGGCCGCCTGTGGTTCCTGGGTCCCCTGTCCCAACACCCAACCTAGGCAGATGGATGGACAGACCTGCCTGGCTGAGGTTTCCAGAGTGATGGAGCACAAATGTCCGTGGTGCTGGTCATGTTTAGCTCCCTGGGTAGCATCGGACAGATAGCTGGAAGAGACGAGTCTGAAAGCCTCCTAGGATGTGTTCTGGGGCATCTGAGAGGGAGGTCACCCTTGTGATTTATTTATAGGGGATTCCAGGACTAAATCCTGGAATAAATTCCTTCTTTAGCTGCCTGTGTAGAGATGTTCTGCAGACACCGTCTAGTTTGGTCTCCTGGGGACAGTCAGTGTGGGGGAAGGAGCGGGACAGCCCCTGAACTGAAGCCGCAAGCTCTGTGGGGATGTGTTGCACACACTCGCCCTGCTCTCAGCTGCGTATGGGAGAGGTAGGATGGCGGGGAGACGGTCTGAGACAGTGAATTTGATACCCTTAGGAATCCTGCCTGGGCTTGGGTGCTGGGATTGCTCAGAGAAGTGCTCCTGCTGTGGTGCAAGTGGGTGCCATGCCTCCCTCACTAGCTGCCTCTGCAGAGCTGCAGCCAGTGCCTGGCTGCCTCTGCTGCAATGCGGAGTGAGAGGGCTGGGTGGGAAGGCCTGAGAAAAGGAGCAGGCATGCCCTCGCTGCAGCCAGCAGGGATGCTGCCTGCCCAGGCTCTGCTGCTCCCAGCCTGGGTCCCTGTCCTAGGTCTTTGAGCACCTCCTGAACCGCACAGGGGGAGCGTTTGGCACTGGGGTGCTGTGCCTATTAGTATTTCTGGGAGCTGTGATTTATTTGCCCTGGCTATCAGCATGGAAATACAGCACAGCGGTGGGAGCCAAGTGCAGAGACCCACTTTGGTGGAGAGTTGTAGGAGTGGCGAGCGATGACATACAGCTGCAGACTCTCAGGAAGAGTGAAGGATTCCCCGTGGGGGACCTGGTGCTCAGATGGCTTTCCTGGGACAACACTTCTCTGCATCACCCACTCACCACCTTGATGGCTTGGTGCCCAGGCCAGATCCTGCCCGCAGCTGTGGAGAGCTGGCTGATGGGCTGTGCTGGGCTAGGAGAGCAGGCAAGACAAGTCGTACCAAACTGCTTCAAAAAGCAACGCCTTCCAAGGCTCACCAGATTCACAGTGGTCTGGCGTCAGCAGGAAACGTGGGCTGGAAAACAGCTGGCAAGCAGCAATCGGGGGTCAATGGTGGAGCAAGCAAGCAGAGGTAGCAAGTGCCCTTACACATGCTGCCCCACGGAAAATGGTAAGGGCTGCCGGGAGGGTAGGAGAAGCCTCTGGTGATGGCCCTGACATCTGGAGAAACACCGCCAAAGCAGACAGGGTGCTAATTTCCTCTCCTTTATCTGCCAGCCCACAAAATTAAGTGAACTATAGCTAAACAAACCAAATTAAAACCAAGTGGGTTAATATCAACCTAGGATTACCCTTGTTATCAAGTAGACGGAACTGTATCAAATAAACCAACAATTCTTTATAAGCTTTATCTAATTATCCAGGAGGCAGCTGCCTTGTAGAGCTCCTGGCCTCAGACTCAGAGGGCATTCCCGGCTCCAGGCCAAGCAATTTATTTACTGATATTGCAGCCGAATGCCAGGCATCCATCAGGGGGTCCAAGCCCTGCCAGGCTGAAGGGATATTGAGATGAGCTCTTATGTAGCACTGGATGTAGCACTGGAGGAGGTGGCTGGTCGGATAGGAAATCCTTTGGGAAGCAAAGGTGTGATGCTGAGGCAGTCACTGGTCTTCTGGTAGGAGCTGGATAAGGGGCAGAGCCTTCCCAAAGGGTTGCTCTTTCTATGGGATGCTGGTTGTGATGGGGATGGGTTCATAGCTCAGCTGGCATGGACTGTGGGAGGTGAGTCCTGGGGGGATACTTGCTGTGCATCCCTTGGGAGGATGCTGTCCATGTCCATGTGACAGCCTGCCACAGGACTGGGGGGACAGGACTCCAGGGAGAACACTGGCAGGACAGGCTGGAGCTACCAGCAGCCACAAGACATCACTTCCTCTTTGCATGGGAAACTGGAACCTACCTCATACCCTGAGAGTCCACTTCCTCCTCCTCCCTTTGCTCCTTCCCCAGCGAGAAATTGCAGACCTTCTTCCTCCACACTGTCCCCAGGCAAAGGAGCCAGGGCCCTTCAGGGAAGCTAACAGCAGGTCTGAGGCCAGAGATGTTGGTCATTCAGGTCCACGATGACCTGCTGCTGTGGGTTGCTGAAGGTCAGGTGGACCTTAAAGCTGTGTTGGTTTGGGCTCGCCCCATCTTGTCTGCTGGCCAAATCTTGAACAAGTCACGGAGGGCAGCGGTGGTGATGGGTAGTAGCTGCTGAAGGGTGTATTGTTAGAGGAGGTCACAGATTAGGTGGCCAGCCACATCTGTGTAGGCTGGGCTTTGAACTGGTGATTGCTTGAACTGTATAAGAACACCACAGAGGGGTTTGAGTGTTATTTTTTTTGTCAGTGCTGGGGCAGAAGGCAGGGTGGGTTTCCAGGGAAGTTAGGGTCTGTACAAGGTTTTAAGGGACACCACTGCACTGATCCTGAATTGGAGACACTGGGATGGAGAAGCTGGGGCTGGCAGAGGGACCATGCTGCAGTAGTCGGTCCCCTGCATTGGTAGTCATTTGGGATATACACCTTTTGGATTTATTTGGCTTTTGGGCAAACTTTCTGTTCTCCTTTTCCCTGCTAGACCAAGCAGTCCTCAGCATCTTACCTGGGGAAGAGCGAGTCCCTTAAGGGGGGCAGGTTGTTAAAGCAAGCTGCCTTCCAGCCTCCTCTGAATCTGGACAGACTGAACTTCTGATGCTTTTGGGGTCGAGACTCACCTCTGTGCCTCCACTCTTCTCACATCTGTTTATAGTCTACCCACATTTGACCTTGCAGAAGGAGGCACAGAGGAGCCTTTGAGGGTGGTCTGAAGTATTTCTGTGCTCCCCAGAGCCAGGATGTAGTGCCCTAGGAGCTGAGCCCTGGGGTCTCTGCTTTGGGCTGGGGAATTCAGGCTGGGAATATGATATTTCTTCACCCCTGGCAAAACAGCCTCCAGCTCCAGAAAACACAGAAGTCCTGGATTACTGGATGCTGGGATGTGGGCACACCCCCTTCCCTTCTATTTTCCCAAAGCATCCTCTACAGACCATGCCCAGAAAGAGGACCTGCTCACAGGGACCCTTCCCTGACCTGGTATAGCCAGCCCACGCAGTGCAGCCCCTGCTTCAGGGAGGGACTGAGGCACCCTTCCATCTCTGGCAGCAAAGGGGGCTTTCTGGGTGCCAGAGCCGTCGGATTGCTGGGTGCTGCCTGGGGATGCTTTATGTTGTGCTCCCCACCAACACTGACTGAATGAATTTCCCTCTGGTTGTTTCTGACACATCTCTGGCCTTCCCTCCTCCAAGGAGTTGCAAGGTGTTTTATCTTGGGCTGCCCCATCCCTGCAGATGCTGGTCCCCATGGCACCTCCTTTCCTTAGCCGAGGGGAGCCTTCTCAGGTCCGTTTGGTCCCATGTCTCCACCGAGGATTTGTACAGCCAGAGCATCCACAGCCAGCCAGAGCCCAGACAGCAGCCGAGCTCTGCAGAGCTGAGCCATCTTTCATCTGACATTTGTATTTGTCCCGGAAATCCTTTGAGCCTCTCATTTGGTTTTAGCATTGAATATGTTTTGTGTGCAAAATAACGCACCGTGTGTGTGTCAGAGCCATCAGCACAGCGTGCCTCTATTCAGTCCCTAGTTTAACTGGCCAGTAGCTGCCAGGTGGGTCCCACAGGCTGTCTCTCCTGGCACTGTGGGGCTGCAGGTGTAGGAGCGGTCGTGCCCATCCCTGCTTACAAGAGGAGCTTGCAGACCCTCATCCCAGCCTGGGCTCTGCCTGTTTGACCCATCCCACCCAGCATCTAGGTACTTGGGATCAAACCTGGATCACGATCAGTTAATGCCCCCTTCATAAATTCCTGCCTCGTGCGTCACCACTATGTTTGTGAAGGGCTTGGTGGACACCTCAGGAAATGGGCAGGTTCGGATCAAAGCTGGAATCTGGGGGAAATAAAGTGGATGGTGCCCCATGCCCTGCAAAGCGGGTGAGCTGGAGCGACCCTTGCCAAGCAGGTGATGTCTCTGGGGCCACGATGCTCTGTCTCGCCCCCCAAGACGTGGCGGCAGGGATGTGCCAAGGACCTTTCCCATTAATGCCCCCCCACGCCACTCCGGCACTTTACTCCCAGCTGCAAACCTCTGGGTTTAACTGCCGCTGCGGTGCTGGGAGAAGCAGTAAAAGCTGAACCCCGGGGGGACAATAAAGCCAGCGGAGAGGAGATAAGCAGGGATCAAACACGGTGCGGCAGCCACCCCACACTGGACTCTCAAAGGTCCCTTTGTTCCCGCTGCCTCCTGATTCAGCGCCGCGCTGCCTTCAAGGGCTGCGGGCGAGATAGCGGAGCTCATGGGCAGCCCTGCCGCCGCAGCCCCTGGCAGTTGGGCAGCCACCTGCGCGGCCCAGCAATAAAAAAAGGAGGATTAATTTCAGTCACAGGACTGATCCCAGTTGCACACCAAGGCCTGATAACATATCTCGCTGGTTCCTATCAGCCAGGCAATAAAGCCATTATTGGGGCGGGAGATGATGGAAAAGACACTCACCTTCCTCCTCATCCCGGGCTTGCCGAGGGGATGTCCCCCCCCAGCCCCGCTGTCCCCTGACCCCCGCCCGATCTCTGCTCCACAGCCGCCCCGCAGTCTGGCTTGATGGGGAAATGCCGTCGGCCCCGCACAGCCTTCACCAGCCAGCAGCTCCTAGAGCTGGAGAATCAGTTCAAGCTCAACAAGTACCTGTCCAGACCCAAGCGCTTTGAGGTGGCCACGTCGCTGATGCTCACCGAGACACAGGTACGTTGGTCCTGGGGAGATGGAGCGTAGCACCAGGCAGCTGCCAGGGAGGGAAGTCAAGGTCATGGGCAATGCTGATGCCCCTCACTTGGCTGCCATCAGCCCCACAGCCCACTGCCCCCATCAGCACCCCTTTTCAGGGCATCTCCTGCAGAGAGCTCCCTGGTGGGCTCCAGGCTCTTCTCTTGTGAAGGGCACCCCAGAAATACTGCTCCTCTTTTTACCTGGCACCCCCAACTTGGGCTTCAAAGCCTTCCCATCCCTCGCTGCACTGTGGGAGGGGGCTTTCTGTGGGGCTAAAATTAAAATGTCCCCATGGACATCCTTGGGCATCCTGCAGAAGCTGGGCAGGGGGAAGGGAGCAGGCTCCCCGGGTATTCCTCTCCCCGTGACAACCTCAGCTTCCTTGCACAGACCCGCAGCAGTGCGGGATGCCCCGCAACAAGGAGGCTTTGGGGGAGCCCTCCATGCAGGGAGGGCAAGGGGGTGAGTGAGGACAGGATGGGGCAGGGGGACACACTCTCCCTGGGGGCTCTCCCTCGGCAGGTGAAGATCTGGTTCCAGAACCGCCGCATGAAGTGGAAGCGGAGCCGCAAAGCCAAGGAGCAGGGGGCTCAGGCAGAGGCCGAGAAGCAACGAGGGCTCAGCAAAGCCTGTGAGAAGCTGCTGCCTGGCGAGCCCCGGGGACAAGCTGCTGACAGCCCTGAGTTCATGGGGCACAGCCCCGGGTCGGGCTTCCTGCACCGCAGCACCACCGAGCTGGGCTATGGTCCGGACTCCTCCTGCTCGGGGGGTGAGGATGAAGAGGAAGAGGAGGAGGATGAGATGGGTGCCACGGAGAAGAAGATCAGCTCTGTGTTGTGAAAGGTGGACAGAGCTGGCCGGGGAGAGGGGCCGGGCTGCGGTGTCGGGGTCTCTTTGCTGGCAGACAGACTGTGCCTGGGTGGAGTGGGGGGGGGCTGCAGGGCGCCTGCCCCCCTTTAACTTATGTGTGTTTGGATCCTATTTAACTCGTAATTATTCCTCTGTGTGTATCTGGGGGAGTCCCCACATCCCTCCCTATAAAGCTGTTATCCGGATGCCTGTGCTCTTCCTTAGGGGACAGGAGGCTCTGCCCGCCTCCTGCCACCGCGCTGCCCTGCTGGGGTCCCTGGGGAACTGGGTGGGGACAGCAGACTTGCACAGCTGGCAGCCCACCGGCACAGCTGGAGGGGAGAGACGCCGGACCCTCCTTCGACTGTGCACTGCCCCTTTCCTGCAGATATGACAGTGCCTGGAGCAGCACATCCCTGCGTGGTGCCAGCTGCCCTTCCCCTTGGTGGCATGAAGGCTGGGAAGGAGGGTGCCCAGGATGCCTGCCAGCCCGCCCTGCCTCCTCCTGCACCTGTAGCATCCCTGAGTGGGGTCTGCTCTTTGCAGGGCAAAACTAATCTGTCTTGTGAAGCAGAACTGGTTAATTGACTAATGCAGCGGTGCTGTTTTCCATGCTGCAGTTATCCTGGTTGCATCGATGTGGCGTTGCCCCCAAGTAAGGTGGGGACGGAGCCCTCCCGGGTTTAGGGAGGTGCTCAGGCTGTTTGTGAGGGCTCAATGCTTTGGCGAGCCCCCCTTTCCCCATGGCATTGTCTGAACCCCTCTCAGTCCCTTTCTGGGCTCATTTCATGATCCTCTTGGGACCCTGCTACCTGTGGCTGGGCTCAAATCAACCCCTGGTAGCAGGATGACAACATACACCTTCTGCCACCTCCCTAGAAGCACTAGGGTTAAGCTCTGACCCCCCCCCTAAGTGAGCAGGCTGCCCTCGTCCTCAGCATGCTGGAGAGTTATGGCAGACCCTATAGACCTCCCATGCCTCCTGCACACTTTGTGGGCCTCCCCTTGGGATGCTGAGATGGCCATGCAGGCAGAGGGACCAGCCCCGCAATGTCCAGCCTCCCCACCCACCCCAGACCGAGGGGGCAGCCCTGTTTCACTACCCCAGTGCATGTAAGGCTGCAGGAGTGGGGCAGGCTGGTCTGGGATGCCCTGTTCCCAGGCAGCCCAAGTCATCTCCCTCCTGCCCCGCTTTCTGCTGTCCTCTCCTCTCTTCTCCCCGTCGCTGCCTGGGGTGGCGGGGGGGCTGCCTGCCCCCAGGACATGCCTGTGAGGGTGGGAGCTGCAGAGGGGCAGCAGCCTCCAGGGAGACCTGGGTCACCTCCAGCAGCTGGTCAGCAAGGGACGGGACAGGTAAGTGTTGGTGTGGGGCTGTCACATCTCGCAGTGCTGGGTAACACCTGGCAGCGGCTGGGGCTGCCATGGGGCTGGGGGGCAGCACCCTGGGCAAGGGGACAGATGCGATGATTTTGGGATAGAGGGATGGATGGGGAAGCAGATGATGGGAGAGAGGAGCATGTGGATGGAGGGAGGGAAGGAGGGATGGATGGATGGACAAACAACGAGCCTGTGTGGGGTGACAGTGACGCGCAGTGGCTGCTGCCAGCTCAGCAGCTTCCCCCTGGGTGTGTGGCAACCTTGGTGCTCAAGTCCCCTGTCCCCAGGCAACCCAGCCCAGGGCACAGCAGTGCCCTGCTGCCCACGCACGAGGTGTCCGGACCCCTGGCACTGCCCGGGAGAAGCTCTGGTCCTGGGGATGGTGCAAGGGCAGCCCTTGCTCAAGTGGGGGAGATGCGAGTCAGGACAGGGGCTGGGTGCCATGAGCCTGCGATGGTTGGCATAACATGGAGCAGGAGAGGAATAAATGTGTGGAAGGGGTGGGGGGAAAGACAGGGAAGGAAAGGAAGAGGGGAGTGGGAAGTAGGGAAGGATGGTACCCAGTTCCCTGCCATTGCCCTGCAGGGACAGCGGGGCAGGAGAGACCCACCGCCCCAGGGGAGCTGTGCCTGCCCCCCCGGCACCCAGGACTGGGCACTGAGATGCTGGCAGATGCCAGGACATGGCTGCAGGAGCCTTGGGGCTGAAGACATCTATCACCTGATGTACAGCCTGGTCCTCTGGCGACGGGGGAGCACAGAGAGGACCGCAGGCTGGATCTGGGCACACCGGGGCAGGAGTGAAGTGGGGAGGACAGGGATGGCAGGGGCAGAGAGGAAAAGGAGAGAAGGAAAGCAAGAAAAAAGAGAGTGCCAGGAGGTGGGGGGGGGGGGGGGGTGGTGGGAGCTGAAGGGATGTCACAGACTTAAAACGTTCACCTTGATGGGCCATGACAGGTTTAATTTCCAGAGTACAACCATTAAAGTGATGGATGGGAGGCATTCATCTCGCCCCTCATACACACGGGCCCACTGTGGCTGCAGGAGGGTTTGTTTTGTTGCTGTTATTTATTAGGTTGTTTCTGCAGGAGCCAGGCACTCGTCCAGTGCTGGTGGGACAGAGGAGGGGACACAATTGATGCTGGAGGAGTTGGGGTGCTGATTTACCGCTGCTTAGCTGGATGACTCATGTTGTAAACATCGACAAATGCCATTAAAGCTGCATCTCCTTCCTGCTTCTGCCCCGGCACCCTCCCCGCACTGTGGGATGCGGCCAGCCCTGCTCTCCACCATGCTGCTACCTGTGCACCCTGGAGGGGCTGTCTGGCCCTTCACACTGGGGTCCCCCCCTCCCTCAGGGGCACCCAGGGCCTGGGGAAGATGCAGGAGTGACCCACGGTGGTGGCGGTGCCCCATGGGAATGATACCCAGGATACCTGATGGGCTTGTGCGGGCAGTGCTCCCCGGCCTGTGTCCCTGTGCCGGTCTCGGCCCCATAACTTCTTTTGGCAACGGTCACAACTTGTTATTTGTGTCACCAATGCCCCAAGGAGCTCGGGGTGACCTGGCCCCGTTAAGGTGCCACCCCATCCCTATGCCAGCACCCTCCAGCCTGCTGCACCCCCTGCCCCCTCCAGCAGCATCCCCACCCCTTAGCCCCGCCGCCTCCTCACCCACCCATCCCGCACACCCACGTACTTCACGACACCCCCTTTGCCGGCTCAGCTTTGCACCTCTCCCCCCCCCGCCCCCATCCTCATCGCCCCTCTCCCCCGAGCTCTCTCCTGCCCCCCTCCACCCTCTGCACCCCTCGGGCTGCCACCCACCCCCCTCCATCTCCCTGACCCCCCCATCTCTCCCTGGTCCCCATCTACCCCTCGCACTGCCTCCCCCCTCCCATCTGCCCCCCCAGCCGCCCCGCTCTGCGCGTCCCTCTGCTGCCCCCTGGCGGTCGCCGCCGGCACCTGTCGCCGCCCCCCCCCGCGCGCGGATTGACCCGAGGCGGCCGCCGTCGTTGCTCCGGGAGACGCCGCCGCCGCCGCGTCCGGTCTCCATAGCGACACGGGCCGGGGCCTCGTGGCGCTGAGCGGCCGGGACCGGGCCGGCCTGGGGCCGGCCGGGACCCGAGGTGGTCCGGGCTCTCGGGGGCCGGGCTGTGCTACAGGGAGCCGGGCAGGGCTTGGGGGAGCCGGGCGGGCCCGGGGGCGGCGGCGGTGGCCCGGGGCCCAGACTCTGCTCCGGGGGGCCGGGCAGGGTTCTAAAGGACTGGGCCGTGGCCCAGGGAACTGGGCAGGTTCTTGCTGTAGGGAACGGGGCCGTGCCGCAGTCACCTATATGGGGTTTTAGGGGGCCGGGCAAGGCTATAGAGCGGGGCTTTGCTACACAGGGCTCTGTGGGTCTGTAGTGGGCTGGGCAGGGCTGTGCTATAAAGGCCCGAGGAGAGCTCTGCCACGGGGGGCTGGGCTGCGAGGCGGTCACGGTCACGGTCACGGTCACGGTCTGTGCCAAGGAGGCTGCTGAGTGTAGGGCTGCGGCAGCCTGGGGAGACCGTGGTGTGTGGAGAGGGCTGGACTCAGCTGGCAAAACGGGGACACTACCGGCGACACTGCAGCCGCTGCAGGGAGGTGTGCCACCCTGAGCCCAAGGATGGGTCGTTGGGTCTCTGGGAGTGCCCAGGTCTCGGCAGCAAAAACTGTCTGCGTGCAGCAGCAGCATGCGTGAGGACCTTTTCCTCTTGTTTTTCAGATGCTTGCTCAGGTGCATGGAGAGCCCCAAAACTCTGACTCTTTTCGGAAGCTGTGCTGTGGTTGTGTCAGAAAGGTGAGCGGAGGAGCAAAGGGTGCCATTGTCGTGGGTGGATTTACTGGCAAGGGCGGGGAGAGGAGGAAAACAAAAAACCCTTTAGCCTTTGCTTCCCTCGTTCATGACATCCTTTAGTATCTGTTGTTTGGGTTGTGGCCAGGAGGTGTCCCCTCTGGACTCTCGGAGCAGGGCTTTTGGTGACTTCTGGAGCTTTGCCGCAGGGTGGCTCCTCCCGCCTTCTGCCGGAGTCAGAGACTTAGCGTAGAGCGTAGTGATTTCTCCTCCCTCCCACCCTAACTGCTAATGTCCCCGTTGCAATTCCCGAAGCTGTCTGCAAGAAAGCCAAAGAAGAAAGGCGTATTCTGGGGCATTGAGGTGGCCGAAACACTCAGGTGGCGTGGCTGGGAACTTGGAAAAGAGATGATCAAACATCTGATCTTGAAAAATGTTCATGAGAAAACCCAGAAGCTGAGCTACAGGTGCGTGGGAAGTTTCTTTCTCCTTCGTACTCCTCGCACTCTCACTGCGTCTTCATCCCTCCTGCTGTATCAGTCACATCAGCACCTTTTCTTGGATTCATCTGCCCCCTCTCCCCTTGGGCGTTGTATCGGAGACAGCCCATGCACACTTACGTAGCCCGACAGAAACCTGCTAATTCAGAAGCACAGCCCTTGTTCCTGGCAGGAGTATTTTAAATGAAATGCCTTTTTTAAAATTCTGTTTTGCTGATACTTCTGTCTGTGAAGCATTTCCAGTCTAGTGAGATTTTAATTGTGGATGTATGCCAGCCAGTCACTAGTGTGTCCTAAAACCATTGCTCCCGGGAGTCCCACTGGCTGTTGAGCCATTCCAGCACTCCCTGTGACCCTCCCTGCTCTGAAACTCAAATGTTTCTGCTAAATGGGTTTTGCTCATGCTGCGTGGCCTGGGAATGTAAAATATTGTTTAAGGAAGGGGTAGGTAGGTATTGCTGGGAATGAGTTTCCAGGACACCTGGTTTCTGCCCCTGTTTCTGATGATTTGCTGCCAAGGTATGCTTGGGGTCAGGTGTGTAAAGTGCTTCTAATTGTGGGGTCTGGAGGTTTTGATTCTTTATTCTCTTTTCTGCTGTCTAACTTAACAACAGCTGTACACCCTCAGACAAAATCTCTTGTTTTGATTTCATTACCTAGATGTCCTTCGACGCGATTCTTCTTCACTGTTTTTCCGCAGCCGATCACTTTGAGCCCTGGTATGTCCTTAACTCTGCCCATCGTTTTCCGGCCCACTGAAAAGGTAAAGTGTCAACATCAAAACTGCTCTCAGTGCTTGGGCTGGCTTCAAGGGGGGGCAGTGGGCCTCTGCCACTCTTGTCCTTTCTGATCTGTTTTCACTTGAATAAATTAGTCCTTAGGGAAGGTTCTTCCATAGAAAGACTGGGCAGCATGACCTTCCTGCTCTCCCCACAACTTCATCACCTGAGGGAGCCTTAACCCCTGAATTCTCTGCAGAGTTTGCCAATAGTTACAAGAGGGATCCTCACAAAAAGCATTCCCAGTTTTCCACATGCTTCTTCTAGCCGTGAAATCAGTAAGATAAGGTGCTTGAACTGTCCACACCTGGTTTGATCCCAGGGAGCCTCAGCTGGGTGGTTTTAGTGCAGAACCTTGGGTTGAGGGACTCAGTCTCTGCTTTCTTACAAGAGACCCCAAAGCCTGTACATTGAAGGGCTACTGATTTTCTATAAAGGATATGTCAAGGGCCTCCCTTCTTTTGGATGGGGTGGGTTTCTTTAATTTTTATTTTTAACAGCAATGATTCTTTTTACCCACCCCCTTTTCTTGATTTTCAGCTTGTTCCTGGTGTCTGTCTTGGCTCTGAGTGTTGATCTCTGGCTCTTGTCCACAGCTGTATATCTTTGATGTGAATCTCAGTCCTAGCCATAGAGCGTGATCATTGGGCGGATTCCCAGTACCCTGCTCTTTTAGTATCATGATTTTCTGATGACTGTTCAGTGTTCCCTTTATGAAATAAGCTGCTGGCCTTGTTCTATTTTCAGTGAATAGTTTGTCTGCACCACATCAATTGCTAGAGCAGGAGGCTCCCTTTCTTAGAGAGAGCAAGGACTGTATGTGCTGCAGTGCCCAAGGTCTCTCCTTACCTGTATAAGTGGTACTCAGGAGAGGTGATGATTGGGGAGCATGGAAGACATGTATCTTGCAATTCCTTCTATTTTAGCCGGTTAGCAGATGTCCTGAGGCTATTTGTACACAGTGGTGTCAATGCTGCATCTTTAAGTTATGTATTATCCACTTAGCTCTCTAGCTGACAAAGCACTTAATCAAAGATTAATATTTCTGTGCTTGTGGAGCTGAAAGAAAGATTGTACATACTTCAGTTTAGCTGAATTGGGATCTTGAAAATGCTGAAAGAAATCCATCTGCATCAAAACAAATCAGGTGAAACAAATGTGGTCTTCAACTGCTCTCTCTGAGGGTGTGTGTGTTCCCTGACAGAGTGAGGAGTATGCCTGAGTACCTTACTCACTGCCTGGCTTTTCTGAGTGCTTCATGTGCTCTCTGTCCTGCATAGAGGCCTCCCCTGGTACCTCTGTCACCAATGTTTTTTTCCCAACACTCTCACAGAGGTGAAGGTGATGGTGTTCATGGGTAGAGCTGCAGTACCTGCAAGATGGAGCCAATCTAACTGCTGTCTCCCCTTGCTTTTCTGTGCAGAAGGAGTATGAAGACAGCATCTGCTTTAAGAAGGCTGAGGGTGAGTTCTCTGTCACCCTGCATGCTACGCTTCCACGCCCCTGTCTGTCCTTCCCAGCAGCTGTCCAGTTGCCTGTCTGTGCTGTCCACAATGTCACAGAGACAACATTCCCTGTGCGCAACATTGGGTGAGTGAGATGTGGCTGGGCAGACTCTCCTTCTGTTTTGTCAGGTATTTTGCCACCTTCTTGGACTCTCCAATGAATGCAGCTCATTCCAGTTGTCATTAGATCTGCTGGCTGCCTTAACAGGTAGCAGACCTCTGCCTCCTCTGAGGTCATGGCAGAAAAGGCAGCAGAAATGGTAGTACATGTCAGATCTCACTGTGGGAACATCTTGGCACTTCACATCTGTCTGTTTCCAGCATACACTGAGAACCATTCATGCACAGGAACTAGTTGGGGACCAGCAAGGTGTACCACTGAGAACATCCCACATTCACAGGAGAGGCCTGGGCTTATAGTTAATCAAAGGCAGCCTGCCCAGCGTGAGCAGGGAGAGATGAGCTACCAGCTGGAAACATTTTAGTCTTCCTGTGACTTGACCTCTCTTCCCTTGGCACAGGAGTGCCATAGGGATGGCAGTGGAGTTGCCAACCTCTTTGATTTAGAGGCAGGCAATACAGAAGTTGGAGAGTCTCTCCAGTGCCTGCTCTTATGCTCATGGAGCTGCCCAAAGCAGTGGCAGTGTTCTGTGGCTTGGAGTCATCATTTAGGAGCAAAGATGCTCCCAGTTATCAAGGACTATCTTATTTTAATGAGGGAAGCACAGTAATTCCGGCAGTATTGTAGAAAGGAGTGCAGTGAAGAAGTTCCCAGTCAAGGAGGAGGTGTACTTCCAACCATTTACAGTGAGAGCAAAATAACCTTTACTAGTTGGAAGTTGGCCTGTGCTCCCCAAAGCGGTCAGCTGATGCAGTAGGAAGGTGGAGAGGACAGAGGGGAGGGCACATGTATCTTCAGCAGAGCAAGGTATCAGCTAGAAACCCTTTCAAGTGATTCATTCTCCCCTTAGAGAAATCATTTGTGCTGACTGAGAGGTTCAGGGTGGTGGAGTATATGGACGGTAAGTAGTGCACAGCTTGGAATCAATAAAATAGAAAAGCTGATGGTATGTCATGTTCTTTGCACAAATCAAACAAGCAAAGGGAGTTCTGGAGAGTTGAATGAAGTATTAGGAAAACAGTTCAGTCCTCTCTTCTCACCTGGGCATATAATAGAGGAACAAATGTTCATTTAGAATTAAGTAGCAGCAAATTTAGATACAGGAAAAGCAAATACTTCATTCTGGAGTTGATTTCTTCACTATCACATGATGAAGCTGAGAAATTTTATGGCCATTAATAAAGTTCTTAGATGTAATAGCTAAGATTCATTAAAGTGTGAACAGAGCGTTTGCAGAGACTAGAGACAAATTTCTTCCCAGCACCACATATTTGTTCAGATGCATTAGGCATTCTGTCATTCAACATTGGTTGCTTCACATCCTAACTGAATAACCCACTGTGAAAGGTCCATCCTATGTGTGATTGCACAGGCAGCAAAGAATTCATTCGTCTACCTAAAAAATATCTCCATTTCCTAGTGACCTTGTTACTGTGTTTGCCTGGGAGATACCAAGCCCTTTCTACATGATTCCTGACTGTGGCATGCTGAACCCAGGTGCTGAGTGCATGGTCAAGGTGGTTTTCCAACCCAAGGTGGCTGTGGTGTATGATGTGGTAGCAAAGTGCTGGTTTGGAGGTGAAGAGAAACAAAAGAGGACTATCCAGCTAAAAGGCCTGGGTGAGTCTTTCTTGCATTTAACAGTTAAAGAAGTGTGTATCATCCCTAAGTGTGGAATAGCATTTCATGGGGACACATGGAGGTGCTGGGCTCTGAGGCTGTGCCACAGTTGGCTCAACCCACCAATGAGCAAGTGAAGCCCATGGTTCGAAAGTGGCCTGTGAAATTTTCTAACGTACTTTTGTCGGTTTGGAAGTGTGACCTGAAGAGACACAGGATCCAATATGCCCTGTGGCATGCTTTGGCCAAACCAGCATTTCTGGAGCCTGCTTAAGTTGACAGAGGGGAAGAAATGAGAGGAGTTCATTGGCACAATGCAAAAACCTCCAGAAACCCCTGGTCTTGTCTGTACTCAGTCTCTCCTGTCTGTCCCTGCTAGACAGAGAGCCAGAGGGAAAGTTCTAAAGCTCTCTGGATGCAAGTTAGAAGCAATGGTTTCACTAGCAAGTCCTTGCCTGAAGTGCCTTGTATGGCCACTGACGAACAAAAGAAGTGACTCTGAGTTTAGTAAATTAGGGCTGGAAGGGAGCTTATTTGGTTCAAAGCAGGGCCAACTTTGAAGGTAGATCCAACTTCAGAGTTACCTGAGGTTGTTCAGAGGCTTGTCCAGTTGAACATTAAATAGCCAAGAATGGAGATTCCACCTCTCTTTCTTAACCCAGTATATTATTTCCTTTAACAGCCAAATACCCTTACCTGCGGGTGAGTGTGACAGGGGAAAAGTATGAAGGTGTACAGCCTGGAAAGTTTCAGGATGTGCTGTGCTTTGGATCAGTGCCAGTGGGGACAACTGTGGAGAAGTGTGTAGAAATCTTCAACATGTCTGTGGTATGTGGAGAGGGAGACTACTTCTTGTGAGAAGTTGGCATGCTGACATGTTTCCCTGGGATATGCGGTCTTGAGTATCTCCCTTAATGCTGTGAAAATAACCCAAGCGGGAATGTGACTAAAACAGAGATGATGAGCCTTGCTCTACCAACCAGGCCATTCACCATTGCCTTCCAGCTACAGTGCTAGCAACTCATCCATTTGCAGCATGATATGGCAGTTCCTGCCTGCTTCCCACCGTGCTTGGTCCAGATCAGACAGCTATTGTTGTCCTTCACATCCTGCAGCTCTCCTGCTCACCCTGGACAAGCCCATCAGTCCTGTGTGGCAGTTGTGGCAGTCTCAAATTGGCATGCATGTGTCCCAGGCAGCTGATGGATCTTCTGCCGTCCACAGCGGACTGCAACCTGGTGAATTGTTCTCAAAGTCAAATGGGCTGTATTTGAGCACTTTGTTCTCTGTGCCAGCTCAGCCCATCCCAGCCCGTTAAAAGATGGATGTACTCAGAGACTGCTGACGTGGATGACAGCAGTGCTGACTCCTCCACAGGCTCTGCAACTTGGGAGTGGCAAAGACATACTCATTTGTTGTACTGTTATAATTCACACTGCAATGGTGTTCAGCATCCCCAGGCAAAGATCAGGACCTTTTTTAAGGGGCTTGAGGAAGGCATCAGAGAGCTGATCTTGGTTTTGGGTTTTTTTTGTGAAAAGAAGATCCCCAGACAAGGTGGAACTGTGGATGAAGGGAAATAAATTATCTGCCTGCAGGTCCCCTGGTCACAGCAGTCACTTAGGCTACTTTGGTCCTTGGGGACACCTTGAGCCATCCTCCCCACTACCAGGAGGGGCACTCCAACCCCAGAGATCACCAGGACATGTTGCTGCAGCCCACTGACTTCCGAGTGTATTGTGGGAGCTTGCTGCCAGCAGTGCTCCAGCAGGACAGAGTTGCAGAAGTTTGCACAGCATTTCTGTGCTGAGCTGCAGTAGCCTTGGTGTTCTTGGTGGTGTTCAGCTCTGCTGAAAACTTCAGTTCTTCACTGATTAATGTCCTGCATTCAGAGCCATCCTGGCTCCTCTTAGCTCCTTTATCAACCTATTTCTTTTCTTCTTGCAGGTTGATGCACCATGTAGGATAGAAAGAGCAAAAGATCCTCTGCTTCAAGATCATGTTTTCTCCTGTGATGTGTCCCATGGTATTGTCCCTGCCAACGGGAAGCTGGTCTTGTGCATACGATTTCAGCCTCAGATAGTAGGAGAGCACAGTACCGACTATTTCACTATAATATCTGCTGGATGCCTCTTGCAGACTGTCCTGAAGGTGGTTGGCTCATGTAAAGGTACCACAGTGAAAGCTTTCCCTGTTTCTCCCCATTGTCATTGTCTTAGCACTGCAGGGGAAGGGCTAGTGCTTGAGGAAGGGCTAGGGACTGTCACAGCCCTGAGTCACAGACTTACCTTCTGCTGGGATCCAGGCTGTCCCTGGTGCACCATTTGGGGTTTATACTTGCTTGAGACAGATGTGAGACTGTTAGAAGTGAATGTCCAGCTGTTTGCTAGGACTGGTGGGTTTTCTAATGAGGTGATTCTGGTTTGGGAAGATCAGTTAAGTGCAGCAGTGGCTTGTGACATGTTGACAGAAACAGCTATGACGGGTCCAGGATCTGTCTTACATGTTGTTGTGCTAGGTCCTTCAGTGTCCCTGCACCAATATTCTGTGGACTTCGACTGGATCAATCTTGGGGAAAGTTTGATGCAGACACTGAAAATCAGCAACATCTCAGATGTCCCAGCCTATTACCAATTTGATATTGATGTCAGAGGGAGTGTCTTCTCCTTGGATCGACCCTGTGGAGTCTTGGAGGGCATAACAACACTAACACTGAAGGTGACCTTTCGACCTACTCACCCCATCAGCTATCACCGCAGAGTGGTGTGCCTTGTCCACCATCAGGTATGAGAGGCAAAGGGTGGTTTCATTGCTGTGATAGCTCAGAGGGATCTTCCAATGTAACCCATCAGAGCTGGCCTCTCTCACTTAGTAGCCCCCACAAATCTCTTCCCACTGCGTTTCCATTGACACCTGTCAGGTAATCACAGAATCATTTAGGTTGGAAAGGACCTTTCAGATCATCAAGTCAAACCACTAACCTAACAATGCCAAGTCCACCACTAAACCATGTCCCTAAGCACCACATCTACACATCTTTTAAATATCTCCAGGGATGGTGACTCTACCACTTCCCCAGGCAGCCTGTTCCAGTGCTTGACAACCCTTTTGGTGAAGAAATTTTTCCTAATATCCAATCTAAACCTCCCCTGGCACAATTTGAGGCCATTTCCTCTTGTCCTATTGCTTGTTGCTTAGGAGAAGAGATCAACACCCACCTCACTGCAGCCTCCTTTCAGGTAGTTGTAGAAAGTGCTAGGGTCTCCCCTGAGCCTCCTTTTCTCCAGGCTAAACAACCCCAGTTTCCTCAGCTGCTCCTCATAAGACTTGTGCTCTAGACCCTTCACCAGCTTCATTGCTCTTCTTTGGACATGCTCCAGCACCTCAGTGTCTTTGTTGTAGTGAGGGGCCCAAAACTGAACACAGTTCAGTATCCGAGGTGTGGTCTTACCAGTGCCGAGTACAGGGGGATGATCACTTCCCTAGTCCTGCTGGCCACACTATTTCTAATACGAGCCAGGATGCTATTGGCCTTCTTGACCAGCTGGGCACACTGCTGGCTCATATTCAGCTGGCTGTCGACCAACACCCTCAGATCCTTTCCCTCCAGGCAGCTTTCCAGCCACTCTTCCCCAGGCCTGTAGCGTTGCATGGGGTTGTTGTGACCCAAGTGCAGGACCTGGGCTCTTGTTGAGCAGAATTCCCATGGTGCAGGTTCCTATCAGCAGTAGAGGGCTGATGTGGACAGACAGTCAGTAACGTCTCTGGGTAGAGTGAGGTGCATCCTCAGTGGATCCTGTTCATTTAGGTCTCTGAATGAAATTTAGCTGCACAGCCATGCACTGAGTGCCTTCAACTTTCACTCCAGTTTCAAGAAAGTTCTTGCATCCTGTCAAGACATAAAGTAAATGGCAGTCTAATATTGCAGATGCTAAGCCTTTCCCAGGCATGGTTTTGGAAGTGAGGTACTAGGATGGTGTAACTCTCAAAACAATCACAGAAGGGCAGTTTATTATAATCCTTTCTGGTGTTTTCCCAGGAACCCATGTATGTGGACTTTTTTGGTACCTGCCATTCAGACACAGCTAAGCCAGCCATCCTTCAGGCAAGACACCTCTCCTGGTACCGAACCAACATGGTGAGGGGACTGACCTTCTACCCCCCTGATATCCTGAGTGTGATGCTGAAGGATGGGAAGTTGCAGATGGATGAAAAGGGAGCCCTCATGCTGCCCCCCAAGGTATGAGCTGCCCTCCCTGGAATCTAAGGTGCTGTTCTCTGCAGATGTTGGGCTTCTGTTGCACAGGCCAGACAGATCTAGAAGGACTCGCAGGTGCCAGACTGATTTCTTTAGTATCTCTGCTGTTAATGTTCCCAGCATGCACCAATACTATCTATGTCAGTTGGGTCTTACCCAAGTTCAGCCACTAAGCCACTTTCTGGCTTTAACTCAGTCACAGTGTCTTCTTTTGCTTCATGTAGCTTCAGACTGAGCACTGGCTTACAAACAGGAGCCTCCTTGAAGCCTAGACTTGGAGATGTCCTGGGAACTGTCAATGAAGCGCATCTTGCATGTCCTATTGCTTGTGAAGGCAGTCAGGACTGTAGTGCCTGGTGCCTCCCACAGGCACACTTCCCCTGCTCACGCCGAGATGTTTCCATCCTGTAGATCCCTCAGGACAAGCCTCCCAAGGAATACTTTGAAGCCAGCTCCATGACTGAATATTTCTACGATGGTGTAAGCAGTGACCTGGCCTTGTTTCCTCCTCACATTAGTGTCAGCCCCAGGGAGTATGATTTTGGTTGCTGCGTGCCGCTCCACAAGGTAGAACCGCTTCCTCTCTGTGTGACCAACCACACCAAAGGAATGATCACTGTTGCCTGGACTCCAAACCATGGCAGTGCCTTCCGAGTGAGCCCTGAAATCTGTGACATCCCACCTTTGAAGTCTTCAGCCTTCCGTGTTCTTTTCCAGCCCACTCAGCTCAACAGTCTCTATGCAGCAGAGCTGGAAGGTTTTGCCTCCTACAAGGTTAGTAGGAATTACTAGGACCAGTTTCCAGAGAGGGCCTGGCAAGAGGCTGCAGGCTAAAGGCTTTTGGGGGAGTTAAAATTCAAATGGAAACTTTCATTTTGGGTTTGGCAAACTGGCATCTTTACTAACTCCTTTGGCCACTGTTTTGATACACTGGTGGGTTAAAATTTCTTCTTCACCTGTGTCCTGGCAAAGATAAATCAGCAAAGCAAGCCACAGCTCATGCATATGGACAGTTACACTTGCTCTTACCCCCAGTGAATGTGAAGTAATGTACACCGCACTGAAGGAGGAATTACTGTGGATTACTGCACTATTAGCATAGATGGGAGCCTGCACAAGGATGGTTGTTGTGGCCTGGGTGATGGGCAGTAACTTGGTTTTTGTGTCTGGCCCTCCACAAGTAAAGCTGCTGAGGGCACTCTACATCACTGCAGCCTCTCCTCCCATGTGATGTGGGATTCACATCACACAAGGCTGCAATTGCAGGTTTTAGCACCCAGAAACTTCCTGGTAGGCGAGAGACATCTTCATTACATTGTTGATTATTCTTCTTGCATTTTTCTTCCCTTCTAAGCCAGTGTGGACGATATCTGGGAGTAACCTTAGAGTCAGGAGTTTCTTAGGCTCAGGTAAAGGATAGATGATCATTTTCAGTGACTCACTGTTAAATGCTGACTTTAGCACCTGCAAATATCTCAAACTGCACTAGGGTGTCTGTAGACCCTCCTTCCCTAAGGCAACTCTTGTAGTATCACAGAACAGCTGGGATAGGTCCTTCTGCTTGAAAGTCACTCCATAGTCTTTTGGGTCTGAAATGTAGTTATTTGGGAAAGCAGCACTCATGTTTCTCATCTGGCACCGGTCAGTTCTTCTCCCCTGAAAAAGTCAATTCCTCAGTCCCAGGGATGCCATTGAAACAAACTGCTGCTGATGATGACACATGCACTTGAAGGCACCTTGCCACACTCCCTTCCTGCATGCACTCTGTTCTGTCTCTTGCATGCCTGCAGGTGCTGAGACACTACAGCAACATTGAGGAGGATGCCACCATCTGTCCATCCTGGTGCCTGACTGTCAGGCTGAGAGCGCACACGTATGAAGCAGAACGGGAACACTTCATCCCACAGTACATCCTGGATGTCCCCAAGGTGTGTAACTGGTTGATGTTTGGATCTTTGCAGAGATGCTCAGTGTTTACATTTGAAGTCTTTACCTTGTCTCTCATTGCACCATCCTGAGATGTGGCTTAAGTGGTTTCTGAGGGTGTGGAGACTCCTGCTTTGGTATAGAGGTAGGATGGTCTTTCTCCTGCATTATCTTCCTAGCCTCCAGTGTGTCAGGTTACACTGAGCATCTCAGCTCTGAGAGGAAAGCTGTTGGGATCTCCTTCCTTTCTGTTTAAGTGGACATAGGCACTGACAAGGGTGCTTAGTCCCCTCCCAGGAGCCTCAGACACTCTGCATGCACTTAGGCAAATGGAGGGCAGCACACAGAATCCTCCACAGAATCCACTTATAGAAGAGAAGTGGTTGCAAGGTAGAGTGGAAGTTTTCCTGACTGTCTCTGCTGTTTCTGTAGCACAAGAAAGTATTGTTCCTATGAGGTAAAGTGAGATCTGACCCTAGGAAGTAAGAATAGTCTTGAGAACCTCTTAGAAAATCCCCTCAGCTAGTTCAGGACATGCGGCCTGTATCTGATATGCATGAGCTGGAGCAAATTCCAGGTTTCTGAAATTCTTAATCCAGGAGGTCGCTATCCATGCAGAGACTGCAGGCCTCAGCAAGCAGCTCGCTTATTGGATAACCAAAAAGCATTGCATAACGGAAAGTAGCTTCACTGATCCCATGAGCCTATGAAAGATGAGGGCCACTGTGTGAAGGGAAAAGACCATAATTTGTATACCCTTGGGTGATTTCCTTTCTTTCTTTAAAGAGAAGTAGTTATAAACTTCTCCATGGACTCAGGATAGTGCTTGTTTGAACCTGGAATTCAACACAGTGAAAACTTTTTCTTTAAGCTGGTTTTCTAAACCCAGTGCAAACAGCTCTCCTTGCTTGTCTCCACCAGACTTTTCCTCCTGTGGCTCCTAACACTGATACCTACTGCAGTATGCTGCTCTTGAACACGGGCACCTCTTTGATAACCTTCAGTGTGAACCAAGCTGCCTGTCCCTCTGTTTTGGTGAAGCCCTGCTCAGGACACATCATTGCAGGAGGCCACCAGATTTTCTTTCTCTTCACTCACCCAGCTAACACAGTCTCACAGCAGCATGTCCTGCCTTTGCAGCTGAACTCTTGTCCTGGATACACCAAGGTAGGGAGAGGGAAGTAGAAGACGGTGAGCAAAGTTTTGTTCCCTTGTAGTCTTCCCTCTTCACAGTGACTTGTGCTGTGATCCCTGTTATATCTCCTGATGGTTAGTTTTGGTTTTTCCCTTTGGAAATAGGAATGAAAGAATATTTTCAACATTTAAGATGGGGTCAACACTGCAGAGAGAATGTGCTTGTGGTGCCAGACATCCTGTACTCCTTGTTCCCTTGGGCTTCCATCTCCTGGAATGCACTATACTATGCTCCGGGCCCTCCTTGACAGCACAATCTGAAGTCCTTCCCCTCTTTCTTCAGACCCAGTTTGTTCTTGCTTCTCTCTTGGAAGGAGCAACATCTTTGCAAGGTCGCTCCAGAGGTAGCTGAGACTTCTGGCTAATGTCTGTTACTTTTCCCTTAATTCCACAGGAGATTGCTCTCCGGAGTTGTGGAGAGTCCCTTCTTTTGCTCTTAGAAGGTGATGGAAATCTATACTTCAAGCCTGTCTATATAGGGACCTCCTCTACACGAATGTATACGATAAAAAACTGCACAAGGCTACCCATGGTTTTCACATGGAAGATCCATGAGTCTGACAGGAAGATCCTGTCTGTCAGCCCCACTGCAGGGATCCTCCAGCCCTATGAAGCCATGGTAAGTTCAAGTTCTACTAAAGTTGTATTTTTCTCTCTACAGGACAGCTGTGGAGTGTTTAGAGCAGAAATGTGAGGAGTGCCAATAATTAGGTCATTAACGCTAAAGTTGGAGAATACCAGTCAGTGTCTTAGCTTGGGTTGCGAGCCAGCATCTGCAGTCATGCTGGTTCCCACAATGTGGATTTGCCCAAACATGATGACATCCTTCTTGACTACAGGACCAAACAGGCCTTAAACAGGCACTAGATCATGATACCCTCGATGACAGCAACTTTGTCATGCACCAGATGTTAACAGATGGAGGACAAATGAGAGCACGAGAAAGTTTATGATATTTTTCTGTTCTTCCACCTGTAAATTCAGGTTCTAAACTTCTACTGTATTCCTGAGTGCTTTTTGAGAGTACTGAGGAGTAGCATATCTCCACAGCCTGGCTTTGAATATCTGAATGTGCATGCCCAATATGAACCTTTGACAGAGGCAGAGATGGTGGAGCATTGAAGTGAGAGTGTCTCCAGAGTTGTCGGTAGAGGACTAGGTTAGCTGTAGTAGAGGAAGGGGCTGTGCATTGAATGTAACCATTGTGGTGTATAGGTTTGGTTCTGGTCTGGAGCTCCTGTGAATGCTCTCCTTCCCTCTTGTGATTTCAGGCTCAGGCGTGGACTTTTACTCCTGACAAGGAGACCAAATATCTGCTGCGTGCTATGGTGTCTGTGAGGAGGAAAAGCCCAGACCCTATGTCTCCCCAAAGTGCCCGTTATGCCTTACGGATTGTTGGAGAGGGGGCTCTGGGCAACATCAGGGTAAGGAACTAGGGCCCACTGGGTAGTAGGAGGGGTACTAGGGTGGGATAGGGGTCTTGGGCTTCCCCTTTTTGCACAATCTGTACTGGAGGCAACTAATAAGGATTTACACCAAAATTCCCAGACGTTGCTCTCAGTGGAGATGACAGAGCTGATTCTGGCAACCTAATGGCAATGGCACGGTGTGAATGTCCTGTCAGTTCAAACGTGACCTGCCCAAATCCTCTAGGATCACTCTCAACTCCTCTGTTCCAGACTGAACTGAGCAAGTCCTTTGGCTCCTTGGGACTCCCAGCTCTCTCCTCTTCTGCTTTCAGTCCAGTTTCTAAGTGAAGTGGACCTGACTGCTAAAGTGGTGTTGCTAGCACACATCCCCCTAGCTTTCCTCCTATTATCTGCAGATCTCTGCAGCCACCCTCATTTTCAGGCACATTTCCTAAGGAACCAGAGCTAAAAAAACTAATTCTTTGTAGGTCATTGCCCAATGTCAGTCATGTTGGACGGATGGGTAGAAATGTCTTAGAGGTGTTTAGTCACTATAAATCGCATGCAAGCGGATGACTAGCCAAAAGAGAGGGGGACTTTTAATGCAGTCATGGAGGGACCAACAGATTTGCCCCAGGTGCAGCTGGCCAGCTAGTGTCCCCACAGCCCCGAATGTGCTGCATCCTACCCAACCAGCAGCCCAAATAACAGTAGGAGAGTGCCTTTGGAGGAGGGATTGAGCCCCTTGCAGCCCTGTTCCAACATATCCCGGGGCATGACAAGTCACACACAAAGCAGGGAGCCCTTTGCACCACACTGTGCATGCCAAGGGATCAGCACGTGGTGAGATAAGTGGTGGCTATGCTCGACCTCTACGCTCGATGTGTAACAGTGACCTTTGCATGGCGGATTTGAATTCCAGGCACAAAAGGAGCACTTGGACCTTGGAAATGTTCTAGTTGGTGACCTGCAAAGCTGCAGCGTTGTACTGCTAAATGATGGGATCTGTTCCCTGAAGTACATCCTCAGCGTGGAACAACTGATCACTGGGCCTTGTGACCCCGAGGAGTTCCGCAGCGATCCGCTGGGTACTGTAAGGGATGTAGCATGGGGTGGGGGCCTTGGCTTTCCCCTCTTTTCTGCAAACTCAATCTAGCATGAACTCAGAGGTTGGGCTGCTTACTGGCTAGCTTGCACTGATTCTCTTAAGTGCCTTAAGGGATCTGTTCCTTTGCTTAGGGATTTGCTACAGGTGGACTCTTCTATCTTGCTGGAAAAAGCATAACTCAGAGCCTGACAACTGTAGTTAGACCAATTTGAAATAAGATGTGATTTCCCAGCAGAGAAGGGAGTTAAATAAAGGAGCTTCCCAGAAGAAATGGTGGAGTGCAACACTTAGCTGCCTTTCTAGAGGAACTCCTCTGGAGAAGTCCTTGTTCTTTGCTGGCCAAAGGCAGGCTGGGTACTCCCAATGAGCTGCCTACAGTTGTAGTCTGGGAATCCCAACTTCAGCACCTGAAACTGGTCCTAATGATTAGGCATGGGGTGGGGGGGCAATGGCTTGAGTGCAGGTAGGCTTAGGGAGCTGTGCGCTGAGCATGTGTGTGGTGTAAAAGAGATCAGTGATGCCAAGAACTCATACCATCTCTTTTCTCCTACAGCTCTAGAGCTGGAACACTCCAGGGGGACAATCCCCGCAAGGTCAAAAGCTTTTGTCCAAATAACAGTCAGGCCAGTCCGTCGGCTGCATTATACCTGGTCAATCAAATATGCTATTTGCACCCCCACAGGTGAGATGGGTATTTTGGGAAAATCATTCCCTCCCAACCAAGTAGAGTGTGTCATAACAGGCTGAGCTGCACAGCTCCCAGTGTATGAGTCCTGCCTGAAGAAATCCCAGTGACGAGCAATTCACCAGAGCCAGATCCTATGTGCTGTCTCCTTTTTGCTGCACCTTTGGGGGTTAGAATTATGACTGAGCCATGAGACACAGGCAGGGAGAGCTTCAAGTTTCCTGCTGCTGTGGTCACAAGATTCCCTGCTCCTGTGCATGACCATGGCCTTTTACGATGTGTCCTGAAACATATTCTGAGAGCTTCATGCAACCAGTCCTATGCAGCTGGGGTCCTTTTTGCATATCTGGATTGGTCCCTGTATGAGAAAGAATGCAGTTGAACTAGAAAAGGTATGGAGAGGGGCAACAGGGCTGTTCAGAGGTGGGGAACAGCATTTGTACAAGAAGAGACTAGACAAGGAGTTTCCATCTTGGAAAGTGGAGAATGGCAATGCCACATGAATGGTATGGAGAAGACAAGATGTAAACAAATGTTTATGATTTTTCAGTGTGAAAACAAGGGACACTTCATAAAATGACTAGGCTGTAGACTTAAATCAAAAAAGGGAGTTTTCACATAGTGCAGAACTAAACTGTGTAAATACACTGTTGAAAAGGATCACATTCATAGTCTTTTGGTGATCTCTAAATGCAGAAGTCAAGGTACAACGAGAAGTCAGTGGTTTAGAACTTTTCAGAAGTTGTCAAAGAAAAGACTATGTACAAGTCCTGTTCTTTCTTTCTGTCATGGATAAACCCCAGCCAGCAACTAAGCACCATGCAGCTGCTCACTCACCTCCCCCCCACCCAGTGGGATGGGGAAAAGAATCAAAAGGAAAAAGGTAAAACTCGTGCGTTGAGATAAGAACAGTTTAACAGAACAGAAAGGAAGAAACTAACAATGATAATAATAATAGTAAAATGACAATACTAATAAAAGGATTGGAATATACAAAACAAGTGATGCACAATGAAATTGCTCACCACTCACCAACTGATGCCCAGTTAGTTCCTAAGCAGTGATCCCCCCAGGCCAACTCCCCCCAGTTTATATACTAGGCATGATGTCACATGGTATGGAATACCCCTTTGGCTAGTTTGGGTCAGGTGCCCTGGCTGTGTCCCCTCCCAAATTCTTGTGCCCCTCCAGCCTTCTTGCTGGATGGGCATGAGAAGCTGAAAAATCCTTGACTTAGTCTAAACATTAATTGGCAACAACTGAAAACATCAGTGTGTTATCAACATTCTTCTCATACTAAATCCAAAACATAACACTATACCAGCTTCTAGAAAGAAAATTAACTCTATCCCAGCTGAAACCAGGACACTTTCTTTGGTCTGGGTAGGGCCTTTCTCCATTTTGCTCTCCCAGACAGCTGCCCCTTAAAGTTGCATGACTACTTTTTGGTGTTTCTTTCTCTCCCAAGCTACAGATCTTGCAAGCACAACAGAAGAGCAGCAGCCCCTCTGCTGCATTGTAGCAACAGGCGTCTACCCAACTTTCTGCATCACTGATGCCTGTTCAGCAGGGAGTGCCAGCGGTATCAGCAAGTTGCACCTCTGGAGGCTCTTTTCCTTGGACACACTGAATGAATACTTGGAGCGAGACCCGACTCCCAATGAGCTCACCTACAGAGTTCCCACAAGGCACAGGTGAGATGAGGAAGTGGTTCAGAGGATCTTTCAGTCCCTTGCACGAGCCAGACAGAGATGCTGTGGCCATTGCCTTGTGTTGCAGCTCACTGCTGCATGGCACTCTGTTATTCCATCCTAACCACTGCAGGCAGTTGCTCGCCTCTGCTTCTCTGCTTACTCTCCTTAGAGAGGAGCTACAGAAACAAAGAATAATTTAATTGCAATGGATCTCTAAAAGTCTCTGATCTAACCCCTTGCTTAAAGCAGGGACAACAAGATCAGGTTGCTCAGGGCCTTGTCCAGTTCAATGCTGTATATCTCCAAGGATGAAGAAACCACAGCTTGTCTGGGCACCTGATTCCAGTGTTTGACCACTTCCATGGTAAAAACTTTTTTTCCTAGTATCTGATTGGAATATCTTGTGTTGCAACTTGTGCAGTTGCCATCCCTGAGCCCTTGCTTCATAAGGCTGAACAAACCCAGGTCTCTTAGTCGCTCCTTGTAAATAATGTGCTCCAGCCCTCAACCATCTTGGTGGCCCTCCACTGGACCTGCTCCAGTATGTCAGTGACTTCCTTGTATTGGGGAGCTGAAAAGAGACTTCAGCTAAGCAGGACTCTCTTACGCCACTCACTCTCATTAGGCATATATAAAAGACTTTTTGGAGAAAATCAAAAGGCCTGCCTTACACCCAGTATCCTTTCTCCCAAAAGGTCCAAGAACATAAGGTCAGAGGAGAATTATAAGGAAGAAAACCAGTGCAGAATGACCCTTTCACTGTCATGCCCTGCCAACCCTTCCTCCTGTCTCAATTTAATCTCCTCTTTCTCTCCTGTGACCAGCACATGCCTGATCCCTCCAGTGTACACCCCTTTCCTGCTGGATTTCAACTTTGGGGCTGCCCCGATAGGCTCAGAGCCTACCCTCGTGATGCTCCTGCTGAAGAACAAGGGTGTGGTGCCTGTGGAGTGGTAAGTGGTGCTTGCTGGCTCTCAGCCTTCTTTCTGGGGTCTGTCTGGGGATATGGAAATGCTCACAGGGGCCGTGAGACGTTTGCAAATTAAAGGGGTGGATTTTGTACGTGCGGTTTGTGTTCTGGAGCTATGACTGAGATCTGTTGGTGGGTCTGAGTGGGGAAGGAAGCAAGGGATGGCAGACAGTTCTGCAGATCAGGCCTGATGAAATGTGATGTGTCCACCACCTGGGCTAAGCCTGGCTGGACTGAATATGCTGACCACAACCCTGGGGAAGTTGTGTGTTCCTGTTGCTGATCAGTTGACTGGTTCCCTAGGGCCTTCTTGTTTCCTTATGACCAGAAAATGGACATGGAGCACTGGGCAGAGGATGCTGAGTTCAGCCCCCATGAGCTGCACCAGATGAGAATTCAGGATAACCAGCTCTTCAGTGTTTCCCCAAAGTCAGGGAAACTTCTTCCAGGACAGGAGGAATCAGTCCAGCTCTCACACAGGTGATGTCAACTACCTGTACTTCAGGGCCTCATGCTGCATGCTGCGAGAGCACATGCCCTCAGTCCCGTCTTTCCATGCCGGATCCTTTCCCTTCACATGCTCCTTGCCCAGCAGAGACTGGGCAAGTAAAAAGTCCCTGAGGATGTCCTGTTTCTGGACCCCACAAAGCTTGTCTTCCTCAGGGGTATGTCGTTAATGTGCTTTAACACTGCAGCGCAAGAGGCATTTAGTATGACATGCTGGGGACACTGCTCTGCCTTGACCTGACAGCTGGGGAGACAAACAAGATGTTGCACTTCCTGTGTTTTTGACTATACAGTGATAGTTTTGTCATCTGCTATAGCTGCTAGCCCTTGTGTGCCTGTGGAGGCTATGAAGAAAGCTGAACACCTCCCCTTTCACACCAGACCTGATCTGAGAAGTACTGGTATTTCAAATGGCGTTGGCCTAGAAACTTGGGTCCCTAAATTGGTGCAGGACTAAAATCAACATTGCATCACTCATTCGCACCCAAACACAACTGTCCCCCTCCCTCTCTCAGTGGCCCTTACGCAACAGTGACTCTTTAGCTGGGAAGTGAATTGTCTCTAATCTACTGTGTGATCCTGATTCTATCACCCTGGGCACAAGGTTGGTTTCTAATGTTTTCCTCTCTCTCCTCTTTCACTGCTAGACATGATTTCATTGGCACTGATCGCCTCCCTGTCCTGCTGAAGGTTTCTTATGGCCATGAGATTCTGGTAAGATAGCAGGTGTCTCTGTTTGCAGAACAGCAGCAGGTAGGAACTGAATTAAAAGGTGTTTTCCCCAGGAAGCTGCATGGTGTGCAGGGGCTGCAGCCTTCCCCAGGAATTTGCACTGGCCAGGCACTAACACAGGGCCAAGCAGAGACATAAAACCAATATCCTGACAAATTCGTGGTTCCAGCACAGTGTGATGTGGCAGTGCACTGGCAAAATGGCCCTTGGATGTAGCAACTGCTGGTTTCCCCAGCAAGAGGAGGATGATTATTATTATTATTACTATTATTGTTTTATTTATTTATTTATTTATTTATTTATTTTTAACCTTTGTATTTTATTGGTAGTGTTAGTGCAGAATTGGTCCCTCCTCCAGGCCAACTCCAAGTCCAACACAACCCTCCTGGGTTTTACAGTCCTTGCATGCTTTCCACACTCAAGTGTAAGTCAGGGACAGGATTTCTGTGCTTGCCTCCCCTCATTTCATCCACCTCACCATGAGTTCTTCCATGCAGTGATCCTGGAGTTCAGATCTGCATCCCATCCTAGTTCTCTCATGTGCAGCTTTCCTGAATCTCTCCATCTTCTCAGTTCTCTATGCTCTTCAAAACACTCTGGAACGTGTTTTTTTCCAAAAGTACCACCTGCACTGGCTGCAGTTTGGGGTCACACATGCTGGCACAGGGTGGCAGAGCGTCCTCCAGCTCTGGAGGTATGGAGGCAGCTGCTTCCCCAGGCCCAGAAGGTACTCCCTGCATTCCTGGTTGGCTGTTCCTGCTGCAGCCCTGATGCCTTTGTCCACCCACTTATTTCTCCTTGCCAATGATGGAGTAGCTTTCTACTCATTCTTCCTGCTTCACTGCTTGCTAAAGCGTCCTGGAGCTGATCTGCGGTGTGTTTTCCCTGAGCATTTCCTCAGGCTTGGAACTAATTTCTCTCTCTCTCCCTCTCTCAAACTGTCAGTTAGAGTCAAAGTCACCTTGTGCTCTGCCAGGCATAGCTCATGCCCGGTTGAGCCTTCCTGTCTGTCTCTGAAGTTTCCTATGAGACCATTGTATTCACACATCTCTTTTATTTTTCTTTTCTTTCAGGACTGTTGTCAGCTGAAAATCCAACCCTTTGACCAAGCTGTTCAAACAGTGGCTTAACTGTGCCTTCCCTCAAAGCCCTTGGACAGGCTCCCTGTGCTCTGCCTGCCTGGCACAATCCTGAGAGTGGATGTGAGCATTTCACCAGCTGGCCAGTGAGGGAATAAGCTTTGGAGCACCCTGCAGGGCACACATGCTCTCTTACCACATAGCCAGTGGCTTTGGCGGCTACCAGAGGCCACCACCCTACCTCATGCTGTCACTGCAGAAGGGGCTGAAAAAGCATGGGAGGCCCTGCGGATGATAAAAGATCCCTGGGTGCATTGGAGCTCTGGCAATAGGAGCTGCAGAGGCCAATCCAGAGACCTGGAGCCGTGCAGGCGGTTGCAACCTGCAGGGATCCACAGTGCCAGTACTGAACTGCTAATATCAGAAGGTAGAAGTGGAAGAGGGTCCTCCTTCTGCAGAGAGGGCAACTGCGGTTGAGGGCAGTGTGCCTTCTTTCCTTTCAGTCATGGCATGAAGAGCACAGGGCTGCCAGCCCCCATTGCAGAGACTGCCCTAAGTGTGCTCACATGCCAGGGTTGAACAGATCCTCACCTGGGAATCTGGTGAAATGTGCAGATCATTTGCTAACTTTAAAGGAAGCAAATGCCATAATGTCATCCCAGAAGTTAAGCTTTGGAAATTTGAAAAAGCAACAACAAGCAGAGGTGGAGACCATTGGGCTGGGATATTGCTTGGTCATTCTGCCAAATTTGAAATTGCCTGGCTTCGGAGAGCTGATGTTAGTCAGCTGCAGGCCAATGCCTGACTTTTGGGGGGGTCCAAATTTACCCCTGTGATGGCTTTACCTGTGTGGACAGACTTTGACCTCCCACGCCTCTGCTTCCCCAAGAGAGTCTGTCTGCTTCATCTCCAGAAGGAGCTCCCTCCCCATTACTCCTTTCTGACTTCATGGCCAACTTTCAGTCCTGAGATGACTGGATTTATAGGTGCTCTGAAGGACCCAAACTGACATCCCATTGGAAATTTCTTCCAGCTGCAGGATGAAACTTCTGTGGGACTTGTGTGTTACCCACTTCCTTGTGCAGGAGGGAAACAGCCTCCCGCTGCCTAATCCTCTCACAGGTTGTCCTTTGCCTCATCACGATAGCCTGCCTGTAAGAGTGCAGCTGTGACCTTGTTCTTAGAGCTCTGGGATAGCTTGGCCAGTAGAATCTGCAGCCCTCAGCAGTTTTAGTAGGAAAAACCCAGCTGGCTGCAGGTGTTGCAGGATGAGCTAGGCTGGTTCCCAGAACTCGCTGGAGAGCAGGGCTGGATCCCAGGGAGAAGCCCCGAGCACACAAGATCCGTAAGCTGGAAGTGTTTGCACTTCACTTCATAGCTGCTAATTAGGTATTGTGAGATGTTGTCACCTGCAGCACCTGTTCTCCAGTCAGCTCTTTTCCCTGGGGAATCTGGCATCCCTATCCTCTCATGCTCTAAGTCATCGCTGCGGGACAAAGTCTGTGTGCTCTGGAAGGAGAACTGATTGCAGCAGGTCTTCACCATTCTCCATTTGTCTCCCTTTAACTGATAGTCCTCTTAATTGTTGCATCCTGTGTATATTGAAACTGATGACAGTTTTTCCTTGGCAGTTGTGGTCTGGTGGAATCCAAGTTGGCTTTTTGACTCAAGTAATATAAATGGGTGTTTTGCTCCCAAAGCTCAGGAAGGTTTCTGTGCCTTTTTCCCTTGCCATTTGAAAGTGACAGCTTTTGTCCTCCTCCTATTTGCACTTCATCTGGCTTGCTGAGGCCCTCAGGAGGCTGAATGCTCATGTAATGCTTTGAAAAGATCCCATGTGGGACCTTGTTAGTATTGTATTTGTAGTCCTCTCTCCCTCCTTACTTTGCTTATGGAGCTGAACTGGAATGGGTTGTTTTGGAGGAATTGGCATTCTCTGCTTTTTTAGGCAGCTGATACAGTATCTCCTGCAGGTGTCTGTCCAGGCATCCACCTGCCTTCACAAATATCCTCTCCATCTTCTGCATATGCACTTGAAAAATAGCCATGCTTTAGGCTTAGCCAATTGTGAATTGCAGCAACTTAGCTCCCTTTGGCCCATGCAGAGACATTGCTAGCTCTGTGACTGCTTTGCAGCCTCTGCCTCAAGGCAGACAGCTTAGGGGTGCTTAGGGGTGATCCAGCAGGAAATCGTGCATCATGACTCATCTCTAGCCTGATTGCAGTTTTCTCAAAATGCAGAATCCTGTGTCTCTTCCTTTCCATGAAATAGCTCTATAAATCTCTCTGCTTTGCTTGAAGTGCCTGGTGGCTGCTTTGCTAGCAGGATACTGTTGATCATTACTTGATCACTTAAAATTCAGCTGGGATCTTCTTGCAGCTTTTGGACTGTTAGACACATTCTTGGAGCAGGATGTCCTCCAGAGTGAGGACATTCAGATGGTCCTTTCCAAGAGGAGGCCATTACTCACCTAAATTCCTGTCTTTCCAAAGGATTTGGCTGTCACAGCTGCACACTCTCCTATGTACAATCCAGACACTTTCATTCATGGAGAATTTCTACCATATACTTGCAAAGAGAAGCACTGAGGCTGGTGCCTGACATAGCAGAGAGAAAAGTACCTTCTTTTTGAAACAAGATGCAAACCTTTCAGAGAAGAGCCAACAGTTGAGTAGGCTTTCCATCTCCTTACTTTTTTTCTTAGGATGCACTGTCCTGGTATTACCAACGTAAACCTGTAACTGTGTTGCTCTCAGCTTGCCAAGTCCTTCAGAGTCCTTGTGCAGTTGTTAGTGATGGGGCCGAGGCCCTGTGAGAAAGTGACCTGGTTTCTTTCCACTGTAGCTGAACTTCAGCGGCGTGACGGTGGAAGAGGACCAGCGGTACATTCATTTTGCATCCACTAAGCACCTATTCATACCCATTGCCATTGGGACTTCCCACCCCCCCACACAGGTGAGCATACTGGGGCCAAACCCAGCAGCAAGTGGAGGGAAGGAGCTAGTGTTACTGTGTCCCAAGGACAGGCAGTGTCTGAGGCATTTCCCAGGAAACAGAATGGCCTCCACAGGAAGGCATCGCAGTAGAACTTTGAGACTAGTACTAGGCAGTGCCTGGAAATGGCTGCTGTCATGGCAGCAGGGAAAGTACCTCTCACCATCTCCAGTTCGACAAGATTTGGCATTCACTCTAACCAGAATGTTTATTAGATGTGTTAGGCTGTTCCCCTATTCTCTTGCATTGGATCTGAGTGAAAACTTGTCTAGCTGCTCCAGGCACTCTGGAAATAAATCCTAATTTGTTTTTTAGTAAATTAATTAAACTTCCTTAAACACTTATTCAGCAAAAAAAGGCAGCTTTGATTCTGTTCTGCCTAATTTACTTGGGAAATGAACAAGTCTGAATTGAATTAAGATCACTTTAATATGAGTGGTTTTGCATTTCAAGTAATCTGCTTTACAGTGATCCCTTTAGCTAATTTGTATTAATTTTCTCCTAGATTGAATTTGCAGGGCACCACTTGGAGAACCACTGTAGTTATCAATGTACATGTGTGGTGATAAACCTTCAGCACAGTCTCCTATCAGAGCCTCAGTGATAAATCCTGACACTATGAGGTCTCCTCATTCTTAGGAGACAAGCTGACTAATTAATTATTAATGCTTATCAGAGTCCTCTGGGGAAGTGTTAACTAGTTTAACTTGGGCATGGTATAATAAGCACTGCTCTCCCTGACTCACTTCAGATTTATGAACTCTACAATGGCAGCTCCGTGCCTGTGATATTTGAGGTTCAGCTGGACAACATTGTGAGGATCCAGGAGGAGAATTTTCAGCATCCTGTGTTTGTCTGCCTAACTCCTAGAGGGGAAATCTCCCCTGGCACAACAGGCCACATTGAGTGGATCTTCTCACCACTGGAAGCTAGAACATACATGGTAAGACCCTCCTCATGACTGCCAGAAATGGTTTATTTCTGTTGTGTGCCTAAAATTCTTTAGACCTCTTACTGATGGTTGGTCTATGTCATGCTACAGCTGAATTGATCTCCATTCCTCAAAGAAGAAAGAGTCTTGAGAGCAAATAAGTGGCGCGTCTGATCAGGAAATGGAACAGATAAATTGTTATCTCCTAAGTTTCTTCTTCCCAAGGAACAGATTTCTTCCACAGCCAGAGTCACCCCAGTATATATTTTTCAAGGATCAAATAGTGATTTGGGATATAAACAGGATCTGATCAGATTTGTGGTTCATTGTTGGCCTCCAACAACTTTGACCAAAGAGACTGAAGTCAGTGTCTTTTATCATTGCTGTGTACACTGCTGCAGCCCTCTGGAAACAGCCTTCCCAAAGACCTCTGTCCCAGGCTGCAGCAGGCAGGCAGGGCCAGAGATGGAGCACTGCTTATTGCCCCACTCTGGGGCAATGGGTTGTGGATGCATGGAAAAATAAATAAATGGAATTTTAAAACTTCAGCTTTTGCTCCAAGAGGGAGTCCCTGCCCATCTCATACATCACCCACTGGCGAATTGACTACTTAACCAACTTCCCTGGGTCAGCAGATAAGGTCAAGGCCTGAAAGAGCAAAAGAGACTGGATTTCTCCTCACCCATACATGTGCTATATTTAGACCAGTCCATTAGCAAGTATACTAGCTTATTGCACATCTCTCCCAAATATGACTCTGGACTTAAAACTCTTATCTTGTTCAAGGCAGGTTGATGTTCCTATCCACATTCTGGGGGGTGAATCAGCTCTGATCACCTTCCAGGGAGTAGGCTATGATCCGAATACTGCAGGAGGGACTGCCACATCCAGCGAAGTTTTGGCTCCTTCAGTCTTTCCAGGTTCTACCAAGCTAACTGTGCCCGGGCAGGTAAGTCCAAGTATACTGATGTGAGCAATATGATCAGTCTGGAAATGTGTGAGAAAGACTGAAATATGGAAGTGGCTCCATCCAGCAGTAGCCTGTGTTGCAGGGGAGTTCATTGCCATGAGATAGAGCAAGATATTTCCCTTCTAGCAGATCATCTAGAGCCTGACTCAGAAAAGCAGTTGTTCTGAAAGATGCCTTCCTCTGAGCTTGCTGCTTCCACTGCCATTAGAAACAAAAAAATTTTAGGGTTCGTTCATTTTCTGAATTTTCTATGAAAAGCTACCCCCCATCACATCTACCTTTCTCATTTGCAGCTACAGCAGCCTTTTCTTTGGTAATTCATTCATAAAAAGAACATTATACTCCTGACATACCCTATCAGGGCTTGGCTGCCTCAATTTCACAGCCAAACCCAGGTGATGCGTTAGCTGAACCACAGACTGCAGGATGGTCACTAATCCAGGCACATCCCAGGAAAGCAGTTCATTGACCTGTCACTGGCTCAGCAGGAGCTTGTTTGGCCCTGTTAGAGCTGTCCTGTCAGCTGGACAATCTGTTGTTAAACTCGGTCACAGATCCCAGCATAGTGAATCAGCATTAAACAGCATCAGCAGAGGCATACTCCGGTCAGGTAAAGGATTCATCCTGTGTGACATTAGCATGCCTACCTTGGAGCCCAGCCACAGCTACATGTGCTCTTTGGCTTCCAGCAGGGCGATTGCATTCCTGTGTACAGCAAAGAGAAGATGATTAAAAACCTGTCTCAGACTGCCAAGGAAGATGCCATTCCACAGGGCTCTGTTGTCTGTAACCAAGAGTCATTAGCTTCTCTAATGATCAGTGTAATTAATTAGAATTTGCACTGTGTCTGGAGAATGTCACAGACTAGTAGCATACTAGTAGCATCATGAGTTAGGGAGCAATTTCCCAAAATTCACAGTCAGGTTGATGAGGATTTTGCCCAAGCATGGACCTCGTATTTTTGCCAACTGAGGTAGGAAAGGGCCTGGATTGCAAGTGCTGCAGAGCAAATCTTAGTGCTACTGGTCCTCTGTGCTCCTGTGTCCTGCCCCAGCATTGTGTCCTATTCATTGCTCGCTCAGTTCCACTGCAACAGGGCTGTCCCCTTGCTGCAAAGACTCGTAACTAGAGCAAAAATGAGGTAACTGGCTAATATTATTTATGAATTTATGACTTGCTGGATAATGTGAAGATGACTCTGTGACTGCCCTTCCCCAACAGCCACAGCCCATTTTCATTCACTGCTATTCCGCCTGGTTTCACCTTGCTTCCTGCAGGCTGCCACCTTGTCACACCACAGGATTTGCCTTGGAAATATCCCAGACTGCACCAAAGCCAGTCGGCTTGTCTTTCTCAACAATATCTCGGAGAGTAAGGCCGTTGTGTTTGCGTGGTGGATAAGCACCTGTAAAGACAAAAGGGTGAGTCCTTCCTTCTCCTTCCTCTACAGCCTTCTTGCCCATCTCCGTTGTGCCACAAAAGGACCTTACAAGCCCATTTTCAACCAGGCAATCAGAAACAATCCTAGGAACTTGACTTTTGTACTAGCTGGTGAAAGGAAAGGGCAGAGAAAAGTGAAGGCAAGGGTTAGGATAGGGGGGGAAAGACAGGAATTCAGAAGGGGATCTGAAGACTTCAGTGAGGATACATGAACCTGGAACTACAGGATGTGATAATGAATGTCAGGACCCTGTCTACCAGCAAAGTCTATGGTCATTCTTTGAATATATCAGCTGCATCTCTCTCATGCCGCATACCTGTGAGAAGGGGAGGGGAGAGAATTCCCACAATCCTGTGTTTCCTGCAAAGAGAAGGCACATAGGAAAGTCCCAGGACAGTGAAGCAGCTCCTCTGTGGCTTGGTTTTTTGTTTTGTTTTGTTTTTTTTTCCCCAGGTGTTGCAGATTGCTCCAGAGTCAGGGGTTGTGCAGCCTGGAGAAAGCATCCCTTGCTTCATTACCCTGCGACCTTCAGAGAGTGCTTCCTTCTACAGCATAGATCTGGTGTGTAAGGTGAGACCCAAAAGGTACATGTGTATTACCATCACCTCAGCATGTCACTGCAGTCCCCAAATGGGTGGCCCCAGCAGGCAGCTGCCTGCTGCTTCCAGCTGAAGTAATCCTTCTTTGCTCCGCAACGCTGGCCAGCACTTCTCATTACTGATGATACTTAGCTTCATCTTTCCTGATGCTTTAAGTATCTCTCTGTCTGTGTGACTCACTAGATGAGGTGTAACTATGCAAAACACAGCTTTGTGAGTTGAACCCAGCTACTAGGAGTCACAGTTTGAATGGCAGTGGCTGTCAGTGGATGTCAGAGACTTAAATATCTGTAAAAAGGAAATCTTGCTTCTTTAATATTAGTGGGGGCACAGACTTGCAGTAGTGTCCCTCCGGATGCTTTCCAGGTGTCCTTTGGCAAGAGATTGTCTTCTCTGTATAAGCCTTGTAATAGCACTGTTCTCTCCCCTTCCTGCCACTGGAAGATATGGAAAGGGAGTTGGGCTTCTGGCTGGGACCTCCTGGAAGGGAGGAATTGGTGGCAGGCATGGACTTGAGCCAGAGACTGTGTTATTTGCAGCTCCTTTCTAGCCCTGTTCCCTCCAATCATCGTTTGCTTCACAGGTATACATCCAGGACTCCCTGGTTCAGTATGAGAGGGACCTGCAGGAGTGGGAAAAGGAGAAGGAACGGCAGGCTGTGGAATTCACGATCACAGAGAAGGATCTTGGGACTAAGAAGAAGCCAAAGTCACCTGCAGGGGTAAGTGCTGCCAGGATTTTACACCAGCTTAGCTCAGCTAAGAAACAGCAGCCAGTGCCAACAAGAAATGTTCTTTAAGAAAATCTAGGCAAGTTGATAGGAGGACATGAGGCTCTGATCTACTCAAGATCTCATAGCTGGTCTGTGGATAGTGGAAAACGAGATCTTGGTTTCTAGCCAAGAATCACCTTACAAACTCTGAAATTGCTAATGATCATCTGAAATTTGGAAGTGCATGAGAAGCCTTAGGAAAAACAAAGCCAGTGGCTCTGGAAACCGATGGTTGGATTTTTAACCATGAATAAACACTGGAGAGAAATGCGTAACTACCAGTAAGAATGTGGCCCAAGTGAAGAATGGGAGGGTGAGATCATTGACTCTTATCACTGACAAAATCCTTAAGTCTTGTTCTGCTCCATATCTTTCCTACATGGCAATTTCTCTTCCTTCCGCCCCCCCGCCTTTTTTTTTTTTTTTTTTTTTTCTTTTCAGAGGTCATCAGATTCTGCTGAGACAGAAAATAATCCTGAATCCTCAGCTGTGCTCAGGAAATACAAGGTAAGTCAGGCCTGTCTCACCCATAGTAGAATCAAACTGACTGCTTTAGAAAAGAGGCAGATGCTGGCTATCACAGCGTGGGAGCCTGGACAGAGAGCACAGCGGGATTTGTAGCTTCAAGGCTTTGGGAGACAGACTGTTTGGAGGAGCCAGAAGAATCAGACTGTCTGGCTGTGTCCTGTGGGCAGTAACTTTCCAGCTGAGGTGAAGGGGAAGTGAAATTGGAACCAAATGTGCACCCATGACTGGAGAAAGGGGGAAAGGTTTCAAATAAGCAGAAAAGATGCACACGGGCAGGGCAGTCGGTACCTGGACTAGTTTCACATTGAGGCCACAATGGAATGTGTGTCGTGATGGAAAGCAGCAGGACCCTGGTGTGATGTGGTGCAGACTTTGTCCTCACCACTAAAAGAGCTGTGCTCTGTGCCTTAGGAGAAGCTACAGGCAGGAAGTGCCTTGATTTAAGTGTGCAGAACGCTTTAAAGGTCAATTTGCCTGGTTCATCTCTGTTTCCCCTCAAGTTTGTACAACTGTGTGCACTGCCGGAAAAGACAGGTTTTCTAGCAGTGGTGGCAAGGTGTGAGACAAGGTCCCAGTGAACGCTCTGCAGAACTGCCTGGGCCCAAAGGCAGAGCCACGCTGCATCTACAGCTGTCAGCAGGATGTGCTGTGGGAATGACAGGGCTTGTGGAGATCCAGCTAACCTGAGTGTGGAAGGGTTAAGGGGAGCCGATGTGAGACGGCCTGAGCAGATTGAGTCAGCTAGGACTCACAGGACTTGTTATTTCAGGACTGCCACCATAGTAAGGCTGTAGCAGTGCTCCTGGGACCCTGTAGAGTGCCTCTGCATTCCCTGCACTGTCCTGTGTGAAGGTGTCAGCTCTAGCTTGGACTGTCTGCCTTGTGCTGTTAGGTGTGATCAGTGATGCAGGTCGAGGCATTCACTGGGATAAACATAAGGATGGTTGGGGAAAAGTAAAAACAGTTTCATTTAGTCCTCTAGGGTTTTAGTTCCTAGTGACAATTTGGAGCCTGCAATCACCTGCTGTTTCTGTGTCAGGAGTGGTGAAGGCCTCTGGTCTCATTCCCAGAGGCTGGACAGCTATGTCTCAAAGGTCATTGAAGTCCTGTGATGCCTGAGGGCTCCTCCAGAGCTGGGTGGTGTCCTTCTGGCCCCAGCTTCTGGACTACTCCTGCCCTAAGAAACTTCACCCAAACTGACTGCTGGTAATGCAATCCCAAACTGGTCCATCTAGTGTGGCTGGAGTCAGTTTCTGGTTTCCTTCCAGGCTTGGGGGGCAACTTCTGCATGCATTCCTGCACATCTCTTCTCCCACAGCACTCCCAGTGTGCTTGGAAGAGCAGAGATGATCTCCCAGAGTTCCACAGGGATGGATCCGAGTACAACAGCCTCAAGTGCCCTGGGGAGAACCTGAAGCCCTGCTGACACTCACTCAGGGCTGGCACACTAGGCAGTGAGGAGGGAGTGGACCTGACTTCCAGCATGGTTGCTTGTGCCTGATAGTGGTACTTGCAGTGCCAAGATAATTTTGATGCTGTCTCCTGTCCAGGATCTGGTGGCTCTGGCTGCTGGGCTTTCCAGTTCTCACACCTGTGCTCACACCTACACCAGCCTACCTGTGGCCAAAGGAACAACTAAGTACCTGCCATTTCTTTCTCTCCAACAGACATTACCCCCTATTAAAAACCACCCTATGCCCAATCTGCCGGCTGGACACTTTCAGAGGAGGCTGCTGTTGGACAAAGAAGCCAGCCGGGTGTGGGTCAGACCAGAGCCTCCCAAGCCGATCCTCTTACACCTTGGTGTGACAGCCAGGTCCTACTCTGTTGAGGACTTCTTCAGCAGCTTCACTTCGGAGTTCCCCAAATACTTCTTGTCCCGGTAAGAGATCCAGCTTTTTGGATTAGCATCTTAATCTGAGCCAGGGCTGCCCATGCTGTGATATGCACTGAACTTGGAGCTATGCTCTGCTCCTCTCCAGTGCCTCAGTATTAGGCAGGAGGTGCCTTGCTTTCCCCAGCATTAGCTGATATGACCTGTTTCTCTCCCTCCCTCAAAAGGGAGATACTATCAGAGCTCGGTGCTCCTCTCTTACGACAGTGTCCCTGCTGCTGTCACAAATGCAGCAGCTCCCACTCCTCCCCTGGTTCCCTGCACCACTCCCCGCTTGCCTGCAGTGCTGCTGCTCAGTGAAGGGGATGCAGGTCTTCAGTGGTTTGGCTCCGTAGTGTTGCCACTGATGGAACAACTCCTTCTTTCCCAGCCCTTTCAGTGACTGGCCCTTGGAGAGCAAGTTTGTGGATGGGAGCAGGGACAGAGACAGGATGGACGTGGACCCCAAATGGCTGTCTCTGGCTGCTGCTTCCAAACAGGAGTTGCAGATAGTGACTGACATACTCACAGGTGTCATCAGGTACGTGTCCCTTCACCCTCACCCGGTTTGGGGCCCCTGTCCTCCAGGGGAGTGCGTGCAGCATGGCCAGTCCTCTGCTAGTCCTGGAGGGGTCTGTGTGCTCCTGCTGCACCAGAACAGGGGATCCAGCCTGCCAAAGACTGCCCTGGGGACTACAAGCTCAGGACTCTTGGTGTGACAGCCAAAGGCAGGGTCTTGCTCCCTAGCTAGGGGCTGGGCCCATCTCTGCATAGTGAACAGTGTCACTGCCCAGGAACCAGGCCACTCTGCCAGCAATGATCTTGGGAACAGGCTGCATTGGGATTCACCTATTTTGTCTGTCAGCTGCAGAAATGTAGAGAACCAGTGCTGCGGAGGCAAAAGTAGTTTCCTTAGCTCAAGCCATCTTGCTGCCTCCCTTAGGCCCAGAACGCAAGAAGGGAGAGACTAGACATTGACATCAGTCAAGGTTTTCCTCTGATTTGTACTGTCTTGCAATGATCCTCTGGGGTCATACAGATAGCTGATTTGCTGGGACTCATCCCTTATTTTCCTCCTCCTAGAGGCCTCTTGGAGAACACCCAGTTCCATGATGCAGTGAGAAGAAGCCTAGATGAGCCCATTCCATATTTCTCCCAGTTCCGATGTGCAGAATCAGCAGAGCTCCAGGACAGAAGACAGTGCTCCATGGTCCCTTCCAGGGTCTATGCTTCACCAGATCTTTACCCTGAGAAGGATGGAGAGAGGAAAGAAATAAGGCAGGAAACCTCTCCCAACAATGATTTGCTGGAATCTTGGGAGATTTTTCACCACGAGCAGTTGAGGAAGCAGAAGGAGATGATGAGCAGGTGAGGAAGAGCTCACACATGAAAGACAAGAGCTGCACAGGCAGGAGAGCCATGGCAGCACACTGCCTGGCCAGAAACCCATTTATTCTTCAGCCCTGTAGCATTTCTGCTGGGGTATTCTGTGTGCTCTGGGTGGAAATCGATGCTAGCCCACCAGCCACCTTCTCGCAAGTGTGGTTTGTGAAGAGTGCAGGTGTGCTGTGTCTTGGGGTTGAGCCATGGGCAGTGCCAGGATGCTGGTAGTGAGTGGTCTGCTTTAGACTTGGACAGTCCTGGCCTTATTAGGCATTAGTGTGCAGTGTGTGCTTACCTTACCTTTTATTGTCACTGCAGTATTTCATCACCTTATATTTGCTGTGGCTACTCCCTTGTACACTGCTACAGGCCACAAGAGTATGCACAAATACTAACTACGGCACAGCTTGGAGGGAGAAAACAGTAAAACCACAGTCACCCAGCTCTCTCTGAGGTCAGGGCCTGATGCCAGCTGGTGGCAGTTCTGGGAGAAGGGTCAGCACCTCATTGCTCAAGTCTTTGGTTCATTGGCCTCAGTGTGTAGGAAACAGCATGTGCTCCACTGCTGTGCCTGATGTGTCCTGAGAGGAGTCACAGCAAGCAGCCTGCCTTATCTGCTTTCTGATAGCTGTCCTCTGCCTGTACTTTTGCCCCTCCAGGCAGCCGGCCCTTGGGAACCTGGTGGAGCTGGTGCTGGAAAACACACTTCAGAACATCCTGATCGAAGCCAGCAGAGGGGAGGTGGTGCTGACAGCCCGGCCCAGGATCATTGCTCTACCCCCCAGCCCTTCTCGAAGGTAGCAGAGTGTATCTGTGCTGTGGTGGGGGACAGGACCTGTCCTTAATATGTGAGGCTGAAGCACAGCCCATTTTCTAGACCATGTGGATTAGCTGGATCGCTGCCTATCAATACCAAGGCTGCCTGTGCAAAAGGGGGAAGCCTCTCCCAAAGCCTCTGCCCTTTCTTGGCTTGTCCTGAGCCACAGACCAGAGGTGGTAATGCTACAGCCCTTCTGTGAGCCTGAGACCATCATGCAGCTCTGGGGCATGGCCCTGTGAGTGAACAGCTGGCAGAAAGGGCTGGCTTGAGGCACTGCAGAGCCCAGCACAAGGAGGGTCTCTTGGGAAACATGGTCAAGGTGCAGGCAGCACAGCTTCTGACAGCAGAAAGGGGCAAAGCTGTCATAGTCCAAGATGGGTTGGGATCTAGTTAGGTTGAGGGAATGGCCACTGGTGGGGAGGCAGATTTGGGGCTGAGGGCAAAGCATGAGGATTTGCCCTAGTTTAGGGAGAAGCGCAGGGAGATGGGATTGAGGGAGGATGGGAGAGGGTTGTTGGATGGAGATGTCATCTCCACAGCTGCAGGAGTCTTGTCTAGATAGATGATGGGTGTTCCCCGTGATCCCTCAGGGAGGGCTGATTGCCTGGGGGGACATGGCAGCAGGCTGCACTCTCCCCACCCCAAAACCAATCTCTTCTTCTTCAGAATCACCAATCCAGCACCCCCACCCTCAAGAGCATAGCTGCTGGGCACTGTGCTGCTTGAGCTCTTCAAGCACATCAACTCTCTCCACTCTTCATCGCATCCCTGTGATGTCCAGAGCAACTCTGATCCTCCCACACCATGACCTGAGCTCAGCATGCTCGCTGCCTCTGAGGAGGTATGTCCTGATTATGTCCTCAGCTCCAATTTGAATCCTCTGGCAACTCCACAGCAGAATTCGTGAGATCTCTCCTCGCTGTGGCTGGCCACATCATCAGAGAACCACCTCCCTGTGCTGCAAGGAGCACATGGACAACCTTTGTGACTGTTCCCACTGCCCCCAGCCTATACCAGCTGGGAAAGCAGTGGAATCTTCTTTGAAATGTAGCTGAGGAAGGACTGACAGCTGGGCATTGATGTGCTGAGCCCTTGCCAACATCAGTAGGACGCAGGTGCTGAATCCTCCTCCCCTCCTTGGTCCAGTGGCTGCTGCAGGTCCCACATACAGCGACCCAGCCAGAGTGAGTGGCTGCAGCACCATCTAGCACACTCGGCAGCCCAATAAAGGCAACTTGGCCTCTGGGCACACAGGCACCGGCGTGTAACACGTGTAATCTGTGCATCTGGGTTTGGGAACGCCCTGGAGGAGCTCTCCCCTTTCCAAACTGCAAGGCTGTCACTCGGGGAAGGGGATGCCTTTGAGCCTTGGTCTGGCATAGGGGTCCGGCAGGCTGCGGGAGGGTGTCACTGTGAAGGAGCGGGGTTTGTCACAGCCGGGAGGTGGCAGTCTTAGTTGTGAGAAATCCCAGGTGCCAGCGCGGAGCTGCAGCTGGTGCTGGGTGCCGGCTGCCTGCTCCCCGGCAGAGGCTGCAGGCCGGCCGCGCCAGGCGACGGGACTGGGCTTGCAGCATCTCCCCTTTCCTGCAGCCCTGCTACAGGCTCTGCTAGGCCGGGCTCACCCAGCCACCCTGCTCTGGTGGGGATGCAGCTGGTGTCCCCCTCCAAGCCCTCCTGTGTTCCCAGTGCCAGCACCCAGCCAAGACTGGAGCTGCACCTTCTTCCCTTGCAGCCCAAGAGAAGACCATGCGTGAGAAGCCGTGAAGGGCTTTCACCCTGCTTGGCAGAGGGCAGATGCCTGCTGTGCCTGGGGGTGCTGCAGTTCACCCAGCACCACCCCGGCGCTCCGCTCTGTGCAGGAGCCCTGCGTGCGTAACCATTACTAAGCCCCAGGGCCAAGCTGTTCCTGTTGTCAGAGATAGAGCAAAGGCACTGCCAGTTCCCGAGCTCAGCCTGGGTGCCTGGGGCCTTCACGTGGGTCCCGGATCCTTCTCATGAGAAGCACAGACCCTCTCCTCCCTCTCCAACACCCCGGGTGCCAGGTCTCCTATGTCACAGCAGCTTTTCTGTCTTCCTCTGGGCTGGGGCTGGTGCTGAACAGGCGATGGAGTACCACCTCCATCCTCCCCAGCTCAAGGCAGCAGCAGGACTTGGCTGTTCAGTCCAGTTGGGGTTACTCTGCCTGGTCCGGGCTCCTCACTAGGACTTGCTCGCTACAGGTGCTCTGTAGTCCTGTGACACACTTCCCAAATGGGTAACACAGGCAGGAGCAGGAGCCTGGCCATTGTCCTAATGCAGGTTGAATCCAGCTGCCTGCAGGAGCCCAAGGGCAGCCTGGAGCAGTGGAGACAGGGTCAGTGAGTTTGTCCGTCCTCAGACCTGTTGTGTGATCTGATGCTCTGTGGACTGCGTCACCGTTAACTGCCTTGTGGGACAGGTGGGTCAACATGGGAAATGCTGTGTGTTCATCTGGTGTAACACCCAAGAGCAAATGGATGGATGGAGCCTGAGTGCAGACACATGTGCAGGGCATGATTTTTTTTTGTCATTAAAGCTCCTATCCTGCCCACTCTCCCACGCTGAACACAGCCTGGACCTGAAGGAAACTGAACTCACTGTACTTGTGTGTTGGAGCACTATCAGAAGTAAATTCACTTCTCTGATTAGCATCTTAGTAGGAGAGAGCCCTGAGACAGTGCCTTCAGCAGTGGGTGAGTCAGAGAACAAGAGGTTTGAGAGCTACCTACACATCTGGGAGAGAAATCGTTCTCCCTCGGCTCTTTGCAGGGGGTGTGAGATGATGGTGTGTCACCTTTATTCTAGGTCTTTTCTGGTGCCTGTCAACCAGAACCACTCAGCATGCACTAAGCAAAGCCATTAGCAGCTGTCACACTTTTCTTCTTTTATCCTCATCCTAAGTTAAAAATATACCAGGCACAGCCCCTTTCCCAGGTTGGGGAAATTCCTGCTTCCTCTTGTCAAGTCGGGAACTAGACCCTAGCCCTGGTTTTGGAAAACACTTCCATGCGTGACCAAGCCACACGGCTGTCCCTTTGGCACTGCTCAGGGTGAGGTCTGCTTAGTGGGGAGCCCGCAGCAATGCACTCACCTAGGGGCTTCAGTGCTTCCCTGCTGCTCCTCCCCACACTTGGATCTTGTGGGCAGTGATGAGATGAAGGGTGGGTAGAGATGTGCAGCACCGGTGGGGAGGACTTGTCCCTTAGCAAGAGGCTTTGTTGCTACCCACTGCCGAGGGTGAAGGCAATGAACCATGGGACTACAGCAGAGCCAGACCCCCAGCCCAGCTCCCAGAAGAGAGGAGAAGCCCTGACTCTGCTAACCACATTTAGGTCTCAGGTGGGAGGAAGTCTGAGCTTGTGGTACTGACTTCCAGGGCTGGATTTGACCCCTGCCCCAACACCAGCCATGTTTTCTCATGCACATCTCTCTAATAGAGGTATTGTAGATACAGGTCTTGCTCCTTCCCATGGGTGTTCGGGCGGTGAAGTGGGCTGATGTTCCCATGGGCCTGGGGTTGGTGGTCAGGCCAGGCAGCCATATGGCCAGAGTGAGGATGGCTGAGTGTGAGCTTGCAAGCTAATGGGGCTCCCCTCCTCCTTGTGCTAGTTATCAGGAGTGCTCAGTCATCAGGCAGTTAATGCAACACACAACAGGCCTTTTCTTCTTAACTGTTAGTCCTGGCTCCTAGGGAGGGGTGAAATGGCCTTGGGGCAGGTGGGCAACAGAAGCTATCCTGAATCCCATTAAAACATTTAACACCTGCTGAATCATGCCATTGTCTGGAAAATAAAGGGAAGGGAACAAAGCTGCTCTTGGTCTTGCCTGCCAGGGTATCTGCAAGGCTCTGCTGTCCCATTGCAGCTCAGGAGCCTGAATCCCCTGTGAAGACCCACTTGGCATGGCTCTGTGTCCATGTGGGGAAAATGGCAGTGTTAAGGGACAGTCCCCTGGATGCCTTGTTGCAGGTGTGCACAGCCCCTGGTTGGGATCAAGCCCCTTCTCCCCCTGTACTGAGTATTAGGTAGGAACCTGGAACGGTCCTGCCCCGACTAGCCTGCAGTGTCTGCACAGGCAGGGCAAAGTCAGGAGAGCAAAAACATGAAGGTGATCCTCCCAAAACCCTTGGCAGAGCTGGGCAGAGACCCTTCGCCCCTGGCTTCCCATGTTGGAGATGATAGTGGGCTTGCTGGCTCAGCTGTGTTGCTTTAGTGTTTGGGAACAAGGACTTCTTAGTCCATGCTCAGGTCAGGCCAGGGCACAATGGTGGCTCCTGATGGACATGAGAAGCGCTCTGATGTGAGCTAGTCAGTCCTCATGGGACAGTGAGGCAGCACAAACCCTCTGCTGCTGCAAGAGGAGGCTGAACCTGCCCGTGCTGGGGCCAGCCTCACTGAGTGCATGAGCCGGGGCTTCGTCCCAGCGCTGCCTGCCTGCCAGAGAAGAGCACATGCTGGTAGATGCTGCTCTGGAGATGCCAGGGCAGGTGGAAGACATTCCCTGGGATAGCTCTCTGGTGCAGGACACTGCAAGCTCAAGGGACCTGCTTTTCTCCCATTTTCCATAGGGCAGCCCTGCAAGGGCAGTCTTTGCTCTTATTTTGTGCATGTTGGGGCCCTGCCCTTGCAGAAGAGAGGTTGGAGTGAGAGAGCATTTCTGACACAGCACATAGGCTTGGAGATGTCCGCTGGAACTACAGCAGCACTGGTGGGGTGTTTGGGGTTTTTCTGGCTTCTCTGGAAAGGAGGGAGCAGCTAGGCAGCCTATACCAGGAGCTGCTGCTCTGCTCTGCCGGTGCATGGCCCAGCAGGGAGAGGCGAGAGTCCTGCCCAGCACGTTTTCCATGCTGGGAAAGAGGTGGGCAAGCTCGAGAATCAGGGCCTGTGTAGCGCCAAAAGGAGAGGGAACATCACATTTCCTCTTAGCACCACAACCCAGGGCAGGGGTGGCTCTCCATTTCCTTTGCTGGCAAAACTACTGGAAAAGAGGATCAGGACGACCGAGGCCAGCAGGTTGGCATCACTCCAACTCATTCCCGTGCCAGGGTCTGCTGGGCTGGGAGCCTGCAGGACCCCAGCCCCAGAGACAGCAGCAGGCAGGAGGGATGGAGCCTGTCTTCCAAACTCCTGACTCTGAGAGGGACAAGCCTCCAAGGAAGAAGAGTTGGGTGGCAGTGGCCAATAAGGATCTGCAACTCTCCACTTACATTTGGGAAGCCGCTACAAGCACACACCAGCTCTGGAAAGGACAATGGTGGCAGTTTCTAAAGCACACCCAAGACCAGGATACCTACAGGTGTCCTCTGTAGGGGTTAAAGCAGTGTTACCCCCTTCCCCACCCGCAAACACACCTATCTACACAAACAAACACGCCAGTGCACTTGCACAAAGGAGATTCTCCTGCCACCGCAGCTGCACTTCATGCTCTGTTATCCAGGGAGCTGCGGGTGCCAGAGGAACCCAGAGAGATAGCCCGGCTCCTGCTGGCTCCAGCTGAGATCAGCTGAGGGCTATCAGGGCTGAGTAGTGTGGCTGGGTCCTACAGGAGTGCGTTTAAACTTCTCATGGGCTCTGCACACTGCCCCCAGAGCCGGTATGGGGGTGTCTGCACCGGTTACCCTGCTAGGGAGTGACACAGCCGGGATGCGGGAGAGCGGTGTGACTTTGGGATGCAGTGACCCCACGGGGAGGCATGTGCACATGGAGTGAAACACATCCTGTTCTTGTGGCTGTGTTAGGAGAGCTGGCTCCTGGCCCATGCGGCTGTGCTGGAAACGCTCCCAAAGAGAGCGAGCAGAGGTGGTTTTGTTGAGCTCTGCTTTGCTGCCCGGCTCAGAGGTCTGTGGGCTCCTGTCAATGAAGCGTGCATCGTCCTGATGTGCCCAAGGGGTCTTCCGCATGAGTGGGGGGGTTGGGGTGAGGGCAACGGGGGACCTTGCCATCACCAGCACTCAGTGTCAGGCTGCTTAGGATAGGCAGTAGCTTTGCTTTCCAGCCCTGGGACCTTTCCGCTCCCTCACCTTTCAGCAGCCCAAAGCGCCGCAAGCAAGCAGCCCCCACCCCAGAGCTGCCCAGGTAGGGTACCCCCACACCTGCCTCCCCCCTCACCCCCGGCTGCAAAGTGAGCCAGGCAGGTGGGTGGAAAAGTGACAGCTGGTGTTGTTCCAGTGCAGGTTAATGAATGTCTCCTCCTCCCCCCCCCCCCCCCCCCACCGCCCGCCCCAGCACCGGGGCTCCTGGCTCCTATCAGCCCATCAGGCTCCCATTAACAAAGGCAGCCCTGGAGAGTTTGCATAGAGACCTGCTCTGCCTCTAATCTAGGTGGGCTAATCGCCTCCCTTGCCCAGCCTGCCTTCCCTGGGTCAATATTTGCTCTGAGCAAACACAGAGCCGTGACAGGTGTGCTGGGGAGAAGGCTCGCCGCCGCCAGCCCAGCCCTCTCGCCTGTCTCTGCTCAGTCACATCTCTCCGGCCCCCCGATCACCGGCCAGCCAGCGCTATTTTTATCAGGGCTATAAAAGCCCCATCCAGCCGGCGTCACCCTCATTTTCTGCTCGTGAGCCGGCGGGGGAAGGCGAAGCCGCTCACCTGCCAGCTGCCAGCGTGTCACCGGAGCCAGGTGAGGTGCTGTAGCCCGGCACACCTGGGCCGGGGTCCTGCCCGCCCGGCCGGGAGCAGGGTGCTGGGCATGGAGGACATCCTGGGGGCTCCACTGGGACAAGGACTGGGAGCCTGCTGGCACCCCCGACCTCCCGGGAGGGAAGGGGATGGACTAGGGGGACACCGTCCCAGCTGTCCCCTTCCCTGAACTTTTCTCTCCTCTCTCACCTGTATTTTCCAATCCTTTCTGTTCCCCTCCCCCTCCTCCATTTACTTTCTTCCTTCCTTCCTTCCCTGTTTTCCCACCCTTCCTCCCCACCCTGCCGTGCCAGTTTAACCCGCCCCTGGTCTGTTTGGCTTTCCCAGGCAGCAGGTGTCAAGCATCCACCTTCCGGACTTTACCCCCAGAGGAGCTGGTTTGAAGCAGCGGGCGCAGCAAGGACAACGGCTCCCAGCCTGGAGGGACCCAGCTCAGGAGGAAAGATGGGGAAGGGGCTGCCGACAGTCCGCGGCAGAGCACCCCTCCAGCCCATGCCGTCCGAGCCCGGAGCGACTCTGCACTTGCCTGGCGTCGAGCCCCACGTGCAAGACCTGACCTGAACGTTTTGTTCGTTCGGCTCGCGTTAGGCAGGTCCAGCCCATCTGCAAGCGCGCGGCCGGTGCACACACGCGCCACACCACCCGCACACCGCTGCAGCGTGTCCCGTGCACCTGTGACCCGCAGCCCACGTAGGGAGCGCACGCTTGCTTGCAACTCACACGGGACATGCAAGCTGGTTTGCAGCACGCGTGCCAGGACGAACGTACAGCCTGTGTGTGGAGCACACAAGGGACATGCACAACATGCAGTCTTCACCCAAATAAGTGCATGCAGCATATGACCTCTGCGCGGCACACGCACGAAGCGATGGACGGGCGGTGCACACAGACGATGCAATCCACACCCAGCATGCACAAACACCACGGGACCTGCACATGCGTGGGACATGGGACCCACGTGGCATTGGTACACATGGCGTTTCCAACACAGCTTTGCAGGCTGTGATGTGCAGGACCCATGTCCGTGTGCCCATGGCATGATTGGCACGTGTAACATGCTAGGCACACGCATCCCACCTGCACAGCTGATCGCTGCCTGCAGCAGCCTGCTGGGGAAGGGCAGCCTGGCCCTTGCACCCTGGCAGCGCTGCAGAGCCGTGGCAGGCACGGGGAGCCCTGGCAGCGCTGCCCTGCCCTGGCACAGCGCTGGCCCAGGGTGGAGCTCACCGGGCTCTGCCAAATGCCCAGGTAGGTCTCAACGGCCTGCTGGCACCAAGGGAGCTGTAGCTGCTGACGCAGTGCAGGCGGTGAGGAGGGAGGGCAGGAGCAGGCAGGGGGGAGCAAGGCAGAGGATGGGGGGATGTCGCATCCTTTCCCGCACACCTCTGCCCAGGTTCTCTCCCAGGAGCTGCCACTTCCCAGCCCTTCCACGGTCCGCCTGCCTGTGCACTGGGCTGCCCAGGGCAGGTGTTGCCTGCTGCTCAGCCTCACCCTGCGGGCCAGGTACCAGCTCTTGCTGGTGGCAATCCCTCTGCCTATGCTTGCCGTGGAAGGGTACGGCAGGGGGGACCTGACAAGCCGGGAGGTGTTTTCCAGGACAGCCCTGCCCACTGCCTGCCCCACTCTGAAAGCATGGTGCAGCGCTTAACCTGGACTCCTGTCCCATCCCGTGTCCTGTCCTCGTCCCCCTGCAGCCAGCACAGAGACATTCAGAGCCCGGGGCTGCTCCTAGCACCATGGAGACAGCAGGGAGTCCTGGAGAGCTAAGAGATGGGACAGCAATGGACTTGCTTTCCTCCCACCCCAGGCTGTTGTCTTGGGGGGACGGGCAAAATGCCCCACACCACCCTGCCTGGCCACATCTGCAATTTCTCTGACATCCCCAAGCGCGCTCCTGCCTGCCCTAGGGATGCCGCTCCCCGGCAGGCACAGCCGCATCTCTTGCAGCACAGGATCCAGCTCCAGCTCTGCCATGCTCAGGGATACTCTGAGTTTACAGGTGGGTCCTGAGCCCTCCCTGCAGCCTCCCTGCAAACACTGCGAAGGCTGAGCCCAGCCCTGCAGTATGGATGGAGGAGAGGCTGGAGGTGAAGAAGCCCAAGAGTGCGCCAAGGGACAGGATGATTCCTGCTGCTTTCCCTTGTCTCCATCTGATCCATGCACAGGACAAGGCTCAGCATCCCCTGCCCTGGAGCAGGAGAGCCCTGTTCCCTACCTGGAGTGCCCCTGCAAGGGATGGAGATAAGGCACCTCCTGGGCTCCCTGCCTGACCAGATGCTTGGAAAGTTTCCAGCAGGTGGTGTGGGAAAGCACCAAAATCAAAGAGCATCTCCAGGGGTGCTGAGCTTCCCACATCTCTCCAGAGCCTAGTGCCCGTCCTAGCCTGGGAACAGCCACCACACGGTGTGGTGACTGGCCATCACATTGGCCGCAGGCCCCTTTGGGCCACGTCTCTGGGCTCTGTCTCCTGCCACCAAGTCTGGCAAAGTTGAAAAGCTCAGAAAGCACAACACATCCCCCAATATGCAGAGCCCCCTGCAGCTGCCCCACTCAGGCTGGGATCAAACAGAGCATGATTAATAACTCTGAGCAAAGCCAGACCCTGCTGCCCGTGCTGCTCCAGCTGCCGCACGTGCATCCCCGTGGGGGCAGAGCCCGGCGGAGATGGTATCTGGCAGAGCAGGGCTGCGGAGGTACTGCCTGGCTGCCTCCCTCTCCCTCGGTGGCTCCACGCACCGCTGGGCTGCCTTGTGCCCTAGCACAACCTGGCACCCCGTGGGACCCATGTTGCACCCTGTAGATAGCCCAGATGCTCCAGAAAAGCATTTTTTTTTTACTTTTCAGGGTATCCGGGCAGCAGCCAGGGAGCCAGACCCTGCACTGGCACCAGCAGCAGGTCTGTGAGCAGGGCAGCACGTGTGTCCCAGCAGGAGAAGGGGTCAGCCGCAAGCAGCAACACTAGCAGTTGCCCCCCCCGCCGTCTTCCCAGCCTGCTTTCGCTGTCCCAGCTCTGCCAGCTCAGTGGCACTGGGAAGCCGTGACACCCTTCAAAGCTGGGGGTGGCCCCAGGAAGCCACATTGCCCTACGGGCTGTGTTGGCCGGGGAATGGCCCTCTGGCAGGGTTAGCACCCAAGGGTGAGCTGATCCCCAAGCTGGGCAGAGCCAGTGGCTTTAAACACCCACATCTCCCACGTCAGAACCAGCACCAGTGCCAAGGGCTGTGCCGGGCTGGCAGGCTGCTGCCTGCGCTGTGCTGTGCTGTCCTCCCACCCGCCAGGGCCTGCGTGGCCATCTGCATGGCTTTGAGGACCTGGGGACCTGGGCTGGGGATTTGCATGGTGCAGCTCTGCACGGGGAGGCTTTGCATGGGGAGGGCAGGGTGCAGGAGGAGCGCCGGGCAGGCAAGAGTGTCCGGGTCTGCATTTGCATATAGGTGTAGCTGCATACAGGTGTGTGCGTGCACATATGTATGCGCGTGTATTTGCATATGTGTTTACGTGTGTGCATGGCTGTGCATGCGGGGGCGTGTGTGCCATCCCTGGGTTGGGCAGGCAGTGCAGAGCTGGTGCATCTCGCTGCTGCATTCCCTGCCCCGTGTGTGCCAGCGTGCGTGTGTGCTCCTGCTGAGCGAAACGCTCGCTGCTCCGTGTCCCGGTGTCCGTCCATCGCGTGAAGGTGTGGGTGTGAGCAGAGGTGTGCACCGTTGCTGGCTGCCTGCAGGGTGTTGCCTGCGGGCTGCGTGTCCTGCCCGGCCCGGATGGGGTGTGCCATCCCGGGGCAGGCACTGCTTTGCCGCAGGATGTGCGGAGGCAGCCGGTGGCCCTCCGCACGCCAGTGCTCTGGGGGGGTCAGCCCAGGGAGCTGCCGCTGCACACAGGGCTGTGCGGGCACCCCAGGGGCTGAGCACCAGGGTTGTGTGGGCACCCCTATACCTCAGCTGTCCCTTACGCAGCCTAGTTGCCATGGCTCTGTTGTGCCTGGAGGAGATGCCCAGGCTGAGCAGAGGCTCCCTGCCCCTGAAGGTCGCTCTGTCCCAGCACTGCTGCGGGTACCCAGCCAGCTTGCACAAGGAGACTGAGACTGCTTGCGTCTCTGGGGCTGGGCTAATGTTGGAGCAGCAGGGTGGTGCTGAGCAGCCCCTGGTTGTCTCCAGCCCATCAGCCTGCTCCTGGCCGAGGCAAGGACCGGGGCAGGGAGCATAAGGGACTGGCTCTGTGCTGGGGTCCTGTACTCCCTCTGCCAGGCTTCAGATACCATCCCCAGGCAACAGGTCCATCCCATACATTCCCCCCCAACTCGGGGGCTGAGGCAGCCTTCAGCCCAGCTGGCTCTGGAGCAAGCTTATTATTGCTATTTGCTGGGCAGGGTGGAGGGGAGAGGTGGGTCCCAGACATAGAGCTGCATCCTGCCATGGTGAAACAACAAGCAGCTCTGCCCACCCCAGCCTGTTCTTGGCCGTGGGGAGCATTGGGCACAGGCTGGGTACAGCCTGGCATCATTCCACCTGCACCCACAGGCCATTGGGGTGAGGGGATGGGGTTTTCCATTGCCCCAGGAAAGGGCTCTGAACTCCCATGAGTGAAGGGGGTAAGGGGGGGCCCTGATGAAGGACTCACGGTGCTAGGGGAAGAAACCCAGAGCTTGGACTATTCCTGCGTCTCAGAGTGCATCAGCCCCATCCTCCCACGGGGCCTCTGGGGAAGGGGTGAGTGATGGGGGTCCCCTCTCCCGGGCCAGCTGGTGGCCCCAGGAAGTGCGTGGGCAGCCTGCCCAGGGGATGGACATTGAGCAGGGTGCCAGGGCCGCTGCTTCTGGCCCAGCTGGTGCCGTCTTTGGGAGCCCCGAGGCAGGATGTTCTGTTCTTGCCTCAGCGCCTGGCTCGGCCCCCGCCTGCGCTGCCTCTGCAGAGCTGCTGGAGGAGGGGAGCCACCACTGTCAGGCTTTCTGTCTGCCTCCTGGACGAGGATGACCCTGGCTCAGGGTGCCTCGCGCTACAGATGTTGCCGACAGAGGAGTGGAGGAGCAGCGGGGTGGAGTGGGACCTTGGCCTTGCACTGGCTTAGCTGGCATCCCCTATCTGCGGGGCTGAGGGAGCTGGGGAGGGGAGGTCCAAGGACATCCCCCCCAACCCTGTCCTTGCACCCTGCACCCCCATGGCAACACCCCAGGTGCTATAGGCAAAGCTGGGACCTGGGAAACTGTGCTCACCCCGTGGTGCCCCTCCAAATATGGTACGATGTACTGAAGGAGATGCACCTGCAACTGCATCCAGGATGGGCTGGGTGCAGGGTTGGACATGGTTCTCCTGTCTCCGTCACCACTCCCCTGGGACTGGTCTGCACTGGGCACCAGCACGTTTCTCCAGGACACCGTAGCTCTGGGGTGCCCTGGGGGTGCCAGCCTGAGGTCATCTGGGGTAACAGGCAGGTGGTCACAGTGGCTGGCACCAGCGGGCTCCATTTTGGGTCGGGATCTGGACCCAAGGACCAGATACCAGCTCCTCTGCCCCAGTGCCTGGCGTCCCCATCTCGGTAGGGTATGATGGATGGGGGGACACACCTGAGGCTGCAAGGGACCTGTCACCCTCGGACCCCTTTTGGAGCAACCCAGCTGGGTTTTGTCCCGCTCTCAGTCCCATACAGGGGCTGGGCCAGCCTGGGGATGCAGCAGTTGCCACCTGCTCACACCCAGGCTGTAATCCACAGGCAGGAGGTGAGCAGCTGGTGGAGCCTCCCTGACCTTCAGGTGGGATTAGTCCCCATGGGAACAGTGGGGAGCAGGCAGGTGAAGCCACAGCTCCCCCGGCAGCTCCTGGGGACTGAGCAAGCCTGGCAGAGCCGGGGGACCGAGCACACCCCCACACCGAGGGCAGACTGCAGCCAGGGCCAGGTAGAGGCCACGCAGGGCAGGTCCCAGATGGGTGGCAGGGGGTGAGCATGTGTCCCTGGGAGTGTCCTTGTCTTGGTGGGTATTTGTGGGTGCATCTCCGGAGTTGTGGGTGCCACAGGGCAGAGTGGGCACCGACAGTGCCACAGGGAAGGGGTGAGCAGCGTGCCCGGGGGTGGCCAGAGTGCTGGTGGGGACAGCGGGTGGGCAGGTCTGGAGAGCCGGTCCCAGCAGGGGTACTGGTGGCTGGCTGAGGGCCACGGGTGCATGGGGAGAGCGGAGCCTGGGGTGAGGGGTCCTGCATGGAAGACCACCTCAGCAGGCCGTTGGCTACCCCTTGCACTGCAAGTGGCTGTGCCCTCCACCGCATCCCTGCCCTTCTCCGGCCATCGGTGATGGTTCCCAGAGACCAGTCAGTATATTGGTCCCCAGTTCCCGTCAGGGTTCCTCTCCCACTGCTTGCTCACCCTCAGGACTCATCCTGCCTTGGGTGCAGCAGGAGTTGGGGCAGGTACCCGCCAAGCTCTGCCCCAGGGGAGCCTGAGAGTGCCTGGGACTTCTCCAGCCCCTCCGGGCACAGAATGGCTGGCAACCCGTAGCGTGCGTGTGTGCCTGTGTGGGAGCTAATCCCAGCGACATCTGCCAGGCTGTTTGCGATCCCGGGAGTTTCCGGCTGCGGGGAGGGGATGGCTGGGTGCGCGGGGGACACGTGTGTGCGGGGTGGCTGGCGTGTGCCAGAGCTCCCTGTGCAAGGAGGCTTCTGTGGCAGGTATGTGCCTGCACACCTGTGTCCTCTGTAGCCAACAAGGTCCCAGGAGGGAACAAGTGCCACTGGGGACCACAGCGAGCCCCTCAGCTCTGGGATTTGGGGACCCAGTTGGTGGAAGTGGGGGTTTTGGCTGGGATTTACCAATCCTGGTGTGGCCATGTTCAGAGCAGCACCAAAGGGGAGATGCTTGGGGAGGGAAGGGGGGGTGTCTGCATCCTTGCCCATGAGGATCATTTCCCAGGGAAATGAGGCTGTGGAGAAAGGGGAGCAAAAAGGAGCGGTGGGGCTGGGTGGGGGGAATGACACACTGCCCCTGATCTAATCAGCCAGACCCTGCAAATAAAAGCCACCTGTTTTGGCCCTGGCAGCCGGAAGCCATCCCCAGAGCAAACAGAGCACCAGGCAACTGGGAGAAAGACAAACAGGGGCCGGCACCAGCTCCATCTGCTCCTGCTCGGCCCAGCCTCTGGACCCCCAGCCCCTTGGGGTGATGGTGCAGCCCCCAGCGGGGTTGGGGGCAAGGAGAGAAGGGCTAGTGGGGCTCATGGGGGTAGCCAAGGCTCAGCCCACAGGGTCAGCCAGATGCAGGACCACACACAGCTGTGCTGGCCTGGTCAGCTAGCCCAGATACTCGTAACAGCAGTGGGAAAGACAGCAAGCTGCCATAAGCACCAGATGTGGTAACAGCATCAGGATGCCTGGAGAGCCCCTGCCTCACCTCCCTCGGGGCTGCCTTTCAGCCTGCCCAGCCCCCCAAGCCGTGCACCATCCCGGGACCAGCGCCTGCACAAGGCACATGGTATAACCCCACGGCCGGAGACCACGCGTGGCATGGTCCAGGCTTGGCACGGAGCGCTTGGGCGACCGCCTCCTCCCACTGCGCCCCGGGGCTGCCGGCCTCCCGCCCGCACTGTGCCCGGTGGCACGGAGAAACCCGATCTGTTTTGCTAGCGCAGGGAACAGGCTGAGCCGGGAGCGAAGCAGGGCCCTTATTAAATTAGCCTATGCAGGAGGCCCTGGGCGAGCGCTAACCAGTTCCCAGAGCCAATATTAGCAGCTGCCCTTGAGCAGAGTCGCTGCCTGCCCCCGCACCAGCCTCCCCCTGTCCGTGTTCCCCGCCGGGCAGGTGTGGCTGGGGGCTGGCAGGTGACCCAGCCACGGGGATGCTGGCTGGTGACAGGGAGTGCCCAGTGGTGCTGGGAGATGCCCCAGGGAGGCCAGGCTGCTTCAGCATCCTGGGGTGCAGTGGGGAAGGGCCCTCGGTACAGCCCCTCGTGGGTGACCCCCCTGATCCACCGTCCCTGGACGTGGTTGTGGCTCCAATGTGGATGCCCCGACTGCCAACAGGGAGTGAGGCATATCCCAGCGTGTGGGACACACTGAGAAGCAAGGAAGGGGCACAGCCTGCATCTGGGGGTGGGTTTCTCCCCGTGCCCCTCCCCACAATGCTTTTATCCAAAGGGCTGTATGTGGGTGACTGAGCTGCCTGCATGCCCCTCATGGGACAACACCAGTGACCCATAGATCCTGTAGCACACTACGCAGTATCCCACACGCACATCCCATAATAGCTCGCAGCATCCCACATATCCTGCCGTACCCCACGCCCTGGGGCTCTGTAATACACCCCATAGTGCCCTGCACCCCATAACCCCAGACTGCCCTCACACCCTGTAGCACCCCAAACTAACCAGTGCCCCGCGCCCCTGCTCGCGCAGCCCAGGCGAGGGGCAGCAGCGGCGTGGGGGGACCCCGCAGTGCGCTAGCTCTGCATCTTGCCCCACCTTCCCCAAGGTATTGGCTTCCCTAAGGGCTGCCCAAACCTGTCCCCAAGCACTTTGAGGGATGTCCCCAGGCCACAAGGCTGCATCCCCAGGGGTCTGCTTACCCCCATGGAACCCCTTGCCTCCCCGGGGAGCATCCCCATCCTTCCCTCCACCCTCTGCTCCCCCAGGCAGCACCCGGGGGTCCCCCCCCCGCCCTGCTACGAGCACCCAGGGCGTCGCAAGCTGAGGGTCGCCTCCCCAGCGCCTGTCTCCGTCCAAGGGCCACCTATGTCCCTTAGCTGGAGCCAGCTCCAACCGCTGCCAGGCTGCACCCTCTGCTGGGACCAGCAGGCATCGGCGCAGCCCCGCACCGAGCCTCAGAGCAGGGAGGGAAGGAAATGCCGCCCGGCGTGTTGTCGTCGAGCAGTGGGGGGGGGAACGACAAGAAGAGCACCCACGAGTCCTGCCCGCAGCCCGTCCCTGCTGTCACCTCTCAGTCCCCAATTCTTGCTGAGAACGGGACAGCGATGCCAGGCGTCCTAACACCACCCCCAGCTGCCCACGCTGCACCCTCCCTCACCGGCACTGCCGGGCTCTCTTGGGATGCTGACCCCCGTGCTCAGGACCCCCAGGAGGGCTGAGGTTTTCCTGGGAAGGTTTGGGGTGCTCTCGGCCAGCCCTTGCTCAGAGGCCAGCATGGCTTCTGCCCAGCTGAAGGTAGGGAATGCCCAGCCTCACTGCAGGCTGCACAGGGATGCTGCGAGAAATGCTGCTGCCAAGAGACCCGGGATTTCACATCTTGGCAGGGCACTCTTCTTCCTTTCCGGCCTGTGCTGGCCTCATCCAGCCCAGGTCCTGGTCAGAGGCACTGAGGATGTCTGCATGGCACGGTGTGGTCCCAGGCAGGGCTGGTTGTGCTGCCTAGGTGAAGGACATGGGTCTGTCCCAAAGCTGGTCCCCTCCAGCTGTGCACGGTGTCCCCTGCCTGGGTGGGAGGTATGTGGGGAGCACAGAGAGCCCTTTGCCAGGCCAGGGGATGTGCCCAGGGCATTGCAAGTGAGGAGCATGTACCTGGGGTCCATCAGTGACTGGTCCAGAGCCAACACAGGAACCTCTGCAGGGTGTTGCACATCTCCCAGAGGACAGACAGACCAAGCCGCGACAATGCTAACATCTCCACCACCCCTCTTGCTCACCCTAACCTTCTCCCGCCCCACACGGAGCCCTGCCTGTGCAGACTGAGGCCCTGCCCTGCCAGCTCGGGACATGCAAGGCAGAGCCTGGTCAGAGGAGGGACCGCAGTGGCAGGGCCCCAGGCAGAGGGGCAGATGCAGCCCCAGGCGAGCCCTGCATCCCAGTGTGAGGACATCAGTGCCCCTCCGCTCCCAGCTGGCAAATCCCCGCTTCACCCTGGCACCTCCTTCCCACCAACCTCAATCCTGGCAAAGGCTGCGGGTGCCCTGGGAAAGGCTGGGTCCCTAATCCCCGGGCCAAGCAGGGACATTGTCCGGGGGCAGAAAGGAAAGCGGCGCGTCAGGCCCTTTGCCCATTGTGCCCTGAGCCCCTGCGCAAACACAGCCCAGCACTTTCATTGTCAGCCCTGCGAGGCACGGGGGGGCTGCTCTCGCCACACTGCCTAACTGGAATGGACAGCCGGAGTCTGGGGTGGGTGCGCACCCTGTCCCCCCCCCCATCCTCTGCCTGCTGACACAGCGCCCTGCCCGCCTGCACCATCGGCACTTCGGCGCCCGCCTATAAAGGGCGAGGGGAAAAGCCGGCACCGGCACCGCCACCTTCGCCTCTGTGCCCTGCCGACCAAGTAAGTACCAGGCTGTGAGCCTCCAAGCCCCCCCACTGCACAGGCGCTGCCACGCTCCCTTTGCTCCCCCCCACACCAAGCCCTCCCACCCAACGCACACTCTGGGGAAGGGCAAGCTGTGGGGTGCTGCGTGGCACAGCAGGGGTACCCTGTGCGGGCAGGAGGGAGGCTGGCACCCATTTTTGCAAGAGCCAGGCTGCTTTGCCCCAGGGCTGCACCCCGCACCCGTGTCTGAGTTGGGGCCGCTGCCACCCCTCTGCACCGGGTACAGTGCCACTGCACCCAGCCGACCCCAGGAGTCATCGCAGGGAGTTTGGGAGCAGAGAAAATGAGGCAGCCCTGGGTACATCACATGGAGAGTTGGGGCATCGCAAGTGCCCCTGCAACTTGGGGGTCACCGGACGGAGATCCCCTAGCGCCAAGGGAAAGGGAATGGGAAGCATCCCCTGTGACAGCCTGGGAGGGTGAGGGGACAGTGGCATAGGATATGCGAGGGCAGGACCACCGGCACCCCAGGCTCAGTGGCAGGCAGCGGGGTGGCTGGGGACTGATGGCGGGCACCCGGGGTGATGCGTGGGGCTCTGCCAGCAGCCAAGCGACCCGCATGACCAGCAGCGAAGCCATGGACACCCTGGGGCAGTACAAGATCACGGTGTGGGAGGAAGAGAGCTTCCAGGGCAAGCGCTGCGAGTTCCTCATGGAGTGCCCCAGCATCATGGAGCGCGGCTTCCGCAAGATCCGCTCCATTAAGGTGGAGTCTGGCCCGTAAGTGTCCCGCCAGCCCTGCGGCCCCTTGGCACACCCTGCTCCGGCAAACCCGCTGCTCCCAGGGGACTGTTGGGAGCTGCTGGGGAGCCAGGACACCCGGGTCCTTCCTCGGCTCCAGCACAGCCTCATCGTGAGACCTCCATCCCTGTGCTCCTTGCATGGAGCTTCAATTTCCCCGTCTGCAAAGCAGGGAAACCCTGCTGAGCCGAGGCGTGGGTCGGAGGCAACGGTGTGGCCCTGGGGAGAGGGGTTCCACTCTCAAAAGGGACATTTGCTGCTAGCAAGGACCCCGACCTCCGTGAAATACCCACACCCTGCCAGGATGTCTCCATCCCCTGCATGGGAGGGAGAAGCCAGCCCCGGGCTGAGCCTGGGGGCTGCCGCTGCGCACCCCTGAGGGCTTTCCTCCTCTCCCCTCCAGGTGGGTGGGCTTCGAGTACCCCGAGTACCAGGGGCAGCAGTTTATCCTGGAGAAGGGTGACTATCCCCGGTGGGAGGCCTGGAGCGGGAACAGTGGCTACCGGACCGAGCACCTCCTCTCGTTCCGGCCCGTCAAGTGCGCGGTGAGTTACGGGGACACCAGTGCGGTGCGCTCGGGGCAGGCAGAGCCTCCCCCCGGCAGCCCAGCACGGAGGGAAATGAGGGACAGACAGGAGGACGGGTTACGTGGGACATGGGATGGAGGGGTGAGGTGCGCTGGAGGTGCCGTGAGGTGGAGGGGTGGCTGCACGCACTGGCTCCTGCCTCCCTGCAAGGATCCTGGCATGGTCTTTAGGGCTAAAATTTAGCCTGGAAACACCATCCCAGCTCCTTCTGCTTTGGGCATTGGAGAGCCACCTCCCAGGCTGGGGTCCCCAGGCCTTGTCCCCCCACCCCAGATACCCGGGGATGGGCTGAGCAGAGAGGAGCTGGCAGGACCGCAGGGATGCTGGGGGTGCGGGGTTCATCCCCCTCCCGCCTGGGGTACCCGAGCCGTGCCCAGGCAGATGCAGCCTCTATCGCTCCATCTGCAGAGACACTGGCGCTCGCAATAGCGGCACGTCTGCGCCTCCGAGCGGGGTCTCCCCCCCCCAACTTTTAATAATCACCAGGCAGATATGCTTGGGCTTTAATAAAGGGGATGCGATAAGATCACTCCTTGCTGGCAGGACTGCTCCTCGGTGCAGATAGATGCGTGTGGGGGCTGGGCATGGGGGACAGTGCCGCATCGCTCAGTGTCCCAGCAATTAACCCCTCGGTGTCCAGCACCCAGCAAAGCCCCACGGAGTCGGGGGGACCGCTCTCAACAGCCTGCCTTGCCCTGCAACCCTCCTGAAGCCTCGGGGAGCAAAAGGATGCTGAGGGCAGGAGCCAATGTGGGTGCAGAGGATGTGGCCACTGTCACCCTCAGCGGCAGCTGTGTATGGGGACCACAGGGACATGAGAGCAGCATCCTCTGGGCAGCCTTGGGGTGTGCCAGTGAGGGGGGTGCCAGACTGAAAGACATCCCCATGCCTTGCACCAAACCTGGGCATGGTCCCAGGCCTCCCACGGTGCCTGTCCCCCTGATGCCACATCCTCTATCCCTGCACAAGCTATCCCATCCCCGATGACCCCCAGCTCTCTCCGCAGAACCACAATGACAGCAAAGTCATCCTCTACGAGGCGGAGAACTTCCAGGGGCACAAGTTTGAGCTGAGCGACGACTACCCCTCGCTGCAGGCCATGGGCTGGGGCAACAAGGAGGTGGCATCCATCAAAGTGAACGCCGGAGCGTGAGTCTTGCCAGCGGGGAGGGGTGTGTGGGGGGGGCCAAAAGCAGGGGTTCAGTGAGTGCCTCCTTTCTGCATAGTCCCAGGGATGGGGAAGGAGGACCCCAAAAAGGATGGGTGCCTGCCTGCTCTTCTTCCCTTGAAAATCCAAGCCATGGGGTGTTTTCTCTCCCTCCCCTCCCAGGGCAAGCAGAGGGATGGGATGGGATGGGATGGGATGGGATGGGATGGGATGGGATGGGATGGGATGGGATGGGATGGGATGGGATGGGGGGATTTGGCCCAGGGCTCTGAGCCAGGGGTCTGCCTGCAGGTGGGTGGCATACCAGTACCCGGGATACAGGGGCTACCAGTACGTGCTGGAGCGGGACAGACAGAACGGCGAGTTCAAGAAGTACAATGAATACAGCAGCCAGGCCCACACCAACCAGATCCAATCCATCCGCCGCGTCCAGCACTGAGCAGGGGCAGGGCCGCATGCCCCTCAGCCTCCAGGCTGCTGTGCAATAGACCTCTATCTGGTAGCAAATAAAGGCATTTGTCAAAAAAAAGGGTGCTCCTGCCTCTGCTCTGCTCCTCGGGGCGCTGCCAGGCCTGGGGGACTCCCTGTGGGGTGGGAGGCAGGGTGCCTGCCCCAGTCCTGCTTCCCCCCCAGCTGTCAGCAGTTGGATGGGGCTTCCCCTTCCCCAGGTGGTTTTGGATGTGTGGCCACCTCTACCCCGGGCTGAGCTCTCTGTACCCTACCGCTGGTCCATGCATAGTGAGTAGAGGGGATGCAGAACGGTTCCCACCCCCATGATGCTCCGGCTGGGGAAATGGGAACTTACTGGGAACTTACTGGCCTTACTGGGCAAAGAAGGGGCTGGAGCTGGGAGGGATCGTCCAGGGGGGTTGTGCCCTGGGTCCTCCTCCCAGGGAAAATGATTGCTACAAAACCTGTGAACATGAGGTCCCTTCTCTCTGCACCCCGGTTTGGAAGAGAGAGGGGGGTCCCTGCCTGCTGTGGGCCTGGGGGGGAGGAGGAGCATTGGGGTCATCTGGGGAGGACTGCCACAGATGGCATGGCCACAGCTGGGGCAGGGTTGGGGGCGCTGGCTTATAGAGGGACAATACAGGGGTTGTTGGGGGGTGCGGGGGACAGGGGCAGGAGATCTTCGGGGCAGTGTCCCACAGCTGGCAGGGGACTCAGCTCACTGCTCCCAGCACCCTTAGGGTCCGGGTCCCCCCACCCCCAGCCTGGCCACGCCAGCACATCCCACATCCGTGCCAGCATCCGGCTCCGGCTCTGGCCGGGGAACACCGGGAACCCCACCCAGCCTCCTCCTCCTCTTCCAGCACCCTTTCCCAGCCTCCTCCTCCTCTTCCATCCTGCTCCAGCACCCCAAGCCCTCCTGGGGCGCAGGCCTCCCATTCCGAGTTGCTCCCTGCACCCAGAACAACCCCTCTAATGCTGCAGGATGGTGGAACAGTGCTGAGTGGCTTGGATGCCTGGGTCCCCAGATGCCCACCCTGCTAAAAGCACGCCTGACCTTAGGGCTGTGGTTGCTCCAGAAGGGTGCTGGGAGACTGGGAAGTACTGGGCTGAGGGTTGGTGTGTGCACGCCCTGCACCCAGGGCGGCACAGAGACCCCAGCCCTGGCGTGTGTGTGTGAGTGTGTGTCCTGCACGCATGAGCTTGCACAGCAGCATGCACACCAGCATGCCCATGCACACCCCGCACGTCCCCGCTCCGTCTCCCCTTGCACCCCAACATGTGCCATGCAAAAGCCCCAGCACCTTGTGTATCCCCATCCCGCAGGGCGTCCCCGCTGCGGGGTGCCCCCCAGCCCTCCCCTGTCCCTTCCATGTCCCTGCTGGCCCCACCCCGCCACGGCCCCACGGCAGCCAGCCTCTCCCCCTGCACAAACACATTCCTGCACACCCGGCCGGGCTGCAGCCAGCCCAAGGCCACGTCAGCTCGGCTCTGCTCCACGCCACCGCCGGCACACAGGTGAAGTTGTCCCGGGCACCTGCGCACAGGCCTGCGATGGGGGGGAAGCTGTGGGGGTCATGGTAAAATGTGGGGTCTTTATTGCTCTGTCCTGGGTGGGGGTGGCAGCGCTGGGTCGGGGAGAGGGAGGCAAACTGCCTGCTTGCAGCCAGGGGGACCTTCTGCTGCTGCCAGCTGGGTGCTCCAAGTGTCCGGGCCCATCCCCTGGAGCCCCGCAGAGCTGAACCCTCACCTCCCAGATTGCCCACGGACCCGAAGCCCCATCCCCTGGCTCCCCCATGGACCTGGAGCCCTGTTCCCCGGATTCCTTATGTACCCTGCCCCCCACATGCTGTGGGTCTGCCCCAGCGCCACCACGTCCCAGATTTCCCATGAACCTGGGGCACATCTCTCGGGTGCCCAAAGTTCCCCATGGGCACAGGGCTCTCCAGCCCCTGGGACTCCACACTCCCTGCCCCTCTGCACCCCTCAGCCCCCAGGTCACCCAAAGCCAGCAGTCCCCTCACACCCTACTGTAAGCCCCCCCACCCACTGGCTTTCCCAGGGACCCTGGAGTCTCCAACCCCTGTGCCACCCACAGCCCCCCATCTCCAGCTCCCACAGCCCTAATCCTGCTTCTCAGGCTGATCCCAAACTGCTCCCCCCACTCTGGGCTGACACAGGAGCCCTCGGTCCATACCCCCCCACACTCCATGCCTTCTGCCATGCAGGTTTGCTAGGGCAGGATCCTGGTCACTGGGGCTGCTGGCAGACAGGGGCTTGGTGGGTCTGGCCCCCTCCCCACCTCACCCCGCTGTCTCCGGGGCTTGTTTTCCGTTGCCTGCGGTTTGTTCCAGTGACTCAGGCAGCGAAAGCAAGTCTGGGAGGCTGCGGAGCTGCTGCTGCGAGAGCTGCACTTGAGGGGCTGAGGAGGAGAGAGATGGGGGGAGCAGCCAGGGCTGTTGGGCTGTACAGAGCTGGGACATTCTGCTGTGGGGACCTCACGGGACAAGCTGGGGGAAGAGAAACTTTTTTAAGGGCTGTTATATCCAAACAGGATTGGTGGGGAATTGGTGGGGGAGTACTGTGGGCTATGCTCCTGCCTCTCCCCACCAGCATCTGCTCTCTGTCCCCCGATGAAGCACTTATGGACCCTCTGTTTCCTAAACTCTTTGCACACTCCCACCCAGGAGCAGCCACCAGCCCCGTTGGGCTGTGGCACCCCAAGGCACCCTGGCTGAGTGTTGCTACCTGTGGACTGTGGCTTCTTCTTATGCAGAGCACATTTCAGCTGCAGTATAAATAATACCCATGGGTCTGACACAACTGTATCTTGATTTCCATTGGATTCATGTTTCACGATGACCACTTTCAAGAAATTCGGCTAAGTCTGGCGTGAGAGCTCATCCTTTTACTAGATGTCAATGAAACACCGCAGGAGAGGTCATGGGCTGATGGGCGGCTTGGCTGTATGGCATTGGACTCATGGAGCAGAGTTAGTGCCTGCTGCTAGCACACTGACTGGCTGCCTCAAGCTGTGGGGTAACGGCAGAGTGTCGGCTCTTGACCGGGGGGACATCGATCTTTGATGGTTCTGTACCCCCAGCCAAGAGCTGAACCTCTGCCATCACCCCACAGCTGCGTGTACCAGCTGGAGCCATGGGTGATGGGGAAAAACCTGGCCAGATGTGCCTTTTGGGAGCCGAGATCACCACAGACCCTTTCCCTGTTACAGATTTCTCCCCCAATCACCCTTCTGTCTTCACAACACCCAGGGCTGCCAAAAGCTGGTGGAAATGGGGCTATGCATGTTTGGGTGGGTGTTGGGGGTCACCCAGCTTCTACAGGTCCTAATAAAGTTGGGCAAGAGATCGGGACAGGGCTGGGGACCCCAGAATGGTCACAGGCTTAACCCTCCCCTGTCCAGAAGGGCATGGAGAAGCCAGGGAGGTGGCAGAGCTGTGGTATATCCTGGTGCCACCAACCGCTGGAGATGCACTTACCCAGCCCAGAGCTCTGGGCACTGCAAAGAGATCCCATCACCGGTGTCCTGGAACTGGAGGGACATGGTGGGGACCCAACCGACCCACCCCAGGGCTCTGGGAGCTGCAAGGGGACCCCAGGACTGTGCCGAGGACCCCGGAGCTGGGGAAAGGGCAGGCACGGAGCCCCACGGCCGGCAGCGCGGGTGGCTCGGAGGGCCGGACACGGGTGGGACGATGCCGATGCCGTGCAGTGAGATGCAGAGGGCCCGGGCGATGCCGGCAGCGTGGGGACCGCCGTGCCCGCCGGGGGTGGTGGTGGTGGGAGGCCGGGCCCGGGCGGTCTCCAGGCAGTGTCCGAGCCCCGCTCCCAGCTGGGATGGCAGCGCCGTGTTTGCGAAGAGTTAAGGAGGCGGAAGAGGCAGGAAGCGGCCCGAGCTGCTCTCCATAGAAACCCGCGGCCGTGATTAAAGTCTGATGCGGGCCCGATAGCGGGGAGGGGGGGGGGGATAAGGGGGGGGGCAGCGCCCGCTTTAATTACAGCGGAGGAAATTGCTGGAGCCGGGGCCCCGAGCCCCTGCGAGTTGCCTGGAAACTCCCCCCCCCCCCCCGCCTCCCCCGGCCCCTGCCCGTCCCCTGCCCGTCCCGCTGCCATTTATTCGCCATCAGCTGCTCCCTGATAAAGTGGAATAATAATAATAATAATAGGGGCAGGAATATTAAAACATGCAGCCCGCGGGCCGCCCCCACAGCTGCCATGAGACACGGCGCCGGAGCGGTGCCACTGCTGCTCAACATGTACCTGCCAGGTACGGGCGGACCCCCCCCGGCCGCTGCCCCGCCGCAGCGCCGTGCACCGCACAGCACCCGGCCCCCGCCCGCCCTGCCCCGCCGCTGCCCCGGGGCCCTTCTCTGTCCCGTCTCCCTCCAGAGCCCACCCTGCCTTCCCCTCTCCCTCCGCTCGTCCTCCCTTCCTGCCTTCCAGCACTCCAACCATCCCTTGCTTTTTCCTTCTAGCCGTCCTCACAGCCTTCCACGCCCGCACACCCGTCCTCCCTTCCATCCTCCATCCGCCCACCGTCCCCCTGTCCTTCCATCCCTCCATCCACCCTTCTGTCCTTCCAACCCATCCTTCCACCCACCCACCCACCCTTCCCCTGTGCTTCCATCCATCCTTCCGCGCCACCCACTTGTCCCTCCGTCCCTCTCCCTGTCCCCGCTACCAGCCATCCCTTCCATCTACTCTCTGTCCCTTCCATCAGCCCATTCTTCCACCGTCTTACCCATTACCTGCCCTTCCTTCCATCCTTCCACCTCTTGCCCTTCCTTCTCTCTTTCTTATCCTTCCCTCCATCTACCCACCCATCCTTCCTTCTGTCCTTCCGTCCATCCACCCATCTCTCCTTCCTTCCATCCATCTGCCTCTCCATCCCTCTCTCCTTTCCCCAGCCGTCTGTTCCCCAAACACCAACACTCGTCCTTCCTTCCACCCGCCGCTCCTGCCACCCATCCTTCCACCCCACCCGCCTCCTCTCCCTCTCCCCCCTGCCCCGCAGCTCTCTCCCTCTGTCCCTCTCTCCTCCCTACCCCAGCCCGCGGGATTTTCTATTCCTATTTAAAAGCTTCCTCGGCTCGGTCGGAAATCGGATTTCCTTTTTCCTGGACGCGTTTCCTGGCTTCGCCGCGGCGGCGGGGCAGGCGAGGGGGAGCGGCCGGGGGCTGCGGGGAGGCTGCCCGCGGGTGGGCGCCGGGGGGTCGCAGTCCCGCCTGGCTCCAGCCCCCCCCCCCACCCCCACCCGCGCCCCTTTTTCCCCCCCCCAGATCCAGTCGGGGAAACTTTGTTCAAAGACGGGAAGAGCCAGGCGTGGGGGTCTCTCAGCCCCGGCGTGCAGAAAGGTAAGAGCACCGCTGCCCCTTCCCCTGGACCGGCCCCGCTCCTCCCGGCCCGCCCGGAGCGGGGACCCCCCGGGACACAAGCATCCTTCCCCGCCCCGCAGCCATCGGGGACCCCTTCCCGTCCGTGTGCCGGGCACTGCCCACGCAGGGCACGGCCGCCGCGGAGCCCCGCTCTCTGCTGCTGCGGGCGGCTCGGGCTGGGAGCATCCCGCCGCTAAAACCCACCGGGAGAGCGGACGACCCCCGACGGCCGGGAGCCGCCGTCCCCGTAGCCCCGTAGGGGCCGGGCGGTGGCGGGGTCCCAGCTCCGGTTCCCCCCAGTGCTCCGGGGACACCCGGCGGGGAGGGAGCTGCCAGCCAGCCCGGGAACTGGGGGGTCCAATCCGGGCTCGGAGGCCCCGTGCGTGGGAGCGGAGGGATGAGGTGAGATACCAGCCAGGGGGGAGCTGCCAGCGAAGGGCTGGGGCTTGGGAGGGCATGGGTCGGCTGGGAGATAATGGATCCTGGGGAGCAGGAGCCATCCGTCTGGGGAAAACCATCCCGGGGGGCCGGGGATCGGCCAAGGGCTGGCCAGGGAGCAGCCTGGAGCCTGCTGGGGAGTGCAGCAGCACCAGTTCTCAGGCGGCTACGGGGCCAGCGTTGTGGCATTTGGGCCATGTAGCTTGCCTGTCTGGCAAGGAGACAAGGGCCAGGGCATGCTCTGAGTGGGAAAAGGGGAGCCCTGGTTTAGGGATGGGGGGTGGGCAAAGCTGGGACTGGGGGGGGGGGCCCTTCCACCTCTGCCCTGAGGACTCTGCCCCAGCCATACTCTGTGCACTGCGCTGTGGTGAGAAGGACCTTTTTGGATCCCTGGAGGTGTCCTCGGGGAGCTGCTGGGTGCTGCAGCATAGCACCCTGCGGCAGGCAGGGTTGAGCCTCGCCACCCCACCCAGCTGCACCCCCCATCACCTCCCTGCCATCCTTGCAGGTGGGGCACCCTGTGGGTGGGGGATAGCAGGAGCCCGGGGGGGGGGGGGGGGCTGCAGGGATGGAGAAGAGGTAAGGGCTGTGGCTGTACCCTAGGGAGGGGAGATCCCCCACCTCGGTCCCAGGATGGGGGATTTGGAAATACAATACCTTGAAAAGATCTGGGCTCATGTGCCTGGATCAGGATGTCTGAGCAGGGTTCAGTGGGATGGGGCATGGCTCTTCCCTGCTTCGTCCAGAGCAAGAATTGGGGGGCACCAGATAAAATAGGTGGGTGCGAAGCAAGCAGGACAAGGTGGTTCTTTGTGGGAAATGTAGCTGAGCTGTGGGACTGCCTGCTGCAGGGGTCGTGGGTGCTAAACCTTTATATGGGATCCAAGCACCTTTAGAAAAAAATAGTGCCAGAAAAGCATGTCCAGGTGTGTCAGGCTCCTGTGTGTGCACAGCCTGGCACAGAGGCATCTTGAGCACACACCAAAGGTGCAAGCTGTGGGTGCAATGGCCATGGCTCAGAGAGGACAGTTTTCCTCTGGAAATAAGGAACATTGGTGCCTGATTCAAAGCCACAGCAGGTCCTGTCCTGTTGTGGTCTCTCTTCCCCTATACCTGCCTGCACCTACCAGGGGTGCAGGTCAGAGCAGTGTTGCACCCTGACTTCAGCTCACCATGGAGATATCCTTGCAGGGCACAGTGCCCCTAGAGATGGGCAAGGGCTGTGCTGTGACTCTAGCCCAGTTTCAAGCAGAGGTGGCAGTGGGGAATATTGGTGCTGGGATGGATCTGGGTACAGCCGAGATACCTCCTTCTTGGGGTTGCAGATGAAAGAACCAGGCCAGAACCTCACGCCAAAGCAAATGAGCAGGTATTAATCTTCAGTGGGGTATGAATTAGGGTGGGAGGGACATGGGGACCCTGGATCCAGACCCACTGCAGCCTGCATTGACCTCTGAGCATTCCTACCCCTGTCCAGATGTACAGGGGCTTCCTCTCCTACTCTTGTTTGGGGGCAGGATTGGGTAGGGGTGCTGCAAAGGAGACAAGACCTCGTTACCATCTTCTGTGTCTCTAGAGCCGGGAAGACGCAGTGAGGTGCATCTGAAACCTGGGTGTGGGAGGGGGCAACATAGAAGGGGGTTGAGGAGACTGGGGTGCATCCTGCCCCGCTCCTTGTGCCCTGAAAAGGAGCTTTAACCTCTCCGGGGCCCGGCCTTGCAGGCAGCGGGCAGATCCAGCTGTGGCAGTTCCTGCTGGAGCTGCTCTCCGACCGGGCCAACCTGAACTGCATCGCCTGGGAAGGCACAAATGGGGAGTTCAAGCTGATCGACCCCGATGAGGTGGCACGGCGCTGGGGCGAGCGGAAGAGCAAACCCAACATGAATTACGACAAGCTGAGCCGGGCACTGCGCTACTACTATGACAAGAACATCATGACCAAGGTCCACGGCAAGCGTTACGCCTACAAGTTCGACTTCCACGGGCTGGCACAGGTGTGCCAGCCGTCCGCCCCCGATCACACCCTCTACAAATTTCAGGGCAACCTGGCCCCGCTGCCCTTCTCGGGCATCTCCAAACTCAACCTCATGACCTCGGGGGTGACGCCGGCTGGCTTCTCCTACTGGCCTGGCTCCAGCCCATCCCTCTACCCCGGGCACGGGCTCCAGCCCTCTGCCCCGTTCAGCGCCATGGCAGCCTCCCACCTCAACAACATGAATAACCATTACCATTAGAGGCTCGCCCGTGCCAGGCGGACCTCCCCATCCCCGGCAGCATGGGGCTGTTCAGCTGGGGAGCTCAGCAGGGAGGGATGGGTGGGTGGGATCGTGCCCTGCTCTCAGTTGCCCCCTTTTAGATTTGGAGAGTTGCGTGGGGGGTGAGGGGTGCTTGCAGGGTAGCTGGGTTGGTTCCCTGATGTGGGTGGCTGGAGGAGAGACGCCATCTAAATTTAGGGTGAGGAGGGATCCATGATCCTGGGAACGGATGTGGATACCTAAAGCAGGGTGTGAATGGAAGGAAAAACCATGGGCTCTCCTCCTGGCAGGGACCATGCCCCCCTTTCCTTTGCAACATGCTGCCCACCCCATGAACATCCTTAACTCTGCCCCCAGCCTGTTCCTGCCCTCCCCTCTCTCTGCAGAGAGGAATCAGGAGCTGGGGCCCCAGGGCAGCTGTGTCCATGGGTGAGGGTCCCACTGGGCAGGGGCAGGGAAAGGGGACTCTCCTTGCTACTCCTTGGTTCCCCACCTTTGTCTCCAAAGCCTTCCTTTCCTCCATCCCTCCTACACCTCCTGCCGATGGTGGCTTCCTCCAGACCTCAGGAGAAGCCTTGGTCTGGAGAGCAGATGACCTTCATGGGTTAACTCCTGCCCAGGGCAGGGCTTTGCTGTTGGAGGTGCCAGGGGCAGGTGTGAGGGGCACTGCCAGCCCTCAGGGCAAGGCCAGAGCCTGGAGTCAGCAGAGCCTGGCCCCTGCAACTCTGCCCTCTCTCCAGTATCCAAGGACCATGCCACAGAGCGGGATGGTCCCTGAAGCCCTGCACATGAGCCCATGTCCTGCTGGTTACTTCGAAGTTTAATGCTTCAGTTTTACTGTGGCTTTAGCCCCTCACCTGCAGGACTTGGTGGGACACCCTCCACGGGTGGGGACATCCCCAGGGACAAGGCTGGGTTGGAGGTGGAACAGGAAAAGGGATGACAGCAGGGCTGGGAGCCCTGGGCACGGAGGGGCAGCCCTGGGTCCCTGCCCCTGTGTCCAAGGAGGTGCCCCCGTCCTCCAGAGCAGGACTTTGGCCCAGTGGATGCAGAAGATGGGCATGCTGGGCTCTGCGCTGGCTGGGGGGAGGGATTGGTCTTCAATAAAACAGAGAGGTGCTGTGACCTGTGTCCTCCCATGTCTGCAGGGAGCTGGCGAGAGGGGAAACCACCCAGCAAATCCTCTCCTATCTGAGTCAGAGCACCTGCAGGGCTGGGGTGGGGAGGATGTGGCCACCCTGCTGCATCACCTTTTCTCCAGGCATCATCTCTGGCTCTTACAGCCCCCAAGAGACAGGGCGGAGCTGGAAACCTCTGGGCTTCTTGAGACACCCCTCCAGTGAAGCCACATACCCTGTCCCCAGGCTGGCAAGGGGATGTGGCAGCTGGAGGCAAAGAGGAGACGCAGTTGGCCTGGCAGGATATCTGCCACCCTGCCATCATCCAGGGGAATTTGGGATGCTAGGAGCCAGATCTCTCATGACCCACAGAGCTCTGTGCAACCAACTTGGGGCAATGCACTGAGCCCGGCACAGCCCAGATGTCCCTGCTGGGCTGCACTGTGCCAGGAGGGGGGAGGTTCCGAGCCGTGGGGCTAGGCTCACATGTGACATTGATGCAGGGGTGAGCAGGGAAACACTGCTTGCCCAGCTTCAGGAACGTGCCCACGGATCCACTGGTGTCCATGGTGGCTGGTGTGGGCTCAAGGGCTACCCTCTGCCTGCCCCCCTCCCTGGGGCTGTGCTCCCCATCCCACCCCCATCGGAGGTCCACGGTGCCAGGGCTGGGGGCCAGGGTTACAGCAGGGATCAGACTGGCTGTATAGGGGGGTGCCATGCAATTACCCAGCCCATGGAGGGGGGTGGTCAGCCCCCAGCCCTCTCCCTGTGCCCCCCAGATTAAAGCAGTCCCCAGATGCAGGGGCTGCGTGCTGCCCCCTCTGCGTCCCTCCAGGGTCTGGTCACTCTCATGGCCTTGGTGGCATCCACTCAGACACATCCTCACTGCCCTAATCAGCTTAAGGGAGGGGGATCTGATGTCAGTGTCTCCTCTGGGGAGGGCTCAGGCTACAGGGTGGGGGGGTCTGATGCTGCCAGCAGGGAGCCCAAGTATGAGAAAGGAGCTGCAGGGACTGAGCAGGGGGGGGGTCCCTCCCAGCGGGGGTCCCTCAGCATTGCACAGCCTGGTCCCCAAGGACGGCAGAGGGTGAAGTGGGGGGGAATGGAGCAGTTACCCCCATGCAACCAGCACTCAGGCTGGAGATACCATCCCCCCGCCCCCCAAGCTTGGCCTTGCAAGGGCGAAATGGGGGGCTGGCCACAGCTGGCTCCCTCAGAGCTGGGGCAGGGAGCTGTGCCCCTGCCAGGGCAGCCTGCTTCGGGGCTTAGGTAACTGCATGACGCAGGGCAGGACACAGATTAAGGGACATGGATCGCTAGTAGCTCCCCCCACCGCCATCCTGCTCCTATCCCTCCTGTCCCTCTGCCAGTGCTTGCACCAGGGAAGCCCAGGTGAGCCCAGTTCCCTCCTCATTCTCAGCCCTGCAATCCAGGTCCCCACTAGTTCAGAGGCCAGACATGCTGGAGAAGGAGAGAAGTTACTTTTCTGTGAGAGGGAGGACCACCGCACACCCTCAATGCAACAGGCTGCAGCCGAGGGCTTGCTTTGCTCCGGCTGAGCTTACTGGCACAGTCCCCCTGCTCTGACCCCAAAGTGCCACCCCAAAAGCTGGGAACCAGCCCTGCACTCCCCTGGGATGACAGCCAGGAGGGAAGGTGGGGGACACCGATGCAGGACTACACCAGCGATGCTCTTGCCTGCCTGAGGATGCAGCCAGTGTCACCATGGCAACTCGGGATGCTCCCATCCCCAGGCCCCACCGGGAGCAGACCCCCCCTCCATGTTGTCCTTACTGGAGCCGAGGGCAGAGCATCACCTTCCACCCAACCCAGCCTCCCCCGTCCCCAGAGCCCCATCTGACCCAGCCTGCCAGCAGCACTGCTTTCTTCAGTCACCAAAACCGACAGCTCGGAGCAGACTGCAGCAAAATCCTGCCAATGGGTGAGCAGGGCCGAGCCCAGCACGGCTCCTGGCGGAGTATTGTCCCTGCCCTTGACCAGGGGTGCCCAGCCCGGGGGGGCTGATGGGGGCACACTATCCCTGGCAGTGGGGTGTGCCAGCGAGGTGGGGAGCCTGTCCTAGGTGTCTGGCAGCAGGGTGCATGGGCCCAGTGCATGCGTGGGCTCCAGACCTACCTGCAGGGAGTCCTCAGGTGCCCTGCCCAGGGTTAGATGGGGGAATGAGGTCCCAAAGGGCCTCAGCTTGCGCTGGGAAGAGCGAGGGAGCAGAGCACGTGGCCTGGCAGCTTCTTCTGCCTTGTGATTAAAGGCAGACGGTTTTTTTCCTACTTTAAAAAAAAAAAAAAAAAGTATCTTTGTCTCTGTCTTTACTTAGCCAGCAAGAGGGCAGGATTGAGCCCTGCCCTGGCCTCAGCCTCTTGCCAGGATGGTGGGGGACTCCTCCAACTCCCCCAAAGCCTCCCAGCCGCACAGTAAAGGATCAGAGAGGGGATGGAGTAGACCCTCTCCTATTTTAGCAGAGCCACGTCACCACTTGCTTAATTTCTCACGCTGGGAAGAGCCTTTGCAGCACAGCTAGGTCACGTCTGCCCCAGGGGACGTGGGGCTGCCTCCCTGTCCACCCCTGCTGCCCCTCCACCTCTCCCGATTCCCACCTATTTCCTCCTCTCCGCACCCCCGCTGCGCTGGCTCCTCTGCTCACCCCCCCCCCCCCCCCCAACCTGCTGACTCACATCCTCTCTCCAGACACCACCATCCCTTGGCCTGGCTCCCTGCAAAGCGCTTCGTGACTCAGTGTTGCTCAGCCGGAGGCCGCAGGTGCAGGTAGCTGGGCTCCAACACCCCTCTCGAAGCCCCTCCAAGGAACCAACTGCGATGCTTCCAAAAGGTGCTGCTTTCTCCCTTGCCAACGTGCTTGGGGCTGGGGCCGTACTGCCACCGTAAACCCCCCTGGCCTGGACTTCTCTTTCCCCAGGTCCTGGATGCACCTGGGAGGAGCTTTGTGCACTTTGGGTTTCTTCCCTGCTCACTGCCCTCCCCAGACACAGGGATGCTCTGGATGGAGCCCCAAACCTTGCCCCTGCTGCCGTCTCCTCACTGGTGCCGAGGCAAGGGGTGCCAGGGAGACAGTGTCCTGGTGCTGCTCCTGCCCGGCTGTACACTGAGACCTTGGGCCAGGCTCTGCTGAGGGCAGGGGCTGGGCAGCGGAGAGGACTGGATTAATGCACTAATGCCAGATTACGCTCTAATGCAGGACTTCTGATGAGGGAGTGGCACCCGGTCCAGCCCGGGGGGCACTCACTCACTGGGGCAGGCTCCCCATGACTGCGCTGGGCCACAGCTTGGTGCTGCCTGGCTGTCCCCCAAGGAGCTTGGTCCTCAGGGGTGACACAGGACCGTGAGACAGGCAGGGGACACAGCACAGTGTAACCTCCATGCTCAGCAATCAGCAGGCTGGAAGTAATGGCCCAGCCTAGGCAGCCCTGGCCCTCCCTCTGCTCTGCTGGGCTCCATGGCAGGAGGATTAACTATCACAGCAGGGCTCCAAGGCATCTGGGTCCCCTTCCCCACCTGTCCCAGCTTCTTGGCACAGAGCTGTGATCCTCAGTCCCATACCCACCAGCCAGACAATGCCAAAACCACATTTCGGCTACAGGGGGGGCCAAACTGTCTGCTGTCCCACCTCCTTCAGTCTCATGCCTGCCACTGGGCTACCCTGGGCACAGGCAGAACTCAAAGCCTCTTGCAGGTTCCCACCCAAGCCTGGATGCGTCCCCCATCAGCTGAGACCCTGAGGCAGCTGTCCTGCCCCTCCCTGGGTACAAGTAACTCATCAGCCAATTTAGTCTAGGACCCCTCATGCTTTCTCTGCCATTTGCTGCCATCTCCCTGGGTCACTTTGTCCACATCTTCCCCCCTAGACAACCCACCAGCAGCTGTGACCGAAGTGCCATGGAACAGCGAGGGGACCAGAAACCTGCACCCACAAGTCATCCCCAATTCAGCAGAGCAGCAACAGCCCGAAGCTGTGATGGAGCCAGCGTCCGAGTAGCTCCCACAGAGGCAGAAGAGAGACCTCCCACTTCCATCTGCCTTGAGGAACATGTTATCCGTCATCCTCGCAGCCGAATGGAGGAGAAGGGCTTGTGCAGAAAGCCGGGCTGAGGCAGGTCCTGTGCCAGCCACGTGGGCGCCGGGTCTGCATCATCCGGAGCAGTTTCCTCCCCATGGAGTAGCTCCGAGTCACTCTGGGGGATGCTGCCAACTCTTAATAGCAAGAGCACAGCTTCCCCGCTGTTTGTCCAGCAGGAGAAGGCACGGCTTGCCAGGCTGGCTGCTCCAGCTGCCCTTTGCTCCTCCATGTCCCAGTGCCACAGCCAGCACATCCAGTGCATGGAATTTGCTCTGCAGACAAAGCAGCAGGGCAAGGGAAGTCCCACAGAGCTGTTGCTCCATGATCTCCAGGCAGAACCCCCCCTTTCAAGGGTGACTATGTATCCTGGGGACCCACTGCCACCCAGGGTGCCTCCAGCAGCCCCATGCACTCTTAGGGAGCAAGAGAAGGATGCTATGGCCTGAGAAGAGACCTCCCTGTGGCAGGAGGGGCTGAACCAACTGCAGGCTGCACCATGCAGGTTGTGCCCACCTCCCCTGCTGCAACATGGGCTAGAGGCATGATGGGGCATCCACTGTGAGGCATAGAGAGGAGAAGTGTTGTTGCTGGAGGAATTTCAAGCTAGGAAAGAGCTGTGATTCTTCACCAAGGCCCTGTGGTGATGGATCCCTGACTTGGCCCTGCTGCTCTACCGCTGAGTCCCAAACCCAGTGTGAATCCCCCATCTCTGCAACACCAGACACTGCTGGGCCCTGCAGCTGGCAGCGAGAGGGGCTTCCCAGCCCCTCCTGAGAAGATCTCACCCCCTCACTGCTCCTCAGAGAGCACCAGGTGGCTGCAGGGATCACAAGTTTGGGAACAAGATCTCTCCATCCCCCTACTGCTGCCCCATAGCTGGCTTCTGAGCCCAGACCCCTGTGGCATTGTGCAGCAGCACAGGGGTCTGGCAGGCTAAAGCACACAGCTGTTGAGAGAGGAAAATGCTGAGCTCCCAAGCCTGTCTGAGGATTCCCACCCTCAGTACCCGCCCCTGCTTGTGTCCCCCCTGTCCCCCACCCTTGCCTTGGGGGGAGCAGGATGCTCCCAGGCAAGGTAAGGTTAGTGGTCCCCCTGCCTCGCTCCCCCCAGCAGCTGTACAAGGTTCTCTGGGGGAGGGAAAACCAGACATCTCTCCCCTCAGTAAGGCTCTGGCTGAGCCGACGATGCATATTTAAATGCACGGGAGCATCTAAGCTCGTCTCTCATTCCTTGACATTTCCAGAGACTCCAAGCTGTCTTCAATTACCAGTCTGCAATTAGCTCTTCCTAAATCCCCCAATGAGGCCTAGCACTCTTAATCAATGAAACACAAGGGAGGAGGGGAAGGACATGGCCTCGCTGCAGCTGGAAGCATTTTAAAAGGCTGGGGCTTGAGGCTGGTAGGACCCTGAGGGTGTCTCTAAGGGGATCTGCAGGGTGGGAAACCTCCACCAGTGCTGGCAGGTTATTCAGTTCTAGAGACAAGACTCTATAAAGTCCCATGGGTGGGGGTAGGGAGTCACTAGACAAACCCCCCCTGGCTCAGGGTGAAGACAACTGGTACCAATGGCTTGGGTGTTACCCTGTCTGCAGACCCTTCTTGCTGGCTTGTGGCATGCTGCTTCATGTCACCATGCCTCAGTTTCCCTCTCCACAAAATGCTGATAGGGGAGAGTCAGGGCTCACCCAGCAGCCCCATAGGAGCTCTAAGGGTCCAATTCCACCCCTGTTTAAGCCAGAGTAAGGACTACTACCTTCCCCAGCACAAGATGTGGACATGGCCAAATTTGGGGTGGGTCATGAGTATGTTTTGGCCCAGACAGCTCACCACAAGGTCACATGAATGTCAATCTGAAGGCACAGACAGGAGCACCCATTAGGGACATGGAGGAGAGGAGCAGCACAGGTCTCAGTGGGTTTACGCAGCCACAGAAAAGCCTTGCACAGCACCCTGCCAGGTCAGCCCTCGTCACAGGGACATCTGTGCTGTCTTCCTGGCGGCACAGCTTTGCCTGAATGAGCCAGATTGGGCCTAATTAGCAGCTCTGCTGATGCACACAAAGGTAGAGAGAATCCAGCTTACCCTCCATGACCTGCAGAGCCAGCACAGCTCTTCCTGGCTGAGGAGAGCCCAAGCACCGGGCTCAGAGGGACTGGGAAGCACTGGATGCAGATCCCAACCAGAGAGTGTGTACTGTGGATCCTGCTGAAGAAGCCTCAGCAAATTCAGAAGCCTGAAGCATAGCAACCAGCTATGAGAAAGGCAAAGCCTTCCCCTTCTCTGCCCCTCTCCCTGGGGGTCTGCAGAAGCACAGGGCTGGTAACTGGGCTAGCAACACAGCTCCCACAGCCTGCTGCTGGCAGGGAAGGGAGCCTGGCCCTGCAGAGCAGAGACAGGGAGGAAGGAGGTGAGGGGGGGTGGCTTTAGGCAGGGAAAAAAAAAAATGGAGGTGACATGGGCTGTGGGATCCTGGTTAAATTCAGTGCAGTAGACAGGCATCAGGCATTTCCATCTGGAATGGAGGAGGCCAGGAGAGCTCACAGGAAGCCAAGGGGCACTCAGGTGGACCAGGACTGGCCTTGGGCACAACAAACAGGAGTGAAATTCTGACCCCCAACTCATACCAGGGAGTAAAACCCCCTCTGATAACCAGCCCCAACCCCCATCCCTCTTGGGGAGGAAAGGGGGCATGACTGGGAGCTTGGGGTGCCCCCCCAATCCCCCTTGCACCCCACAGCCCAGCAAGTCCAGGGAGCCACCACCAGGCCCATCCAGGCCGCCTCTTTATTCTCTAGTGAAGCAAAGCAAGAGGAGAGGGGACCCCTCCCATAGCAGGCCCCCTCCCCCTGGGCTCCCTAGGCCTCCTCTGGCACAGACCCCTTTCCGCGCAGCAAGCCAAGGTGGGGGGGCATCTCCCCACCGGGACCCTGTTTCGGGGGGCCCATCGGGGGGGGGGGGGGTTTACCCGC